>NW_006299245.1:1263719-1341490 GCF_000327345.1 Myotis davidii | reverse complement strand
TTACTTTGAGAAATTTTAAAGACAGTTAAAGTATAATAAACATTCATATTTTAACTACCAAGACTTAATAACTATTGACATTTAGCTATATTTGCTTTAAAATTATCTTTTAATAAAATTAAAACATTATAGTTGTCTTCTTTATATACCCTAGTCTACATCCCTTTGTTTTCTTTCCAAAGGCAGTTACTATCATGACTTTTTTCAGTAATCTTCTAGTCCATTTCTATACTCTTACCTTACAAGTACATTCAGAAATAATACAAAGTAATTATAACGTTGTTCTTTGTTTTTATTTTTACCCTTTAGGAATTGTTATGCAACTTGCTTTATTTCACTCAAAAGTTATATTTTTTAGATTTGTTCATATCTATATCAATTTACCCCTAGGTTGCTAAATAATATTCATTAAATACATTCATTTTCCTTCTGATAAATACATACCTTATTCCCATTTTTTTGTTGCTGCAAGAAATGCTGCAGTAATCATTTGTGTAATTGCCTCTTTGTGTATAAGTGCGAGAGATTTTCTAGTAGATATACTTTAAAATTGAAATATTAGTCACATTTTTTTAAAATTTTATTTTGTTAGTTTATTTTTAATTTTTAAATAAAATGTATTGGGGTGACATGGTTAATAGGTTATATAGGTTTCAAGTGTAAATTTCTAATATACACAATCTATATATTGCATTTTGTGCCCACCACCCAAAGTCAAATCATCTGTCACCAGATATTAGTCATGTTTTCAATTTTCATAGATGCTACTAAATTGCATTACCAATGCTGCCATAACAATTTACATTCTTTTCCTTTATATAGTCAAGGAAATTGTTTCTGTATTTTTTCTCTCACCCACATTTTTGTAGATTTTACCAAATTGCTTTTACTAATTAACATTTATTATCTTATTCTGTATCAGTTAATCAGTCAAAACTTCTGAATAGCATGAGATTCCACTTGACAGTCTTTGAATTGTATAACCTGGTGTTTTAATACAGCTTTCTCAGAAAAAAATATACTATTTCCAGTAAGATTTTTTAGTTCACTGAAAAATCTGTCATCATTATCAAAACCAGTTTGGTCATTAGTAAACACAAAATGGAACCCTAGAATTTCTTGTACTACCTATATCTCCTCTAGAAACAGTAACAGTTTTGAATCACTTTATCTTTACTCAACAAAATATTTTATATAAGAAAATGGGAGAAGACAAAGTTTACCATATAAACACATGTTGAGGAACATAAGTTTCCCATTAAAAATGAGATATTGCTAAACAGATACAGACTAGCTTTGTTAACAGGTAATATGTTTTGGATTCCCCCCTCTTTTTTTTTTAGAAAGACGGCTAATCGTACAATTATTTTTCAGTAATACACAGAGTTCATATATGTGTATGTGTGTATATATACACACACATATATGTATATATATATACATATACATATATATATATATATATGTAGTTACATTCTTGTCACTTAGGGCTTTAATTTTTATTTATTTATTGCTGTCACATTGCTGTTTAGGTAAGTATACCTTGCCTTGGTGAGACAGTAATGTGGGTAAAATTGGAAGCTAAAGCAATAGTTATTGAATATTATAATTTATTTCTATAACACACTAAAATGTTTCTAATTATAAAAGCAAATTATATGAGAATCAGCATGCACAGTTTTTAAGAACATGGATTGATTCATGCATGTAATTATAGGTGTGGTTGATTTATTTAATTTCAGATTTCTCTAAAATCATGGTTATAATACCTGCTTTAAATGGGTATTATATGGCAGTCAATTGCTTTACTAGTACGTGTTGGTTTTCATATAATAATTGTATAAAATTCTACACTATTGATTTAACCTAATATCACTTCAGTTAAATTTGTGCTATTTCTCATGTTCAAGATGGAACGATATCATTTAAATTTAAATTGTCCCAGATACTTTTGTAAGTACTTAACATTATTTTTATATGGTTAATCTTCTTGTGCAACATGCCTTGGCCCCCAATCTATAGTAAAATATATAATTAGGAATTAGATTATATGCACATGTGAACAAAAAAGCCAGGACTAGCACCCAGATCTCCTAATTTGTCAAATCTTTTACTACTCACGGTAGAATTTAAGAACTGAAAATCCAGGCATCGCACAGAGATTTTTGATATATATATTTTTAAATTGGTCCCTTCTATATACTTCACTGTTCAATGGTAGACACTGAGGAGCTATTTAAAACAAACAAAAGACAGATTTAGGCTGTCTTGCCACTGAATAGCAATATTCCTGACCTCTTTTGGTTGAAATTTCCTTGCTTGTAAAATGAGAAGAATTTGACTTGATGATCTGGATAGTTTTTTAAACTCTACTATTCTATAAATATAAATAGAACTAATTATCATCAAATTGTATTGTATCAGTTCCTTGTTTGGGGCTTAAGCATACCAACCACTCTCTGCTTAGTTTCTCATTGAGCTAAGTTTAAATGTTCCTCTGAAGCATTGTACTATGATAATTTTGTTCTTCCTGTTGCTAATAGTGAGTTGTGCCAGGAAAATTTGACTCTATCTCGAGAATTAATCCAAGTAAATGCTGTGTGGCTCCTTCTCTCTTTTAATATCAACAAGACTTTATCATACTTTTATTTGGCAAGCTTAAGAAAGTAACCATTTCCCTGTAGGGCTACAGCTTGATTTGACAATTTCTAAACTGTTTCCTTTTTTTCTACTTTTTGTATGATTATGTTCTTGGGAAACTCTTTGACATAAAATAACAATTTTGCTGAATTTTCTTTCACCAATTATGTACTAAACCAGTTTTTAAATTGGTATTCTTTTCATAAATCATATAAAAATAGGAACTTAACCAAAAGTATAATTTCCTTTCAAATAATTTATAAATTTGAGAAGTAGTTGAGGGAATGAGAAAAAGGAGTTATATTTTTGCTTTTAGGTTCTTTTCCATTAGGACTTGGAAAATTTTCATTCTTCATTGAAATCAAATGGATAGAAGAGCTTCCGCAATATTAATAATGTTTATTTAAGCTAGATAGTAGACACCTGGAGTTTGTTTCATTATTCTTAAACCATAAATGTTTACATGCATGCATATACATTCTTTGAATTGTATATTTCACTGATAAGAAACAAATTTTTAAACGAAAAGCAAATAGGGAGAAAAGAAAAAATAAAATCTGTTGAAGTTTATCTTTTATTATTTATCTCTTCGACTAGACTGTAAACTTTGTACAATTAAGATAGTTTGTCTTTTCATTGACTGATACATTCCAGGACCTAGACAGTTCTTGCAGTTTGCAGACAACAAATACATGTTGAATTACTTGCTCCATTTAAATGGATTATTTTCTAGGAAGATGGGCTAATTAGATTATTCATGATTTGTATTTAACTGTGCTGATAAGCTTAGCTTCTGTTGAAGGAAAAGAGGTATTAGTTAACAATGAAAATAAATTTACTGGACTGAGTCTAGCTGATTCAGTTTATTTGAAAACCTAAGGTTATAGTAGTTTTCAAATGTGACAGTTTGGCCATGTCCTTGGGTATAGTTTAAGATATGCTTTTCAACTTAACATCTTATGGATGTTTATGTAATTGTAAATAGAAGTGAATGAATCATTGCAAATTCACATTGTTGGTAGGATGTCTATACTTGCCCCGAAGTCTACTTTTAAAGTATAACAACATACAATCATGACAAGATGGAAGATTTTTTTTGGAAAGCTGGTGATCTGAAGGAGGGAGTAAGGTAGTATAATGAAAATGAGTTTCTCATAAGGCTTTAAAGCACTATACTTCTTTCTTAAAGTCTAGATTCTAGAAGGACACCTGTCCTACCCCATTTTGAAACCAAAGGAATACTTTAAAACTAGGTAAAATGACCTATAACCATTTGGAAAGTAACTTTTCTAGTTCATTTATAAATTACAGTTAATTTAAGGATTTAATTTATAGGTGATCATTTTGGTAAAAGCCAGTCTGATTTATATGTTCAAATACAGTCTGGATTTTTTCTATCATCAGATTGATTTTTCTAATATTTTCAAAAATCTTTCTCTAAGTGATTCATTACTAGTTAGAAATTGTCTTGATATATTGTGGAAAGAGATTTTACCTGATATTATACCCATTTAACTATAGACTGTTTAGGGATGAAAAAGCATGTTTTTTATCACTTTGAAGCATACTTTTTTGTCAGGAATCTAAGCTGATTATTGACAAAAAGCACTTCTAGATTTCTGGAATAAAGAATATCAGCTTAAGATATATAAGTTTTTAAACATTAAAAAATTGCACAGCTCTTGTAATTTTTTTACTTACATTGAACTTATGCATTCAAGTTTTAAAGATTAATTGTAAATATATTTTAAATTTCCATATGTTAAAAGTACAAGTCAGATTCTATTTATGCTTTTTATTTTTTAAAGCTTTGTTTGTATTTTTTCATATTATTTCATTTACTTTAACATATATACTGAGACATTTCTAGAAACTCCATTAAAAATTTACGTGTTAAAAGGGATACTAATAGTGGGAAAAGACTTTGAATTAACAAAACCTTAAACAAAAATGGAATATAAAATTGTATTTTCCCAGCCATTGAAACCAAATTCATATAGAATCTGAACTCTTACTGTTCTTCCTTTTTTTTTTTTCTTAAAATAGATAAGACAAAACCCATGGCTTCTGTAACTAATGCCAATACTTCTAGTACACAAGCAGCTCCTGTAGCTGTTACAACACCTACTGTGCCATCTGGTCAGGCAACACCTACATCACCTATAAAAAAGGTAAGCCAAAATTATGTTTGCTAAAAATGCATATCTTCTGTTTAAGTACTGTTTGGGTTAAAACATTAAGACAGTTCTAAATTTTTATAATTTATCCCTAAAATATTTAAGGTTTGAGAGTAAGAATATATTTTTCTTTCTTTAATTTGACTAGATTTCCTCTGAATCCTTATATTTTAATGCTTTTTGCAGTTGATATTATAGTTAATAGTTATCAGAAATCAATGGTGGAAGGATTAAACTTTTCATATGAAAATTAATAATCATGGTAGTTTTTATTTCAATTGAAACTGAGAAACAGATTTTTTTTATCATTTATCTCTGTTAGGCAAAGGTGCATTTTTGTAGTTTTACATGAACATTAAATTAAGCACAAAATATACTACCACAAGTCAATGAAAAAAACTAGAATATAGATTTTCTAGCTCAGTACAAAGCACTAAGCATGCAAGTACGGCTTACCAGTAAAAGCATTATCTTTGATGACAAATCAGAGATTAGCTCCTGACCCCCATCTGTTTTAAGTTTATGCCTTGAGTGAGTTACTATCTTCCTTACCTGTCAAAAAAAAAAAGATATCTATAATAATAAAAGCATAATATGCTAATTAGACCGGATATCCTTCTGGACGAAGCCAGGCCTGCAAGGGAAGTCTGGGTCTCGGGTGCCTGCTGGCGGCCAGAGGGAAGCCTGGGTCCCACATGCCTGCCAGCGGCCAGAGGGAAGCCTAGATCCCGAGTGCCAAAGGGAAGCCCGGGTGCCAGAGGAAAACCAGTGCCAGCAGCCAGGAGAAAGAAGGCCTACTCTTGCATGAATTTCGTGCATCGGGTCTCTAGTGTATATATAAACAATAAACAAAGATAGGAAGTTAACATTGTAATCTTTTGTTGAGAGTCTGGCTAGTGACTAAAGCTCCCAAAATGTTAGTCATTTCTTCCTCTTCTCCCTTATTCTGTCCTCCATTTGTTCTTTGTCCTTCTTGTTTTCTTTTCTCACCAAACAGTGCTTTTTAACTAGTGTGTTAATCTTTTTAAATACTTTATTTTTCCCTCTACTCCAGAACCTGTACCTCTTTAAACCCAAATTTAAGATTAAGAGTTCTGTGTAGTTGTTTTTTACCTACTTATCTGTTTTCAAAGACTTCTTTTCCACTGGCCCTTACTTATCTTTAAGGAGTATACTCACTCACCTCTTTTTATATAAACACAAACACACAAACACACATGCACAAACTCCACACATATCCTTTTTGCTGAACCATTTAAGAATTGGTTACAGTCAATATAACACTTGGCTGTAAATACTTGAGTATCTCATAGGCACAAAGTCATTATCTTTCACTCCCACACTAAAATTATCATACTTAGGAAATTTAACTTTGATATAATACTATTATTATCTACTTTCACTAATGTGCAGACCATACTCAAGATTTCCCCAATTTCCCTCCTGGTTAGAGTTATGTTTTCCTAACTTCTTTTTTCAAATCAAGGGTGCACTCAGGGATTGTACATTTTGTGTAGCTGTCATTTTTTATTTTGTTGCTTATCTGACATTATTTGGTTTGCATGAGTTTGAGAACTAATGTTAAAATCCCTAGTGTTTCTATTATAGTGTCAATCTTGCTAATCTTTGTACTTGGCTCCAAGTGGTCAAAATGTGAGTCTTTTAAAATCATAAAGAAGAGAATTTTTTTAAATCTATACTGTTAGTACTAATCCTCTTCTAAAACTTTTCCTAATGAAATCAATAATGTGAATTCTTAGTGGTAGAAATGTATGGATTTCACTTGTGTGGTTTGAGTATCAGGAAACTGTATGAATGAGTAGTTGTCTTAACCTTCTACAGTCTAGAACTAAGGGTTTCTTGAGTTCAGCTAGATCCCATGTTCATATGATTAAAATTATATATGCTTTCAAATAGAATTCTCCAGCTGCTTATGGAGAATTTGGTTATCATGTCATACATAACTGGTGTCACCACAAGCTGCTTTAATTAAAGTCTTATTTAATTATATAACCTCTGTATACTTCTTCAATGAATTTTAGCTCTTTTGATTTATTATTTGTTAGAATGTGGATTAGCAAAAGTTCCTCAAAAGCTCCATCCCCTTGGAATAGTTGGCCATTAAACTGGCTGTCATTCTTTTGAGTACTTGGCTAAGCCATGTCTTCCTTACAATAGACTTCTTGTGATTAATTGTATTTTTCTCAAGCATAGCTCCAAATTTATGGCAATTTACTTCTTGATTTATGCCAACTACCCTAATTGAAAGCAAACACTTAATAACTCTGTTAGTGAGCTGATTACTTGTTTGCTTATAAAATTCTTACTCAGAATTCTGATTTTGTAATTAAATTAACTTGATAATTATTTGCTTCTATAACTTGAATACTTAGAAATACCAATTCTCAATTTCAAGCATCATAACCTAATTTAAAGATTATATTGTTTCAGTCTTTGTTTTTTAAGGCTTAATAGACACATTTTATTCAAAGCAGTAAATTCATAGTGTACAAAAAAATTGAAGTGTTATTTTTTAATGGTTGGTGTGATCTTTTTATCATTAGTGTATGATTTTTTTAAAGCCTCTTATTATGTTCAGTACTATTTTATGTACTTCAATTTAACATTATAGCTTTTCTTAAGTTTGTTTCAACCTGTAGTTTGATACCACACCTTCATTTTGTATAATACTCAGTAAGATTATCTACAGTATTAGCAACCATTCAAAGAACAAACCATTGATTAAAACCACATTGATTTAGGCTCATTCAAAGTAATATAGAGCCCCAAACTAAATGGTAAAATATAAGAACTATAACAAGTTGTGTTGTGTGTTTTTTCTAAAGGTAAATAGAAATTCAGGGATGATCAAGAATGGGAATTTAGAAGTCAAACTGAGCTAGAGAGTAACAAATTGAAGAATAAGCTGAATGCAATTAATATTTAGCCTGAAGAACTAGACAGCACCCTACACCCAGCCACCAGGAGAAGAAACTGGAAAGAGAACATAGATCTGATAATAAACTCTTGGAGTACTTACGTTGCAGGGCTATGACAAGGAAACTTGCCAACTACAAGAATGACAAAAAGATCAAAAAGGGGGACTGATCCGAAGAGTAGGAAAGTCAAAGTAGTGCCCTATCATTAAAGCTAAAATAAGAGTTTCAGGGAGTGAGTATAGGTGAGTATTTTAGAGAGGGCCTTTATATTTCAAATAAAACTGAAAGGTGCTTTTGAATATATACACCAGAACTTAAAAGCAAATTAATGTTGGACAGAATGGAAGTATGTCAGTCATTATAGTGCAACCAATATTTATTTCAGGATTTATAATATTGCGTCATTTTTCTCAACTCTACAATAGTAATAGTATTTCATTTGATGGTTGTAAGAATTAAATGAGATAACCCATGTGAAGCACTTAGCTTAGGGCCTGACACCAATAAACATTTGTTAAATGTTTGTTTCCATTACTACATTCAGTAAATGTTATCTGCTATCTGACCTTCTTATCATAGAGAAGTAACATTTGTTTCCAGTTTGGGGGAGGTTCATGGGTAGGGATTGGTATCCATGGTCTGTGAACCAAAGCTGGCCCCCACTACCTGCTTTTATATAGCCTACAGGTAAGAGTGGCTTCCAAATTTTTTTAATGGTTGTAGGGGAGGAAATCAAAAGAGTATTTTGTGACATAAATTCCAATTTCAGTGTTTCTACATAAAGTTTTATTGGAATACAGCCACATTTTTCACTTATGTATTTCCTGTGGCTGTTTTGTGATACAACAACATAGTTGAGTAGCTATAACAGACTCTGTGGTCTCAAAGTCTAAAATTTACAGTTTGGCCTTTTACAGAAAAGAGTTTGCCAACGCCTGTTCTAAAGGACTATAACTTTAATCTCAGAAATCAATAACCAGTCACCTCAATGCCTGCCATGTGGTTCCTGAGCTTTTCCAATTCATGGAGCCCCTAGTGTCTTACTAATTTATCTTTTCACAGTGCCACTTGGCTGAAAGAAATACTTGTTTCATTTATTAAGTAGTTAAGTGCAAATAAGTTAATAATGACAGTTTGTACAGTGTCCAACAGGTGTTACTCTGCTTCTTTCAAAACTTTAAAATACCCCATAGTGCTCCTGTGATTTTGTTCTGCACCCTGGAATGCCTCAGTACACCCGTCAGGGAATGTTGTATATCATATGTCTGTTTTCATCCCTATTGATGGGAATTAACTACTGGAAGTACCAGGGGTGTCCTATAACAGTTTTGTCTGGTGAAATGGCCCTCTGTCATCATGGGTGCTTCAGCAAGCTCTATTAATCTGCTAATTATAGCAAATTTTGGCAGTAAATATGAAAGAAGTGATTTTTTTAAAATAGTCATATCCTATGCTTGCAGCACTATTTAGTTGCATATTCACCATCTATATTTCACTGTGATTGAATATTTAAATTCTGTAAGTGAAGTTGGTGATGTGAACTAGTTAAAGATAACAGATGTTTCATTTTTAGGACTATTGGAAGGAAAGCCCTGGAAATGAAATTAATATTTGTACCAAAGTTTTTAGTTAAAATGTTTAATGTTTAGTGGAAAAATCAAACAGTAAATATAAGGTTATGATATTAAAATATTACTGAAAAAATTGTAACTAGAAGATGTCACATTACTTTTTTATTGATTATGCTGAATTTAAAATTTTTAACCCAAATATATAAATGAATTTAAAAAAATTTGAAGTGAAATAGTTTGTTCATTCACATTCTATAATATTATCTGCTCTATGTGCCTTTGACTGCTTTAGGCGTTTATTATATTCTTTAGATTTTTTTCATGCTAAAAGTGGAACTTGTTTTCAATAACTTTTAATAATTGTATTATTACCCACTTACTGGATTTTAACTTATTTGTAAAAATTTTTTATGAAAGAAAAAAGTGTTTTTTTTTTCATAACTTCCTTTTCTGTTTTCATGCTTTCAATCTATCTCTTTACCTGTCTTATTTTAATTGGCTTTAGTATGAGTTCATTGCTCCTATCATGCCTGTGGTGGAATCAGTAGATCCCGCATCATGGAGGCAGGGCTTGCGCAAAACTGGCATTGTTCTTGTGCCCAGTAAGGGAGAAAAATCTATGGTGAGGCATTTCAATGTGCAAGGGTTTATGTTCGGTTACAACATAACAAGTTTAATATGAATATTGGTTCCAAAGATGCATGGTTTTAAGTCCTTATTGGTGTGCTCATTTCTTTTCTCTGTATTTGCAGCGTAATTTTTCTGAGTGATATGAAGTGTGCAGTGTGTTTTCTAAATCTAACTCCTGGAAAGGTAGTTCATTCCTTTTTCAGTTTTAGATCTTTTCACTTTTGACTAAGACATTAACCTGCTTAGTAAAAGTGTTATTCTTGAAACTATTAACTAATTTTAATCTTTTTTTTCTGTAAACTTACTATTTCCAGCTTAAGGAATGATCTCTTGATAATTCTTTTTTGTTTCTCCTTAATAATAAAAACAGTTTCCAACCTCAGCTACAAAAATTTCTTCCAAAGAAGAAGAGAGAAAAGATGAGTCTCCTGCATCGTGGAGGTTAGGACTTAGGAAGACTGGTAGTTATGGTGCACTTGCAGAGATCACGGCATCTAAAGAGGCTCTGAAAGAAAAAGACACTGCAGGTGTTATGCGTTCAGCATCAAGTCCCAGGCTTTCCTCCTCTTTGGATAATAAAGAAAAGGTAATGTATTTCACAATCTGGTTTCTATGAAAACTCTAATGATTTGTTTTTTAGCAACGTCAGATCCCTTGGATTTTCTACTATGTATCATTAGATCTATGTATCAACTTAATTCACCTGACTTAATAATTTAATGTCAGTACAAATGTCCCTACCTTAAACAAATATCTATATGGAATCATTACATATGATTAGACTACGCTCAATAAAGGAACTCTTTATCTTACTTGAGAATTTACCATAAAATATATCAAGGAGCAAGTTTATTTTATTTATTAGATAAGTTTTCCAAAGTTTAGGAACACATTTATTCTAGAATGTGATTATACTCCTAAGTTGCATTTATCTAGTATCTGCAACTTTTTTACCTGCTTTTCCATCTGATACATCACAGGCAATTTTGTCTTCATGAGTAGTTTTAATAACTATATTTTGAAAGGCAGTATTATATTGCATCACATGGAATGTACCACAGTTCATTCAGTGTTATTTTATATAGTTAGATTATTTATATTCTGCATTTTTAGTGCTTGGACATTTTTTCCATAGAGTTTTCTCTCTCTGTTTAGGAGTGTTTTATTGTATCAGAAATTCAGAAATGGAATGTTGCATCAAGTAATTTTAATATTTTTATTTTGTATGAATTTATTGCCCTATTGTTTCCAACATATATATGGGTGCCAATATAGTTGGGATGTATCAGATGTTATTGTTTAAACACTCTCAACCAAACTTGGAGATATATATTTATATATAATTTAAATAATTTTGTTTTGAATATTGTATTGTTACATTTTAAAGGGTAGAATATCAAGATAATACCTTATATAACATAAGTGTTAAGTCATTGGGACTTAGTTAATGAACCATAAGGATAGTTTACTTTCTGATACTACATTACTTTAAGTAATCTGTTACAGTAGTTTTAGAAAGAGTCATTAAAATGTGGAGGAATTTTTCTTTTCTTATGTTAGAATGCTGTCTAATTTTAGATCAAAAGAGAAAGAAAAGAAAATTAGTTTGAATAGGCTGTCCTTAAGTGTTTATAGTACTTGACTATTAATAGGTATCAATTTTAGATTTTAGCTATGGAAATACTATAAAATAAACTGTGATGGCTGTTAAATAAATACCCTTGGCAGTACCTATAATTATCACACATTTATTTTTACTCGTGGGTTTTTTGTTGTTGTTTTTTTTCTGTCTTATAGGAGAAAGATAGTAAAGGAACTAGGCTTGCATATGTTGCACCTACAATACCAAGACGACTAGCCAGTACATCTGACATTGAAGAGAAAGAAAACAGGTAGATTCATTATGATTTGCTTTATCTTTCCTATAAAGTCTTTATTATCTAGCATGAGAGTTAAAGCATGAGCATTGTTGTAATTATGTGGGATATGGGTTATGGGAAGAGAGGGAGGGTATTCCTAATAGAATTCCAAGGACTCTTGAGGAAGTTCTGGCTTGCTCTGTTCATGAATAGTGAAAAAAGATATGTGGTGGAGCACAGCGAGGGGACAGTGGTGGCAAATGAGGTCACAAGGTAGTACATACTCTCTAAATATGTAAAACATACAGAAAAGGGGGGAAAAAGAAGGGTAGAAAAAAATGCCCTATTTAATTTAGTTTGTTTCCTCCTATTTTTCAGCAGATAGAGTGTAAGCTTTTTAATATAGTTGTAATCACGTTAAAGCCTACAATTTTGTATCTTGACCTTTTTTTAATCTAACATCTCATATGCAATCTTAGATTGTTTTTCATCAGTACATAATATTCCATAGCGTAGATCTGTTGAATTAAAGTAACCACTTCCCCTCTTAAAACTATAGACATTTAAATTTCTAATATTTTGTGATCATAATTTAAATGTCTGCAAACATCTTAATTTCCCCCCTATAAATAGCATTATACCTTAGGGATAGAATTTTAGAACTAAAATTACTTCCAGTTCTTAATAAATATTCCAGAGTATTTTCCCAAGGGACTTTTTTTTTAATTTCTATTTCTACTAATGTTTATTAATGTACAGCTTCCTTAACCCTACTTACAAATTATTTATCAGAATCTGAAGTATATTGTTTTTCAGAGACTCTTCAAGTTTGCGAACAAGTAGTTCCTATACAAGAAGAAAATGGGAAGATGATCTCAAAAGGAATAGCTCAATTAATGAAGGATCAACTTATCATAAAAGGTAGTAATATAATTCTTAAGTGACTTTTATGTATTTTATAAAAATATGAGGTCGTTGGTTTGAATTCCTCAATTTAATATTATATAAGAAAATGTGCTTTTAAAAATATATATCATTTGATGTTTAAATAAAACGTTGAAAAACAGAATATATTTTAAAATGAGTGAAACTTTGCACCTACTGATGCCTTCCTATTATATTACATTTAGTCCTCACATAATGTCAGTAGGTTCTGCTACTTTAAGCAAGACGTCATATGATGAAACCAATTTTACTTTAAGCTGATTAATATAAATAAGAGTTAAGTTCCTACGGCTTCTCATCAACATTATAATGAAATGACATTGAGCGAACGATGTTATTTGAGGACCTGCTGTGTGTGTGTATGTATATATATATATGTGTGTGTGTGTGTATATGTATGTGTGTGTGTGTGTGTGTGTGTGTGTGTGTGTGTATATACACATAAATATATATATAATTAATTTGATATATTCTGAAGTATCTTTTGGATTGTAGCATGTGAAAAAGGAGCTCCTTATATAATTGACTGGAGCAATTGAAATAGATCAGTGTCTTAATTGACCTGGTCATTATTTGGTGACCTAGAAATTTTTCACTTGTCTTAGGACTCAGAGCTATGGAAATGTTTTGAATAAGAATGTTGGTAATATTATATGGGGGGCTAGAGGGGCAAATAATTATTTCATGGCTAAAAGCAACCAAAAAATAGAGTAAAAGACAAAGAAATATAGTAAGGCATGGATCACTCCTAAGGATGTGACCCATTGCTGAAACAATTTTCTTCAAAAATGTCAGTCTTAACTTTCTTGAGTAAATCCAAACCACAGTATTTTTTCTCAGACCCAGACAGACATGACCTTATGGTCTGGAACAGTTCCAGATAATGTAAAATATCAAATCAGATCATCTTTGCATTTTGTTGAAGGAGGGGGGGTGCAGTAAAATGATACACTACCAAATTAGTGAAATTATCTAAACTCTAGCAAGTTGTAGGTGCAACTCTTGGTGCTGGAGCTGGTGGTGTATTTAGGAACACAGTTTTTTAGATTTCCCCTAGCCTTGTGAATCTTAAAATGTATAGACATTGACTATAGAATACACATACAAACACATTCTATAGAGATATGACTCTTTCCTTTAGTTGCTCCTTTGGTAGAAGACAAGATGATTTGATTAGTTCTAGTGTTCCAAGCACCACATCAACACCAACAGTTACCTCTGCAGCTGGGCTTCAGAAAAGCCTGCTTTCCAGCACAAGCACTACTACAAAGATTACAACGGGTTCTTCCTCAGCAGGCACACAAAGCAGGTGAGTCACAGATACACTTTGTGTTCAGGCTTACTATGTGCTTACGTATGTGCATGCGTTTTTGTTTAGAAAATTGTGGGGCTCTGGATTTTTTCATTTACCATGTTAAAATCATTTACGAACAAAAATTGGTTCCAAAAAGTTGCTGTGATGCATGTCTGGGGAAATAAATTAGATTCCGGAATTACAAACTTTCCTTGAATTAGGCTGCTTAAAATACAAATTTCTCTCTTTGACAGCTCTGGTTGAGCTTTTCGGTTCATAGTTAAAAAACGTCTTGCCTTGTATTTTAAAAAAATCCATCCCTGTAGTCACATGTTTTCAGCTGCTAGAAAGTGCTTTCATTGTTTAGCTGTTTTCCTTTTCTCTTTTTGTGTTGCTGCTTGTGATGCTATAGTACCTCAAATCGTTTGTGGGCTGAGGATAGTACTGAAAAAGAAAAGGACAGTGTTCCTACGGCAGTGACCATTCCTGTTGCTCCAACTGTTGTAAATGCTGCAGCCTCTACCACAACCCTGACTACAACTACTGCTGGCACTGTCTCCTCCACATCAGAGGTCAGGGAGAGACGCAGGTGTGTAAAGGTCCTTAATAGAACTGCTGCTATATCTTGCCCAGTGATGGAAGTTGTTTGTTTTGTTTTGTTTCTGTAATCTTGTGAAGTTGACCACCATCTCTCCATTAGGATAATAAAGGAAGTAATCTATATCAGCTCAGAACCATGAAAATTGATATAGTTAGCCATTAATTAGCATTCAGGCTTGCTAACCCACCCAGAACAGAATTGATGGTTTTTTTTAAAGGCTTTGAGACAAACAGTTGTCTGTTTACTTAGCCATCTTACTGTTTTTAATGGTTGGTTTCATTCAAAATATTTTTGTAATGAAGATCTATCCACACATGATCATACTCATGGTAAACCAGATGCACCTAGCTGGTTTGGCTCAGTGGATAGAGTGTTGGCCTGCAGACTAAAGGGTCCTAGGTTCGATTCTAGTCAGGGGCACATACCAGGCTTGCTGGCTTGCTCTCCAGTAGGGGTCATGCAAGAGGCAGCCAATCAGTGATTCTCTCTCATCATTGATGTTTCTATCTTGCACTCACCCTCTCCCTCCCTCTCGGAAATCAATAAAAATATATTTAAAAGAAAACTAGATGGAACATGACAAAAACAGGTATTTTTATTCTCATTGTTTCCCCTCATTATTAAGAAATCTGATGGATGTTAAATGGTTTTTGCTGTTACCTTTGAGAATTTCATTTTAAGATTCTCTTGGGGAAAAGTGGCTTCTTGTGCATATGTATAAGCCAAATAATTTTAACTGTTTAATTCATTCACTTAGTTTTAATTCTGGTATATAGAAGGCACTCATTAATTAAATATTTTTAGAAGCCATGCATTTATTATGTGTTCTGTCAGTGGTGTGGAATCATAGATGTGGAAAGGATATCTTCTCAATTTACAGAAGGAAACTGAGATCCAGAAATAAGTGACTTTCCCACTTTTATTTAGTTAGTGTAAGAGCTAAAGCTGCATCCAGGATTACAGAAGAATCAGTACAGTCTTCTTTCTGCTATATCATAGTCCCTAGCTTTATGTTTTTTATTGATTTCAGAGCAGAAGAGAGAGGAAGAGAGAGATAGAAACATCAATGATGAGAGAGAATCATTGATCAGCTGCCTCCTGCATGCTCCCCACTGGGAATTGAGCCAGCAACTCAGACATAGGTCCTCCTGATTCATAGGTCCATGCTCAACCACTGAACTACACTGGACAGGTCCAGCTTTGAATTTTGTTTTTCCTCTTGAGAAAGAAGGAAAGTGGGAAGCTAAGTGTAACCTTTTTTATATTTTACTCTTGCAGAATTTAATTAGCTACATAACTGATATTTTTTTTGTAAAATACCGACCAGATTAACTTTGTTTTATTTCTGACACATAGTGTTCATAAATGGGCAGTTTTATACAGCCTTTGTCTTTGGTGCCTCATAGTGCATCCTAACAGTAAGATTCTTACAGTAATATTTGTGGTGAGCATATAAAAAGTAACAAAACGTTATTTTTAATGTTAAATATTTTCTTTCCTATCATTGCATCTTTAGTTTCTGTCATTAAATTTACATTTCAGCCAAAACCGGTTTGGCTCAGTGAATAGAGCGTCGGCCTGCGGACTGAAGGGTCCCAGGTTCGATTCCGGTCAGGGGCATGTACCTGGGTTGCGGGCACATCCCCAGTGGGAGATGTGCAGGAGGCAGCTGATCGATGTCTCTCTCTCATCGATGTTTCTAACTCTCTATCCCTCTCCCTTCCTCTCTGTAAAAAATGAATAAAATATATTTAAAAAAAAAATTTACATTTCATATATTTTTGTAATGCAATTTAATAATGCCATTACAAGTGGTTTGAATTTTGTGATTGGAGTACCTATATAGGTCATATCATATTTGAATTATTCCTTCTTTATTTTTTTATGAATTTAACTCAGTTTGGGTTATTTGAAGTGTTCTTAATAAGACCATCAGCCAACAGAAATTAGAGAGGCATAGGCATCCATCATTCTCTTAAGTAAAAATAAATTTGAGTGTTTTGCTTTTATAGGTTGGGGTCACCAAGGAGAGAAAGGGTTAGGAGTCTTTGGTTTTTTTTATTCCTTGTTCTGCCTTAATCCTAAAGTTAGAATTTTCTACAGGGCAGAATTTCTTCTGTAAATTGAGGTATTTGATTTACATAATTTTTAACTTCCAGAATCCTTTGTAACTGTAGCATTACATGCTTTTAAAAATTCTTCAGTGACAATATCTAATGAATGTATACCTAAAATCACATGTTGTTAAAGAACAAATTATAATTCTTAATCTCAAATTTTTTTATGTTGTTATAGAAAGTTGAGTTTCAACTTTTTAGGATTAACCCTAGAAGACATTAAAGATTGGGAATTAAATATTTGGAGATAATTGTAAGGACAGAGCAGATTCTAATAGCATTAGAAACAAAATGTGCCTAATGACATTTTTCCTGGTCTCTTACAGAAAATTTGTCTTACCTTGTTTCAATGATGTTTGCAGTAATATTGATGTTTGTGTTTTGTTTTATGTCAAGTATTTGTTTGCAATTTGAATACATTGTTGGCCTCTTCTGTTCGTCTTTTAATTAAATTTCATTAATTTTTTGAAATGTAGATGGTTAAAAATTTTTTCCCCAAAATGTATATATGATGATTTAAGAATATATGGTGGCTGAAAACAAATCAACACATTTATGCTACTTTAGGTACTATTACATATGTACATTGGGATATTATGGAAAGTTACCATGAACACTATTAAATTCCACCGTATTTTAGAATTTCCCTATTTTTATTGATCTGATTGGGTGAGGAGTCCTGTTTGTTTAAGTATTTCTAATTTTTCATAGTCTTTTCAAACTGTAAGATAGTCCTTACTGCCCTGACCAATGTGGTTCAGTGGGTCGTCCTGTACACCAAACGGTTGTGGGTTTGATTCCTAGTCAGGACACATACCCAGGTTGCAGGTTCAATCCCCAGGGAGCGTACAGGAGGCAACTGATTGATGGTTCTCACTCTCTCTGTTTCTCTCTCTCTCTGCCTCTCTCCTTCTCTCTCTCTAAAAATCCATAGAAACATATCCTCAGGTGAGGATTTAAAAAAAAAAAGCAGTTTCTTACTAATAACTTTGTATTTGCAGCACAGATTCACATTGAACTGTTGCTTCAATATAACCGCTCTCTTCCACCATTTCCCTTTTGCTCAGGCAGCTCCCTTTGCCCATTTATATTCCCTCTGGAAGGAAAAAAGCTAAGTATGAAGCAAGGGTTGGTATTCAGATTTTTAAAGATGTAATTTGTTTGACTAGCCAAAATGTAAACATTATAAATAAATATGTTTTTCAGACAGTAAATGCTAGTGAATTAAAAAATATATATGGAATAATTGCATTTATTGGAAAAGAAAAGTTTTACTTTAAAAATAACAACCTTTCCATTGCTCAGAAAATTGTAAGCAGTGTAAGACTACTAAGTAATAAACTTATATATCCTATGTTGTTATATAAAAGAACCAGTCTGCCCTGGCCAGGTGGTTCAGTTGGTTGGAACATTATCCAATGAACCAAAAGGCTGTGGGTTCAGTTCCTGGTCAGGGCACATACCTAGGCTGCGAGTTCAATCTCCAGTTGGAGCTCGTAGTAGAGGCAACTGATTGATGTTTCTCTCTAACATCAATTTTTTCTCTCTCTCCTTCCCTTCCTCTCTCTCTAAAATCAATTAAAAAAACACATCCTCTGGTAGGATTAAAAAAAAGAGATACAGTCTGACAGTATGGTATAACTAAAAGCCCAGTGCACAACATCAGCCCAGCCTGTGTCTTCTCGCAGTCCGGGACCCGTCGGGGGATGTCTGACTGCCGGCTTAGGCCTGCTCTTCCCCAGGAGTCCTTAGCACTGCCATGGAGGCGAGAGAAGCTCCTGCCATCGCCACTGTGCTTGCCAGCAGTGAGCCCGAGCCCAGCTTCTGGCTGAGCAGCACTCCCCGTGGGGGAGTGCACTGACCACCAGGGGGCAGCTCCTGCATTGAGCGTCTCCCCCTGGTGGTCAGTGCACATCATAGCGACTGGTCATTCCACTGTTCGGTCAATTTGCATACTAGCCTTTTATTATCTAGGATAATAGTTAAGGCGTCAATGGAGTTCGCTGTATTCTGCTGTCTTCTTGATGATGAGCTCTTTGGAATAAAAAAAAATATATATGAACTATTTTTCTTCTCTACATTTTATTCTTAGAGTAGAAGCACTTCAAGGATGGAGAAAGGAACTGAATATCATATGGAGACTATCAAATATAGAAAATATATGTATTAGAAATTGACAGGCCAGATTTTTATGCTAATTTGGGGAAATGTTGTATGGGAAATTTAAATGAACAGATTTTACAAGTCTATTAACTTTCTTCCGTCTAACCTGAATATAATAAACTGGATATGATAAATAGATTTATTAACTTTCATGGTCACTTGAAATTGTTTAAAAAGAATCTTGGCTACTTAGAAGAGAGTGGTTAGTGATTTGTCATGGGGTTAAAAGGGCAAAGTGGCAATGCGTATTACCCTATTTAAAATTAAATATGAAAACTTTGACCATGTAAATAATAGTAGTTAGAATTCAGTGTGTTGTGTTCATGTTTACTTTTATAGGAGCTCATGAAATGCTAAAGTGGTAGGCAGCCATATGAGCTGCTGTAAATTTTTGCTTAGCCGGATTTCCCATCACATTTAGGTTTCACCTCCTTTTTGTTACTTTTTTTCTCCTCATTTGGTAGAAGTACAAAAAGCAATAAATTGAATAGGGTTAGTTGGTGCATAAAGAAGTTTTAAATGAATGGAGGCAGAGATAGTCATTGGACTATATTTCCAAGCTGTTGTCTTACGGAGCACTTTTTCACATTTAATAGTTGTACCACCATCGCCCTAACCGGTTCGGCTCAGTGGATAGAGCATCGGCCTGTGGACTAAAGGGTCCCAGGTTGGATTCTGGTCAAGGGCATGTACCTTGGTTGCGGGTACATCCCCAGTAGGGGGTGTGCAGGAGGCAGCTGATCGATGTTTCTCTCTCGTCATCGATGTTTCTAACTCTCTATCCCTCTCCCTTTCTCCCTGTAAAAAAAAAATCAATATTTTTTTTAAAATAGTTGTACCACCAGAAAGGCGGGGGAGGCAGTATTCCCTACTTAAATGCTGAGTTAAACACAAACCAGTTTCTTCTCTCTGTACTTCTCAAACCATTCAATATGGTGTGATCTTCCTGGAGACATGTTAGAATGTATAGCATTTTCTAAATTAAAACACCAATGTCAACAAACAAGCTCCTCGTCATCTATATATATAAAAGGCTAATATGCAAAGTGTTCCCTCGAGAGTTCGATCGCTTGCTATGACATATGCTGACCACCACGGGGTGGTGCAGAATGAAGGAAGTCCCCGGCTGGCAGCCAGAAGGCCCTGATCTGCCCTGATTGCTGGCCAGGCTTAGGGACCCTACCCATGCACAAATTTTGCGTACTGGGCCTCTAATATTGTTATAAAAATAGGAAGTATCTTTTATATCTAAAAGCCTAAAACTCTAGACCTGGCCTGTGTGGCTCAGTTGGTTGGGGTGTTGTCCCATATACTGAAGGGTAGCAGGTTCAACCTTCTCTGTCACATCAATGTTTCCCTCTCTTTCTTTCTTCTCTCTCTCTCTCTCTCTCTCTCTCTCTCTGCCTCTATGTCCCTCACTCTCACTTTCACTCTCCACCCATTTCTCTTCCTGTCCCCTCACTCTATGATCCATAAGAATATCCTTGGGTGAAAATTAATTAATTTTTAAAAACTTAGAACTCTAGGGAGTTGATGTATAGACAGAATGAAAGTTATGAGACAGAGCCCTGCAATACAAAAAGAAAACTAAAGTAATACTAGTCATTGGAGGGAAGTTTTTTTATTGTTGTTTAGCAAGACTCTGACTTATATTTGTTTAACTCTAATTATTTCACAGCATAGATTGCATGCTTTTGAAATTATGCATGTCCTAAGACAGAATGGAACATAGGCTTAGATTTTTAAAATGAGATTTAGTGAAAATAAATGCTAAGTTCTCTATATCAGAAAATCAATTACCTAAGAGAAATGCTGTTTTTAAAGAAGTTCATGTATAAAACCACTTGAATTTTTAGAGTATTTTTATTGTGAACAAGAGTATGGATCTGCCAAAAACATTATTAATAAATGTGCAAGGACACAAGTACAGGGAGTGCTGCTTACTCACTAGTCATCCTGTATCCTGAGGGTTGCATTCAGTCCTACCCATTGTACCATATAGGCATAGACAGTCTAGAGCAGGGGTGAGCAAACTTTTTTACTCGAGCGCCACATGGGTTCTTAAACTGGACCAGAGGGCCGGAACAAAAGCATGGATGGAGTGTTTGTGTGAACTAATATAAATTCAAAGTAAACATCATTACGTAAAAGGGTACGGTCTTTTTTGTTTGTTTGTTTTATTCATTTCAAAGGGGCCGGATCCGGCCCGTGGGCTGTAGTTTGCCCACAGCTGGTCTAGGGTTTAGCCAGTAACTTGAGATATGACCTTAGGAAGTGTTGTAGGGAATCAAAAAGGGGCTAAGGAGATAGTTGTTCTTTTAAAATCTATAGTTAGGAAGAATTTGAAAAATATGATATGTTACTATGATTAGTTCTATGTAATCTAAAAGATTATCAGATTGCATTGTTGAATTTCAGAGTGGATGTAACCATTTTCTGAAGACTAGTTTTCTTAAAATATATTAAAAATGCTAAACTTGTATGTTTCACTCACACATTCATATGTAACAGCATTCACAGTTATTGTATCTCCAACTAACGATTATTATACATTACTGTAGATCATACCTCACTCCTGTTAGAGATGAAGAGTCTGAATCCCAAAGAAAAGCAAGATCTAGACAAGCAAGACAGTCTAGAAGGTCAACACAGGTATATTTAATGTTTGTAATATATGAAACTTTAAAATAAGTTACCTTTTCCTTTTTTATTGTGCTATAAATATATTGATGTCATTATATAATGTGAGTAAATCTTTAAAGATAAAAGTTGCTTTAGCTCTAGCCAGTGTGGCTCAGTTGGTGGGGCATCGTCCCTTGCACCAAAAGGTTGCCAGTTTGGTTCCTGGTCAGGGCACATGCCTAGGTCTTGGGCTCTATCCCTAGAGGTATGCAGGAGGCATCTGATTGATGGTTCACTCTCACATCGATGTTTCCATCTCTTCCTCTCTTTCTAAAAATCAGTAAAAATATTTTTAAAAGTTGTTTTAGTACCCCTCTCATAGTATTTTTTATATGATTACACTGTTAATATTGTATTTTATCTAATTAGCATATGCCTTGTATCTCTTTTAGTATTTTTTATTTCTATTGTGATATCCGGCACAGAATATCTGTGTTAAAATGAATTAATCATATGTGATTTCTAATAATTACTAAAGAATTCCAAGATATTTGGAGTTTTGGGAAATGGGTCTATTTGGTATCCTATCTAATAATAGACAAACATGGTAATTGACCATACCTTCACTATGCCTCCCATTGGCAATCAGCATGATATGCAAATTAACTGCCAGTAAAGATGGCGGCTAATTTGCATACTGCAGGTAGGGCAGGATAGCGCCATCCCACCTGCCCTGCCGCCATCTGGGCCTGCTATTTGGGATTCTGTACCCTGAGGGTTGCATTCAGTCCTACCCATTATACCATATAGGCGACCGGATCCGGGGCGGCCGGGCGGGGCAGCAGCAATCTGCCAGCCCACCCAGGGTTCGGTGTGCGACCCGGGGCGGAGCCCCAACCCCTGGATCCACCCTGCCCTGTGCGCGATGGGCCACGCCCCAACCCCAGGATTGGCCCTGCCCTGTGCGGCACCTGGGTTGGCACCCCAAACCATGGATCGGCCCTGCCCTGTGCGGGACTGGGGGCAGCACCCCAACCCCCCGATCAGCCGTGTCCTGTGAGGGACCAAGGGCAGCACCCCAACTCCCTGATCGGCCCTGCCCTGTGCACGACCCGAGGAGGTGGGGCAAGCACCTGGGGATCGGGCCTGCCATCTGCCACCCGGAAGCAGGTCTAAGACAGCAGGTGGTTATCTCCCAAGGGGTCCCAGAATGTGAGAGGGCACAAGTGGGGCTGAGTGACACCTCCCCCAAAACCCCCCACCCCCCGCCAGTGCACAAATTTTTGTGCAACAGGCCTCTAGTATTAAATAATTGCTGTGCAAGTATGAGAAAAATGACACTCAGACTGGTTATCATCTCATTACCTCCTCCTTGCCACTGTAATTATATTCCATATATCCCTTTGTGTCTTTCTTTTCCCCCAGTCGAGCACCAAAGTCCTGGGTCAGCTATTTCAGCATTACCATTACTCACATATCAAGCTAAACTATTTGCTAGAATATTAACAGATTTTTTTGTCTTTATACTTTTACTTCTTAAAATCTGACCTGTTCTTCAAGGCTTAACCTTAAAAATTATTTTTTTACTGAAATCTCTGTGGGTATATACATATATAAAACCATAAATACATATAAGTTTAATATATTAACTGATTTTTTGGCTTTTTCTTCATTTGCTGACATTTTGGGAGTATTTATATTCATAATGGTATTTTTGTCATCCATGCTATTTTGTTAATTAGTTGGATATAGAGACAATTTCTTACACATTTTATTTTTTACCTCTTTATTATGCTTGTTTCTGATGATTGTTCATAGAATGAATATGAATTGCTAAGTAGAAATTGATTCATTTTGCAAACCAATTTCAAACATGCATATTTGACTTTAATTCACATTTCCTTTACTTATAGTATTCCTTCAAAGTGAGCTTTAATGCCTCATAATTAAATTTATCATTTTTATGTACAGGGGGTGACATTGACTGATCTTCAGGAAGCTGAAAAAACAATAGGAAGAAGTCGTTCTATTCGAACCAGAGAACAAGAAAATGAAGAAAAAGAAAAAGAGGAAAAAGAAAAACAAGATAAAGAGAAGCAAGAAGAAAAAAAGGAGTCAGAAACCTCTCGAGAAGATGAATATAAGCAAAAGTACTCCAGATCATACGATGAGGTAAATAGTATACCAATGACACAGCTAGGTAAAATGGTAGGAATAATTTCTGTGATTTTCGAAATCCAAGGGAGATTTATATGCCAGCAAACCATATACAAAATTCTCAAAAGTGTTTTAATAGATATCCGAATTATTTTGACATGAGTAGAACATTACTTTTTCATTGAAATACATTTAAGTGTTCTATGTTTTTAAGTGTGTTTAATATTTTAAATGGATTTTAAATCTAATATTTTACAGACTTATCAGCGTTACAGATCAGTATCAACTTCAAGTTCAACCACTCCATCCTCTTCACTTTCTACCATGAGCAGTTCACTCTATGCTTCAAGTCAACTAAGTAGGCCAAATAGCCTTGTAGGTATAACTTCTGCTTACTCACGAGGATTAACAAAAGAAAATGAAAGAGGTAAGAAGACCAAATTTTGAAAAAACTTTGTTTCCTTCAAATCATTTGAATTGGTTTTTCTAATTAATATTTCAACAGAAAAGAAACAACATTCCAAACTGGGAGCCTGATAAGATTGTTGGGAGTGAGAATAGTATAAAATCAAAAGAAAATTATGTGAACTGGCATTGATACACATCTTTATAACCTAAGATGCCACAAAAATCTTTGTATCTACCAGTGTAGAAAAGTCAGTATAGAAGAATTGTTTATGAGTTTATGAGTGCTTGTATTTATTTATTGCCTGTTATGTGTATCATGTCTCTTACATGATTTTGTGAAATTGATTTAAACTAAAATCACTTAATACATATAATGTCCCTGCTAAAACAAAATAGTTTTTATGCTTATTTTCTCGAGAAATAGATTTTTTCAGCTATATTGGCATCCTGATGCTCAATATTAATATTTCTTATTATTGCATATAAACTTTCTATTTAAATTCTAATTAATTTCTACTTTAAATCAGAGATGGGTACTAAATAAGATTATTTCTAATTATAGGCATTTTATGTTTTAAAAGCAAAATTTCATAGTTTTAGCCATGAGATTATAGCAGTAATTATGTAAGATATAGACTTCAGAAAATTAAGTTTTTCCTAATTTCCAGCTGCTTTTTTGTTGGTCATTCAGATATTTTAGTTTTTTGATCCACTAAGTTGAGAGGTGCACATCCTATATAATAAAAGGCTAATAAGCAAATTGACCAAATGGCAGAGTGACCGGTCCTATGACATGCACTGACCACCAGGGGGCAGACTCTCAACACAGGAGCTGCCCTCCAGTGGTCAGTGTGCTCCTACAGGGGGAGTGCCACTCAACCAGAAGCCCTGAGTCTGGCTCACAGCTGGCGAGTGCAGTGGCAGTGGCGGGAGCCTCTCCTGCTTCCATGGCAACGCTAAGGATGCTGCATGGGGAGCAGGCCTAAGCGGTCAATTGGACATCTCCCGAGGGCTCCCAGACTGCGAAAGGGCGCAGGCCAGGCTGAGGGACACTCCCCTCACCCCTGAGTGCATGAATTTTGTGCACCAGGCCTCTAGTAATGTTTATAAAAATTTTGAGCCAACATTTAAACTTATGTATATTTGCATAATAGTTCAGCTTTCCATTGTCTATTGAATATTTAAAAGATTTGGCATCCCTCGGTCTGAATTTTCACGTCATCAATTGACTAGAGCCAAATAATAGCCCCCCTCCACCACCCTGGAAAAGTGCCCTCCTGGCCCCTTTGTACATTTTCATTACCTGGATTGCCACTACAGGCATTGGAATTTAAGATCTTTGCTCTAAACTGATTCCAAAAATAATTTTTAAAACTCCTCTTAATACTACAATTTTGGGTTGTCTTTTGCTGTGACTCTTTGTTAATGAGCCTTTTAAAAATCATTTTTTTTTTTGTTCCATATATGTGTACTTCTTAAAGCATATTCAAAGGCCCTACTATTCCCTAAGCATGTATGTCTGAAGCCATTTTAGCTGTCCCAGGAAGGAAACAAATTTTAAGACTAATAAATTGATTTATTTTAAAGAAATACTGATTTTTTTTTTAAAGAAAGATAAATATTTTTTCCAGAAAAATTGATTTTCTCTTAGATGCTGTCTATTAGAAATGAAATGAATACTGCATTCTGCTGAATGAGGACTGGGAATAGTAGAAGCAGAAACTGATAAAGTTTTATGATGCCTACTAGCTAGCTATTCTATCATTAAGAACTGTTTGTTTGTTTGTTTTCTTGAAGTGTTAACTTTGGGTATAATAACCATCTTCCTACCAGAAGAGCTCCAATTGAATCTTCTTAGGATTTAATTATTTTCTGATCAGCAAATATTAATAAGTATATCTTTTGAGCAAAACTTGTTTAGGCACTAGGAAAATTAAGTAATTAAAATTAGTTCTTGTCTTGATCCTGATGAATGTATCTGATGAGAAATACACATATATGTTTAAACCAAGTGGAAGGGGCAAAATTTGATAATGATTAGAGAATTTTAGGAGGCTTCACAAAGGAGGTTGACTTGGAATTGTTTTTACATTTGCCTTGCAAAATACTGTCAAGATACATTGCTACCATGTGGTGCATTGTAATCCTTAACAGAAGGAGAAAAGAGAGAAGAGGAGAAAGAAGGAGAAGATAAATCACAGCCTAAGTCAATCAGGGAGCGACGGCGACCAAGAGAGAAAAGAAGATCTACTGGAGTTTCATTTTGGACACAAGATGTGAGAACCTATTAAAATATAATTTCCTGATAGTATGCTTCTCCTTCTCCTTCTTCTTCTTACTCTTTTTTCAAATCCTATTTAAATTATTTTAGGGAGGAGGTAGGGAGAGAGAGAAACTTTGATTTGTTGTTCCACTTATTTATGTATTCACTGGTTCATTCTTGTATGTGTCCTGATTGTAGATGAACCCACAACCTTGGCATATCAAGAGAACGCTCTAACCAATTGAGCTACCTGGCCAGACTAGTCTGCTTCTTTTCCAAAGTGCATACTAATAATATCTTACATGCCTCAGTTTATATACTGTTTAGATCATAACTATGTGTTGTTGAGCCAAGTTATGAAATAGAAGTTCATAAACGTACATAAAAGTTCGGCCGTTCAACTAATCAAAGTGTAATATGCTAATGATATGCTATGCCCACTCAACCACTTGCTATGACGTGCACTAACCACCAGGGGGAAGACAGTCAACCAGTTGCTATCAGTGGTTCTCAACCTTCTGGTCCTTTAAATACAGTTCCTCATGTTGTGACTCAACCATAAAATTATTTCTGTTGCTACTTCATAACTGTAATGTTGCTACTGTTATGAAGCGTAATGTAAATATCTGATATGCAGGATGGTCTTAGGCGACCCCTGTGAAAGGGTCGTTCGACTGCCAAAGGGGTCGCGACCTACAGGTTGAGAACCGCTGATTTAGATCATCACTATGTGTTGTTAAGCCAAGTTATGAAATAGGAAAATTTATTTTATAAAGGGTAGTTAATAACTACTAAGATTTTTTGTGTGTTAAAAGCAGGAGCTCTTTTGTAATAATAATAGCTACAGCTCAGCATACGTATATTGATTATTATATAATGACTAAACTGCTCTCATCTTAGAGGTTCTTGAAAGATGTTTTACATTTAATCCCATTTTATGAACATGATTATAAGATAAATACATAACTGTTATTTCCATCCAATGATGCTGGTTAGAAGCAGTGCTTTACTTACCAAATTATAATGATCCTATAGAATTTCATTTCTTTCCTGATTCCTAATTGTATGCCTGGCATTGCTGTTCATATGCAGGAGAAAAAAGAGCTATGAATTAGCTCAGTTAAGGAGAAATTTATACTATTTCAATACAATGTACAACTGTAGTAGGACAAATATAATTTGTTTTATCTTATTTTTTGTTTGATTTTTTACTTTAATTTTTTCTTTCAATTTTTTAAAAAATACATGTTTTTATTAATTTTAGAGAGAGTAAGGGGGAGAGAGAGAGAAAGGAATAGAAATATCAATGATGAGAGAGAATCATTGATTGGCTGCCTCCTGTATGCTCCTTGCTGGGGATGGAGCCCGAAACCTGGCTATGTGCCCTGACAGGCAATCGGAACCCGTCATCTCCGGGTTCATGGTTCAACACTCAACCACTGAGCCACACTGGCCAAACTCATTTAATTTTTTAATATAGAAAAATTCAGCCATACAAAAATAATGCAAAAGTATAATGATCCCACCCCAACTATCCATTATTTAAGCTAATTCCTCACCACTGCTCCAACTCCCATATTATTTTGAGAAAATCTTAGACATATCACTTTATCTATGAAAATGTTAGTATATATTTTTAAGGGATAAAAATAATTAAAAATAGTAACCACAATATTATGACATAATGAGCACAATACCAGATTAGACTTATTGTTAAATAAACACTAAATCCTTAACATTGAATATTCAGTCAGTTTTAATATAAATTTAATTCATATATGCTATAAATGGTTTGTTGTTGTAGTTTTATACTTTGCTGGTTTGATTAGGACTCAACTAGGACCATACATGATGATTATCTCTTTAATGTTTCTTTTAATCAGTAAGTTTCTCCCTTTTTTTCCCCCTTACAATTGCTTTGTAATGAACTGGATTCTCATTCTTGCAGTGTAGTTTTTCCTATTTCCCATCAACTGGTAGAGAATTGATCAGATTCTGATTCAGTATTCCTTTGGTAAGGTTTTTTTGTTTGTTTATCCTCGCCTGAGGATATTTTTTTCCATTGGGTTTTTAGAGAGAGTGGAAGGGAGGGAGAGAGAAACTTTGACATCCATTAGTTGCCTTCTGCACACACCCCAACGGGTTGTGGTGATCGAACCTGCAACCCAGGTACATGCCCTTGATCAGGAATCGAACCCTAAACCCCTTTGGTGCACAGGCCTATGCTCTAACTATCTAGACACACCAGCCAGGGCTGGCAAGGTATTTTTAGCCTCCATCAGGAAGTACATAATGTATGGTTGATTTTAATTGACTGCCTGGTAACATTTTAATAACAGTAAAATAAAATCCCACAGTCTTAGCACCCTGACAGAGTAACTTACTGTGTAAAATTCTTTTTTCTTCTGAATAACTAAGAAACTACATGTTAGTAGTTTAATAGGCAAAGCTGTATTAGTTACAGTATAGTATTTATTTTCCCCCACTGTTATTCAGACCAGCCCTCCTTACAACTCCAGTTTCTGGCATTATAAGGGTCCTTCCTGAAATCCATATTGGCAACACTTGTCTTTTTAATTTGAGCCTGCATTGAATTGTGTTCTAATCAGCCAGCAAAGCAGAGCCCTCCTTTCCCCTTCATAGCCACAATCTATCATACAACATACAAAAAGAAAGGGTAGTGTGCACTTGGGCAGCTTTTTGCTCTATTGTATTAGTAGGTTCCTTTTTTTTAGCTACTACTTTTCAGGACCTCGAAGCTTTCCCCCTTTTTTAATTTTCAGTTCCTGTGTTTTCCCGTGAAGCTACAATGTATAAAGACAATTAGTCCTTGATATGGAATTAAAATATATATATATTAATTAGTAATAATAGCAGCAGCAGCATTGATTTTTCCTGTTCCAAGCCTGTGTTCACATACAATTTTTACTAGTTACCAAAATGATAGCTTGTACAGATTCTCACTAATCCTCACAGCAATTCTATAAAGTTTATTTCCTTATTTTTATGTGTAAGGTAACTGCAGCTCAGAGAAATTAAAATAAGTTTGCCCTAAGTCACATAGCTAAAAATAGCTATACCAATGTGACTCTTGAGTGATCTAATTGTAAAGCCCGTGATGTTTTCATGGTGAGCCTAAGACATATGTTTGAATGCAAATTTCCCTTTTCTTTCAACCCTTTAAGGCTTGTTGAGATGTTCAAGACCTTCTAATAGGATATTCCTATAGTCTGGGATTCTAGGTTTTTAATATGCTGAAACTGATTTTCTGTTTGGTGTATTATAAACTCCAAACGAATTTCCAGATAGATTAATGACCTAAACATATTAGCACTGTTGAATAAATCTTGCTGGGCTTATAGAATGCAGCTTTTCTTGCTTAAGATCATGACTTAACTATTTTTGTTGCCTTGTTATAGTTGAATGACTAAATAGTACTTATATTGATGATTGAAGTACATGCAGTACTATCCTAATATATAAAAACCCCAGGGTCTGTAACATCCAAAACGACCGAAGGCTCGACCGACTGGAAGTCAGTCCTGCAGTCAGTGCTGAGTTGCCATGGCCTCTAGTTAAAATATAAAATGGACTATCTCCTTCCTCATGCTAGGCCTCTGGCTTCCTCATTCCTATTATAAGGTTGTTAGGTAGATTGCCTTTCTTCACCATGTATGCTAAACTACTTGGATGATGCCATGCTAACAAATAGGCCGGAAAAATAGGGTAGAAAAAATGTCCATTTAAAAATCAGTGTACTTTTTGATTTATTTCCCTGGTAGATCTTTCACAAAGGCCATTTTAAATCAGAAAAGCCCTAAAGTATGTAAATATCAACTGTATGAAATTGTCTATTTTAGAGCGATGAAAATGAACAAGAGCAACAATCAGATACAGAAGAGGGATCCAATAAGAAAGAAACTCAGGTAAAACCTTTATTTTTTGGATTTTGAAGTATGTATTATTTTCTGGGTATTACTTTTTGTGCTTATATTTATCCATGAAAGACAGTTACTCCACACTGTACCTTCATGCTAGGGATAGACTTACCAGTAGTTTGCTGGTATCTGGGGTGGAAGGACTGGAAAGGTGCGCAAAGAATATTTTAGAGGCAGTGAAAATGTTCTGAATCTTGATTGTACTGAATTTATGGATATACACAACTGTCTAAACTCATCAAACTGTATACTCTAAGGTAAATGTTGTTTCTTGCATGTAAATAAGTCTTCAAAGTTGAAAAGAAAAACAAAAATAGAATAGTACCCTTCAGCAAAGAGAAGTATCTAAAGAATATTCATAAATTACCAGACCCAGATTTTAGTTTTTTAAAATGCAGTTATGTTCTGGAAAAGGCCATAGCCCTTTTTAATTTTCTTCATATTTGTTTAGAAATTTAGTATCTCTAAAGGACTTTTCAACAATCTTGAAAATTCTGAATTGCATGTGAAGCTCAAGCTGTCTGCCTTCAGAATATATCTTTAAAGAAAATTAATAAATTTTATCACAGAGAATTTGAATTACTTTATCATAATACTATTATTACTTCAAAACTGGGGCTTTTGTTACATGGGTTATTATGATTTGCTCTCATTAAGCTGTTGTATGGTAATACTTATATAAGTGACAGTAGTAATTAAGAATTTAAATGTGACACTAAGCAAGAAACCATAAAAAAAGATTAAGAGATTTAAATTTTTTTCGATTTGATTATTTAAACATGTAAAACTATAATATGTCAGAAAAGAAGCCCTTAATAAGACATGTTTAAAACACAGAGACATGTTTTTTGTTCAGGTAGAAGAAAAGAATCTTAGCCTTTTTTTCTAACATTTAAAAGATTAGTATTTGTACTGTATATTAGTATTTGTACTGTATAAATTTGTACAGTGAAAAAATAATTGGGGCATAATACATAAAATGTATCAATTTACAAAAGAAGGAATACAGATGGCCAGCAGCTTGAAAATGTACTTAATTTCATTAATAATCAAAGACATAATATAAAATAAAATTGCAGAGGTTAATAATGATCAGATTTGGCATAGTTTTGAAATAGGCATTTCATAGAAGATTTTAGGATTGTAATAAATGTATCCTTTTTGGGGATTAGTTTAGCAATACAATACAGAAACCTTGCATAAAAGTTTATGCCTTTAAATTTAGCAATTCAGTTCTAGAAATCTAGAAGTGACTGAATTATCCTATATAATAAAAGCCTGATATGCTAAGTATCCAGTCATCTAATCAGCCGTCCAACCAATCAAAGCGTAATATGCTAATGATATGCTAAGTCCACTCAACCGCTTGCTATGACGTGCACTGACCACCAGGGGGCAGATGCTCCGATCGGTAGGTTAGCTTGCTGCTGCGGCCTGGCTGGTGCGGCCGACATGCCCTGGAGCCCTCCTGTGGTCCCTCCCTAGCTGGCCAACCTCCCGCATCCCTCCCTGGCCCTGATCGTGCACCAGTGGGTTCCTTCAGCCTGGCCTGCACCCTCTTGCAATCCAGGACGCCTTGGGGGATGTTGGAGATTCGGTTTCGGCTCAGTCCCATAGGCCAGGCCGAGGGACCCCACTGGTGCACGAATTCGTGCACTGGGCCTCTACTGTAAAGATAAATCTACAGTGGTGTTCATAACAATGTGGCTCTTTAAGCAAAATGTTGAAAACACTCCTGAACGTCTGTTGGTAATGAATAGATTAAATAAAATGTATTTGCATAGATAGATATTTTATGTGTTCACATGGATATGTGTATAAAAGTTAACTAAGGGATTTGAGGGATGGGGAATTAATAGAGAAACTTCTTATTTTTTTAGAATTTAAAGTGAAAGGGTTTATTAGTGAGGAAGTGAACCAGAGAGTAGGCTATTCCACAGACAGAGCAGCTAGAGAAATTTTTTATATTGCAGTGCTTTTGTATGAGCTTATGGCACTGTAATCAGAAAAATTAAAAGGGTATTCTTACTTGGAAAAGAATTTTGGAGCACAAAGAGCAAGGACATCATAAAGTGAAATAAGCTGGTCTCAAAAAAGGACATACTGTTTGATTCCCCTTATATTAGGTATCTAAAGTAGTCAAACTCATAGAAACATAAAGTGGAATTGTGGTGGCCAGGGGTTAGGGATAGGGAGATATATTGAGTTATTCAGTGGGTCTAGAGCTTCAGTTTTGCTAGAAAAAAAGTTCTAGAGATCTGTTGCACAACATTGTGTATATAGTTAACCACTGAACTATACTCTTAAAACTAATTTAGATAGTAAAAGTTATGTTTTTACCACAATTTAAATATATATATTTTTAAAACAATGACAACACCATGATTTTTTAAAGAAAAGAAATAGAATATGAGTGAATTCAGTAACTGCATAGAGTTTTTATTTTTTAAGTTTAAATCAGTGAATCAGAGTGCAAACTGTGAGGTGAGATGTGATGTTTTTGTTTGATATGTACACATATCTTTTTTTTTTATTTCTGCGCCTTTTTTATTAGGATATAATTGCTATATAACATATTAGTTTCAGGTGTACAGAATGATAAGTCAATGTTTGTATATATTGAGAAATCACCACATTAAGTCTAGTAAACATCCATCACCACACAAAGGTACAAAAATAATTTTTTGTGGTGGGAACTTTCATGCTATACTTATACTCTTAGTAACTTATAAATTTGAATATTTTGAAAATTAAATTTTAACTTCAAAATTATTGTTATATAACTAAAGAATAAATTAATTAAAAAAAGCTTTACATCAGAAACTGGGAAACAAGTACCCTAGCCGATTTGGCTCAGTGGATAGAGCATCAGTCTGCGGACTGAAGGGTCCCAGGTTTGATTCCAGCCAAGGACACATGCCCAGGTTGCGGGTTCAATCCCCAGTAGAGGGCATGCAGGAGGCAGCCTATCAATTATTTTCTCATCATTGATATTTCTATCTCTCTCTCTTCCTCTCCCTTCCTCTCTGAAATCAATAAAAAATATTTTAAAAAAAAGAAAAGAAAATAGGAAACATGAAAAATTGATTTTGCAAAAAAAATTAAATACAACTTAGTAAGACATTCTTAGTCTGTGAATTAGACTTCAAACTGTCCCAAAGGAACCAGTAATGTTATGGTGCAGTCGAAGATAAATGTAATAGGAAAATACAAATATTTTTGTTGATTTTTGAGAGGAAGGGAGAGGGCGAGGGAGATAGAAACATCAATGATGAGTGAGAATCGTTGATTGGCTTCCTCCTGCATGGCCTCTACTGTGGATCCAGCCCACAACCACTAAGCCACACCCGCCAAACTCAGTAAGATTATTTTTGTACTATTAATTATTACACAACTTAGATAAGAAGAGTTATTGGAACTTCAATGTAGCATACCACTTGTTTGGAAATTTTTTAAATAATTATAATTTTCTACCTCTAATTTCTAAACTTTAAAGGACATATAGCTGGGCTTTCAAGAAAGTAAATTTTAAATGAAATATGTATATACTGTTATATATAAAATACCTTAGGTATTCATTTGTTTGTTTCTCATGTCATTGCCTCAAAAATAGAAAAATGAGAAAAGTAGTTGTTAGAATTAGCACATAGTAAACTTGACATTTTTTAATTAAAGTATGTTTTTGTTTTTTTTTCTGCTGAGTGGGTATAGTAATGGATATGTGTCTTGGTCTATTTTTTTTCTATTTAAAAAAATAATATATGGTGGAATTTGTAGGCATTCACAAAAAAAATTGACCATAAATTGCCCAATGTAATTATATAATATTGTGCATGTAAAAATAAACAGTGACTGTGTTGTTGAACTTCTGTCTAAGGACAACCATGTTAAAGTTAAAACAGATATAGTAATTAGATGTTAGTTTAATAGTGTGAAAACAGTATGTTATGTTAAATTTACTTGATTAATCAACAAGTTACTTTAATGAAGCATAAAATTTAGTATCTCTGTTTTTCTTCTTTTTTTTCTAGACGGATTCCATTTCTAGGTATGTTTTACCTTTTGTTTTACTACCTTCTCCTTTTCATTCTCTCTAAAAACTATGTGGCTAGATATTTATGGATTTTGTAAGTTGATAAAATATTTTGAGTAGTAAAAATCTATCCATAATTAGATGACCTAGTAACTGTCTTTGTCAAAGTCTTTACTTCTAATTCTTAGTCCCAGTAAGTCATGATTTTTCTTATCTTTACAACAATAACTTTTAAGTTTTCCTAAGCTTCCTAAGTTACTTCAATAATGACTATGTTATTATTAACAACAGAGTCTGATGAAACCCACCAGAAATTTATTTCATTAGGTATTCAGAATCTTCTCTCATATTTGCTTTTAAGTAAAACAAAGCCATGCAAACACTAAAAAATGTCATCCAGCTCAAAATTATTGATCTTTTTAGAGAACTTCCTTGAATCTAATCTCCATTCCATTTTCCTTACCATAATTGTTATCCAAAGCCTTGTAATACCAGGAATAAGTTTTTATGTACTGATAATTGTATTGAGTTGAAATGTAGAGGCATTATTAAAAAATGTACCCTGAATTCAGAACCAGATAAGAAGAGAATTCTTATTTACAAATCTATTATCCATCACTTTGAATAGACTGTTATTAATTCATCAAATAAAAAACGTTATAATTTTAAAGCATAATTATATACCACTTTAAAAATAAAAAAACTGCTACCAATCTATAATAATAAAAGCATAGTATGCTAACTAGACCAGACAGCCAAATGACCTTCTGGGCGAAACCAGGGCTGCAAGGGCCAAGGGCAGCCATGGGGAGCGGGCCTAAGCCGGCAGTCAGACATCCCCCCAGGGCTCTCAGACTGTGAGAGGGCGCAGGCCAGGCTGAGGGACCCCCCTAAGTGCATGAATCTTGTGCATTGGGCTTCTAGTCTATAATAATAAAAGCATAATATGCTAATTAGACCAGACGTCCTTCTCGACGAAGCCATGGCAGGCGGGGGCTAAGGCAGCCACCGTGTTGGCGGCGGCTGAGCCCCTTGCACAAATTTCATGCATCAGGCCTCTAGTTAAATTATAATACCCCATCAGTTGTAAGCCATGTTCTGATTTCAAAGATGATAAAATGTGAAAAAAAATGTACAATTTAAAAATTTTGAAATAATTTATCATAATGTGAAACCAAGTTTGACTTTTAGATATAGAAATATTGAATCTCTTCCCCAAAAAATGGAAATTAGTAGTATTAAAAATAACTTCGCATTTATTATCTATATATATATAAAAGCCTAAGTGACTGTTACGACCAGTCAACCAAACGACTGGTCACTATGATGTACACTGATCACCAGGGCACAGACGCTCAATGCAGGAGCTGCCCCCTGGCATTTCCACAGCCAACCTCCCACTGCTGGCCAGCCTCCTGTGGTCCCTCCCGCTAGCTGGCCGGTCCCAATTGGCCCCGATAACCAGCCAGGCCAAGGGATCCCACCCGTGCACGGCACCAGGCCTCTAGTATATTATAAAAATTGATTAGATAACAAATGAGGGAGAATGTTATCTACTATTTGGACTATCAAGTTAATATATAGTAGGATGTGTGTTGATGTAAGTTGTGAAAGCCTATAATAAAGATTTTGACTTAAACTCATCTTTTGAAGATATGAAACCAGTTCTACGTCAGCTAGTGATCGGTATGATTCCTTGCTGGGTCGCTCTGGATCATACAGTTACTTAGAAGAAAGAAAACCTTACAGTAGCAGGCTAGAAAAGGATGACTCAACTGACTTTAAAAAGGTACTTGGGTTATTTAGTTTAATTTAAAATAATCTGTTTGTTAAGATATATATGTTGAGATATTCCTAGAAACTCATAATGAAATCAATATTTTACTCTAATTTTTAGTTTGGAGCAATTGATGGTAAGTAGAATATAAATAGCTGTTCATTTGTTTGTTTTTTAAAGGAAAGGAAAGTGCCCAAGACTTTATTTTACATTTAAGTGTCTCAGACCAGTAACTCTGATACTGTGACTTAGCTGAAAAGAGGCTTTGGGGCAGGGTGTACGTGTGTGTATACAAGCATGTACACACACTTCTTTGTTACTAGGAAGCAGCCAAAGAATGCAACTTTTGCTAGGAGAATATAGTTTTTCCTAGTAAGCCAAAAACTGTGGTAGCTCAACTGCTGTTAATGATTAAGGGGGAAGTAATTAAGAAATAAATGGAAAGTCAATAATCGAGGATTCTGATTGTCACAATTCTTCATATTATGAGCTTGGAATAAACCTGATGAAGTATGTTGGGGAAAAAGAAGGCTTGTAGAATTTGTATATGTTCCCAGGTATTTGGCAGCTGTTTGAATTACCCACTTTCTTACAAGCCAAACCAGAAAGGTTAGTTTTCATTATGAATAAGATTCAGTCACTTTTCTTTTTTTCAGTAAAGAAGTGAACACTGAACTGTGTTACAGGAGTGAACTTCCACTCATGGGCAATGTAGATGGAGATATTGCCCCTGCTTGTGTGGGTATCTTCCATGTATTGGGAGAGACAGACATTACAATCATACTAATGTATGTATACCTTAAAACAAGTATTCTGAAACAGTTTTATAAAGTGTTAACAAAGTTATATAAAGTTTTATACAGTAAGGAAACAGTTTTATAAATGAATCTATAAAGGAAAGTGTCAGTGCCTGACAATGGATTTCCTAAGGAAGTGAAACTGGAGCAAAAGAACAGGAAGATGATTAGTAGTTAACTGGCAAAAATGGGAGAGAAAAAAGTGTTCCAGAGAGAGTGAACTGCAGGCACATAGACCTGATGGTGTAAGGGTACGTGATACATTGAAGTAGTTAAATTTTCATTAGGGCTAGTTAACGGAAGGGATAGTGGTATGAGATTGCAACTAGATGTGTAGGCTGGGACAAAAACCATATGGTGCTTTACAGGCTATTTTAAGGATATCCTTCTACTGAGAACATTGGGATGCCATTAGAGGGTTTTTAATGTATTAAATGGAGGTGTTAATGGAATGGTTGGTATATGAAAATTGAGATTGTCATTTTGAAAAGTTAATTTGCTGCTACATACAAAACAGATTAGATGGAGGTCAGGAGAGTAAGTCTAGCATTAGAATAGTTTAGCTAAGAATATTATCGCCATTTTTCGTGGTAGTAGTAGAGATGAGAGAAAAAGAAGTAGTAAATTCAGGCATTCTGTGAGTATTCAAGATATATTTCACTTGTCTTTTAACTTTAGAAAAAATAATACAAATATAATGATAAATGCAACTGATACTTCTTGCTGTGAGGAATTGAAGAGGGCATGATAGGCAGAAAAGCTCAAAGACCACAAGTAAAAATCACAGTGTCTCCTGAGCTCCAGCTATTACTGTGCAGTTACTGTCCCTCTTTATCAGAAAACTGAATTTCTTTAATGGATACTCAAAAGTCTGACTTTTTAGTGCTTTTATTTTAAATACTAGAGTTAGTTTCTAAGAGTTTATGTAGAACAAATATACCTGTGTAATCAAAACTGTCTGCATTGCAACCACAAAGCATTAAAATATATTTTAATGTATCCTTTAAAACCTCATGTTACCTTAATCTTTCTATACAAGTTTTAATATTGTGAAGTAATCAATAGGAAATGTTACTAAACTATTAGGGCACAAAAGTAATTTCTTCTTCTTCCCTTATTTTTGTAGCTTTATGAACAAATTCTAGCTGAAAATGAAAAGCTGAAAGCACAGCTACATGATACAAACATGGAACTGACAGATCTTAAATTGCAGTTGGAAAAGGCTACCCAGGTTTGAACCTTTTTCCTTCCATTACTCTATAGGCAATGGTTGTGATTTATTCTATCCAAAAGATTACATTGCAGTGTTCTCTAGTGTTCTAAACATAGGTTTGGTTACTGATAATAGCTTATTTATTAGTCAGAAAGAAACAATATAATACAGCTTAATGATCATTTTATCTACCTTTTTTTAAGTGAATTGAAAATCTATAAGTATAGCCTCATAATGGAAAGTCTAAAATTTTTAAGCCTTTTAATACTTATGTAGTACATGAAAGATTTAAGTGCTTATTTCCAGAATACCAAATGTAGCAAGGCATTGAAAGCATCTATACAGAATCTCCTTAAAGCTATAACATTTCCTTATAATAATTTTTATTCATTATAAATATTTTCTATTCAAAAAATGGTGATGTGATATAGTGATACTGGAAGAAGATAATTGTAGTTATAACTCATTTTGCCTTCCTTCTATGCAATAGCCTAGAGGAGAGTATTTTAGACAAGAAAATTGGGATAGCTAAGCAGAGTTAAAAACCTTGTTCATTTTTTCTAAGATGTGTAAGGTCTAGGAATTGTTTCCCAAGCTCTTTCTTGGAACACTAGTCCTGGGAGACAGTAATAGACACATTCCCTTCTCCTCCTCCTGCCCCCACTTCAAAAAAAAAAAAGCTTTGTGATCCAAGAAACTTGGGAAATACTATATATTCTACATCTCAGAGATTTTACAGGGTCTATTTATATGTCAGAGGCTCTAAGGGATCCTGTCATTGTTAAGAAAACAAACTTGTTTAAATTTCACATGGGATTTTTTAGCATAAGCACATTTCTGCAGTACAACTCTTAGAATCCAGGTTGAAAACACTGATTAAAATTCGAAAAATTATACTGCATACTTTCTTTGGCTCTTTTTTACACTCATCTTTTTCATAATTTTTAAAATTAATTTTCTGTGTTGAACTTGTACTTGTTACCACTTTTTATTGTTGCTGTTAGCCATTATTATGTTGTAAAGCAATTGTCTATGCAGAATGCAAGCTGTGCTAAAATTCTAGGGCCCAAGCTAACCTTATGAGGTTATGAAGGCTCTTCAGATTTTATTAATTAATGAGATTTTACTGTAAAGATACACAGAACAAACAAAGCAGACAAACTTTAGACACAAATAAGTATGGTGCTTACTAGAAGTAAATGGCGTCAAATACATGGTGACAGAAGGAGACAAGATTTTGGGTGGTGAGCAATATACATTTGATGTATTATAGAATTGAAATTCATATATGTTATTAACCAATATCAGCCCAATAAATTTAATTTTAATAATGGGAGGGAGCCCAGCTGGTGTGGCTCAGTGAACGTTGACCTATGAACCAGGAGGTCATGGTTCAATTCCCTGTCAGGGCACAAGCCCGAGCTCAATCCCCAGTGTGGGACGTGCAGGTGGCAGCTGATCAATAATTCTCTTTCATCATTGATGCTTCTCTCTCTGAAATCAATAAAAATATATTTTTTTAAATTAAAAAGTAGGGGGGCGGGAAAGATACACAGAGAAGTAAATGAACACATTTCATAGTGACATATCAAAAACTTAGAATGTTATACAAGTTAAAACTTGCTGGCTTATCCTTAAGCTTCATAGTAAACTGGAATGTCATCATTCTTCAGGTTACATTAGTAGCTTAATGAGCCTCTGTACATGAAAATATAACTAGTTTTCTGAAAATAGTTTTAGGTCTAGAGATTTAGTAACTATTATAATATCTACTAAAAATCTTGAAGTTTGGGTGTATTTGATAGTATTTAGCCAATGGACTCTAGAATCCTTGAATCCTGCCTTAGCTCAGCCACCTTCCTCCATATACAGTCTCCAAGAGAGGGAAATAGGTTAACTTACCAGACTGGTTTTTTGTTGTTGTTGTTGTTTTAAATATATTTTATTGATTTTTTACAGAGAGGAAGGGAGAGGGATAGAGAGTTAGAAACATCGATGAGAGAGAAACATCAATCAGCTGCCTCCTGCACACTCCCTACTGGGTATGTGCCCACAACCAAGGTACGTGCCCTTGACTGGAATCCAACCTGGGACCCTTGAGTCCAAATGCCGATGCTGTATCCACTGAGCCAAACTGGTCAGGGCCAGAAACTCGTTTGATAAATTTTGTCAAATGTCAATTCACCACATTTACTAAATCTGATTTTAATATGACATCAAGAATATTTATCAGAAATATTAACAAAAGTTGATGTTTTTAACCTAAGAAATTGGTAAATGAATCATAAAATTGCTAAAAGGTTGTTATATGGAAAAAAATCCCCAATAAAATACTAACTTTCAATCTAAAATTTATTTAATGTCTACTTGATGGCATTGTTCCATCTATTTCTGATTTATTCCAGGTGCTTTTGAATGTAATTTAATTCTTCAATCTTTTAAGCATTCTTAGGATTCATTTCATGTTCTGAACTGGTATATATATTAGCCTTTGTTTTAAATTTCTTGCAATTAAAATATAAATTTAAATTTCAGAAAGAAATAAGGATTAGCTGAAACAGTTTCATCATGATAGAAATTCTGAATTTGATTTATAACAATAAACAACTGAAATGACACACACACCCTGTTTATTTTTCATTACACTTATATCCCTTATATATTTCTTACTTTTCTTGCAGAGACAAGAAAGATATACTGATAGGTCACTATTGGAAATGGAAAAAAGGGTAAGTGTCCATTTTATTGAATACTAGAGGCCTGGTGCATGAAATTCGTGCAAGAGTAGGCCTTCCTTCCCCCAGCTGCCAGCACCGGCTTCCCTCGCAGCCCCTGCTTCATCCTGAAGGCCGCCTGGAAGGACGTTGGACTAATTAGCATATTATGCTTTTATTATTATAGATCATTTTCCCATTTTATTGTTTTGTGTAAGCAACAGTAGTTCTCTTCCCTTTAGTTTTTGTGGATGGTAGTTTTAATGAGTTTAAATTAATACTCTTAAATTTAATTAGAATGTTTTCTAGCTTACCTTCTTTGGGGTGTCTGTGGGGTATCTGTAGGTGTGAAATTGTCTTATTAAGTAAGACTTAATTTGTCATATTATTCTTTTAATTGATTAAAAATATATTGCCTTAATTCTGAAATGTAAGCACACATTATGCTAGTGAATCTGATATTTTTGAGATACCATTTATCTCTTTGATTTTTATAGTAATATACTGAAAACATTGTAATCATGCATACATTTCGTTTAATTCTTTGCAAAATTAAAATACTTTCATTCTTGAAGTAATTTTTTTAAAGCTTCAGTGAGCATCAAATTTTCAAATTCTTTTAAAAGTTAATTTAATAATATTTATTTCATTTTGAGTTTAAGTATTTAAGTAAAATCTTTTAAACAAAAAAATGATTATAAGGAAATTCTTTTGCCATTTTATGTCTTTCTAAATTTTTTATCTGGCTCTAATATATTCACTTTCATTTCACTCTGTTTATTATTTTTATTGCTCAGGGTCATAGGAATAACTCTACAAGTTTAGTCTGAGCAGTTGAAAATGTATAAAAGATCAAAAGTTAAAGGACAAGTGCTCTAAGAGTATCTGTAATGCAAGTGAGTGGTGACTTGTAAGGTTTCAAGCAAAGAAGAAATTACATCCTGGGCATCTATGATCTCTAGATCAAAGAATAAATAATTAGAAGCAGTTGATATAAAAACATTTTCTCTCATTCCATTTTAAAAATAGCCAATTTACCATTCTGACTGAAAAAAAGAGAGAGAGAAATTATACTAAAATACAGAGTCAGAGTCCATAAATAATCTGTTAGTGTCTGTGCCATTTACTAAATTGTATCTTGAAATAACTACTTGTTTTATTATGCTTTCAGTAGTTTTAAAAAATTATGTTCTAGACCATTTTGTTGTTGTTGTTAATCCTTGCCCAAGGATATTTTTCCATTGATTTTTAGAGAAAGTGGAAGGGAGGGGGAAAGACAGGGCAAAAGAAACATCCATGTGAGAGAGACACATCGATTGGTTGCCTCCTGCACACACCCCAACCAGGGCAGGGGATGACCAGAGCAGGGGATTGAGCCTGCCACTGAGGTATATGCCCTTGACTGGAATAGAAACCAGGACCTTTCAGTCTTCAGGCTGATGCTCTAGTGGCCACTGAGCCAAATCAACTAAGGTTATAGACGGTCGTTCTCAACCTGTGGGTCGTGACCCCTTTGGGGGTCGAACAACCCCTTCACAGAGGTCGTCTAAGACCATCAGAAAACACATATATAATTACATATTGTTTTTGTGATTAATCACTATGCTTTAATTATGTTCAATTTGTAACTGAAAATACATCCTGCATATCAGATATTTACATTACAATTCATAACAGTAGCAAAATTACAGTTATGAAGTAGCAACGAAAATAATTTTATGGTTGGGGGTCACCACAACATGAGGAACTGTATTAAAGGGTGCGGCATTAGGAAGGTTGAGAACCACTGTTCTACCCATGGTCGGCAAACTGCGGCTCACGAGCCACATGCGGCTCTTTGGCCCCTTGAGTGTGGCTCTTCCTAAGCCTTAGGAGTACCTTAATTAAGTTACTAACAATGTACCTACCTATGTAGTTTAAGTTTAAAAATTTTGGCTCTCAAAAGAAACTTCAGTCCTTGTACTGTTGATATTTGGCTCTGTTGACTAATGAGTTTGCTGACCACTGTTCTAGACCATTTAAAAAAATTTTGGTGCCCTGGCCAAGTTTAGTTGGTTAGAGCATTGTCCTGTTGCACTAAGGTTGCAGGTTTGATCCCTGGTCAGGGCACATACAGGAGTCAACCAGTGATTACACAAATACATGGAACAACAAATCAATGTTTCTCTCTCTCTCAAATCTGTCAATAAAAAAGTGTGTGTGTGTATGTGTAAACTATTTGTATAACTAATTGCTAAAATTTGAATCACTTATTTTATTAAATTTAATATTCTTTCACAATAGAACTATTATTGAATTTTATATCTAACATGTAGAAATAAAAACCACTCCTCTGTTATCCATATTATGGTTGAGATGAAAAGGCAGATAACTTAATCAAAAATATATCCTTATTACAAAAAATTTAGCAAAAGAAAAAAATAAAATCATCCATCACCCTGTCATGAGAGATAACTGCTATTTTTATGTTTATCCTAAGCTTAGGCACACGATACATATTTTTGTTTTCTGACATTCTCACCTGACCTCTTCTGTCTGTCAAATGCAGATAAGTTACAAAGTAGCTAATTCATTCTCAATTTAACAGACATTGATAGTGATAGTATTAATAATAACTACTAACACTCCTTCAGCACTTTCTTAAGTGCAGATTCTGGGGTAAGCACTTTACATGCATTTTCTCATAACCATATTTTTAATGTTAGTAAGTTTATTTGTCAGACATAAGAAGTTCCTATAACTTTATGGTTGTCAGTTGGGCAACAAGGCAATTTAGTATGGTGTTCTTGTCTTTATCACTAAGTAGTTAAAATCTTGAAGTCACCTAATAAAATTGAGGGTGGTGGGGCAATTACTTATGAGTAGGAGAAAAATATACTATTATGCTATTTCTGGTATTTCAAAAATTAATAAGAAATAAATATGACATATGTCCTAGTATTTTGAGAAGTTCATTGTTTTTTATAAATTTGTCGTAGCTGTATTATTAACTAGGAGAAAGGTCTGTTTATGAAAATAACATGCTGATAATAGAATAACATGGTACTTATCAAACTAATAAGATTTCATCTATTTTTTTAAATTACATACCCTTAAAAACATTAACATTTACAGTAAATGTACTGATTCACTAAATATGAACATTAATTATTAATCTGGGAAAGAATGTCTTGGAAGTAGTTTCGGTATAATTAAAGTAATTTAAATGGTTTGTATCTGAAAGGTGACCGGCAAGAGTCAGTATCTTCTGGGCGGTATGACCTAACCAAAGTTTTATAGCACATTAATTATTGCTGCTTGCTTTTTTGCATAACACCGTAGAATGCTTATTATTTGAGGGAGTATAAAACAGTACACTGCAAAAATGTATGTTGCCTTTGCCCGTCACTCTTTGAAATAAGGTAATGTAAAATAAAATGCTGCAGTTGCTTCTTCATTAGATTCACTGCATTAATGCTACACAGTATCAACTGAATAAGCTTTGAAGTCAATTGGGTAAATAATGGCTAGTAAATAATTTGGGTGGAAGAGATGAACTTCTCTTAAATCCTATGGAAATTTTAAAGTACAGGTATTTTAGGCACGTTTGCTCTTGCTTTTCTGCTTCTAACACTATAGAATAATTGCATCTTTGTGTGAGTTTTTTGTTTTTGTTTTTTTCCTATACAATCCTAAGTCTTCAGTATTGGTTTACTCTATCCTTGCATTTTACGTGAGCTAAAATAGTTTGAAGATGTTATGTAGCATCTTACCAGAAAGTCAAAGCTTTAAAGAAAGAGCTTATAGAAAGTAATGCAAATAATGACTTTCATATTTCTTTCTCAAATATTGGAAAGCTCTTTACACATCACTGGCATCACACCTTTTTCTACACTGCTCCTGATTTGATTTTTGATTCTCAAGTGGCACTATTTCACAATTTAGAAGAGAACGTAAGAATATAATTATTATATACTTAATGTAGTTCTTTTAAATTGACCTAGGAACGAAGAGCTCTAGAAAGAAGAATATCTGAAATGGAAGAAGAGCTCAAAGTAAGTATAAACCATGCTACTTATGAGACATAGTGCTGTTTAGGAACTCAAATTTTACAGTACTGTTATAGGTGTTATGTTCACAGTGATTGTTCTCAAGGCTGTTTATGCAATTTGTGATTTTATCTATATCCAAGCTTCTCTTTCTTCCTAAATCCAGATCATAGGTGGACTAAAAAAGTACTTAACACATATATCTTTTCGTTAATGAATTTTTGTGGAACTTTTGATATTCAGGTACAGAACATATTAGACAATAATGACTATAAGATTTGGGATTCATTATTTGTTCTTCGCATTCACATGCTCTGTTTCTTAGAGAATAAATGGTGGAGATGTTTCAATATAAAAATATTCTCCTTTGAAAATAAAGGGTATTAAAATAGTAGACAAGCAGAGCTATATTTTATCAAATTCTGCATTTCCTATGGAAATAACTATTTGTTTTGTATGTTGGGAGGAACACTCTTTGCAGAAAAAGAAAAAACAGCATAGTTAATTCATTAACTCTTTTTTTAAAAAAATATATTTTATTGATTTATCACAGAGAGGAAGGGAGAGGGATAGAAAATTAGAAACATCGATGAGAGAGGAACACCAATCAGCTGCCTCCCGCACGCCTCCCACTGGGGATGTGCCCGCAACCAAGGTACATGCCCTTGACCGGAATCAAACCTGGGACCCCTCAGTCTGCAGGCCGACGCTCTATCCACTGAGCCAAACCGGTCAGGGCAATTCATTAAGTCTTATCACATTGTCTTGCATAAAATATCTCTTTCACACTATGAATTAGAAACTAATGAATAGGAAGTTGGGCCCATAGAACTAGAATTTCAAGATTTAAGTGTTTTAGTATTAAATTATTTGATTACTTCATAGAACATTATTATTGAGTGCCTTTGTAGACAAATTTTTTGGATTTTATTTGCTTATGTATTTTGTTTGATACGGAATTTTAGGACTACACTGTATATCTTTGCAGAGCTCATGGAATATTTTTTAAGAATTAATTTTTTCTTATATTCATTGTCTGTGATTCTTTATGTTTTTATTGTATTCTTTTCCATTTTCTTATTTTTTATTTTTATTTCTTTATGTTCTGATTCCTGCAGAACCTGCATCAAATAAAGCAAATTCAAACTCTGAGAGAGTTAAATGAACGACTGTTGACTGAGAATAGGGCCTTGACAAGAGTGGTAGCCAAGCGCTCAGGGTTGTGTAGGAAACTGCAGTCTGTGAACCTATAATTTATAGTTTCATCATTTCTTCTTGGTAGAGCCAGGCAGGTGTTTTTGTATTAGTAAGCGTGTCTTGAGTTCACTTTTACAAATTAATGCCATTTTGTCTGGAGCTTATCATATAACCTTAATTATGCATGGCTTCTCAGAATGTTAGAAAGTGTCACTAATTCTATATTTAAACTACAGTAAACTTAGAGAATGATTTTGGAATTTAAGTAAAAGACTTGTCTGCACTTTCACAAAGCTTGTACACATTTTGGCTCTACAAATATTAAATTCTTAACTAGAAAGAAAATGGTACATAATGTAACGTGTTGTACACATAATATATGTTGAAGATGAAAATAAAGCATGCATCATCTGTTTTCCAAAATGTCACTTTCAGTAAGGGCCATCTTAATATTCACTTAGTTCTCTTAATACATAAACTTCATACATAAACTTCAGATTATTGTATTTTATATCCATACATTTTGAACACAGGTAAGAATTGGTTGGGTCCACATAAAATTTAACTTTTCATATAGATTTTGCTTATATTTTGCTAAATATCTTAAGAAGTATGCTTTAATGTCCAAAATATAAGCTGTTTCATTTCCTAGCAAATCTAGCAGAGCACATGTAATTTAAATCATTCTACTTGGTGGAAAATCCATGTCACTTACAATATTTTCACCCTCTCGTTCAGTTTGTCTGCAAAAAGAAAATGGATTTGCTTTATTTTGAGAATGTGAGGGTGTGTTTCTCTGTTTGCTCCAAATAACTGGTTTTTTTATATTTAAGAAAAATTATTAAATTTTTCTATTCTTGAACATTTTTATAAATACAGGCTTACTACTTTTGCTTATATGTAATTTTATTCTATCTCATAATAGTAATAATTGCTTTGTTGTCATTTAATGAGCACCTAGTTTCGGACATTGTACTAGGTACTTAAACTTAGTACCATATACGAATCCTTTAAAGAATTTTAAAAATTTAGAACAAGTCTAACTCCCTCAAATCTTTCCCAAATATGATGATTTTCTTGTGAAATATCTAAGTGTTATGGTTTGAGCTCTGAAGTAAATTGAGCAAAAAGCCTTGGTTTAATACTGACAGGAACTCTTAAAAGGAGCTCCCTTTCAGCTCCATTTTAGCCTAACAAAAACAGGCTTCCTTTTTCCTGGCTGTTCTAATATGGTGTGCTTGTGGGTCATAATATCAAGTGACTTAGTACATTTTAACTGATAACTTTGGGAGAATAAGCTGTTCATTCCATCATTTATTCAACTAATGAGCTTCACAAGTTGGGGGTTGGTGTTTTTTTTACGTCCTGCTATATGTTTTAGCCACTAGGAAAATATATAACTGACAAAGCTTGTTCATGTGTCTTGTGGTGAAAATATAACAGTTATTAAGAATAATATTTTACATTTTTACTGAGGAAAAACTTTTTCTTCATTTTTCCCCTTATAGATGTTACCAGACCTAAAAGCAGACAACCAGAGGCTAAAGGACGAAAATGGGGCCTTGATCAGAGTTATAAGCAAACTTTCCAAATAAAATAAAAAGCAGCAAATAATGGAATTGCACATATTAGTAACCCAGTGGACCATAATTGACAGTCACTGGAAACCTGGAAAGAGTCTTTGGAGACTGTCATTTCTGGATATCCTGCCAAATGCCCTCTTATCTTGGAGTTTTGTTTAAATTTTCTGGGTTTGTTTTTTGTTTTTTTTTCTTGTATCAAGACCATTGTTTCATGTTAATGCAGCTGCTGAGAAGATTTTTTTTAAAGACTGAGAAAACTTGTTTACAGCTCCAGCATATAAGGAAAGTGTTCAAGGCCAGATATGCCTCAGATATTTAACCAGTAAGCCTTAGTTGTACATAAATACTTTTGTGTCAACAAAAACTTGCAGCTCTCACAGAAGACAGTTATTCAACATTTTTGATGTGCCACCGTTTCCAGTTTTTCGATATTTAAATTTTTTTTGCTTTACATCTAAGTTTGGGTTTGTATGTTTTTCCTTGTAATGCTTCATGTGGCAGACTTTTCTATGTTTTCACGGCTTTTTCACTTACAGAAAAGAACACTTGCTCTTCTGAGGTCATTGTCATGTATTAGGCTCATGTATTAGGCGGATGCTGTGTTGTGTCCCACCTGGAACTGAACTGCTTGGTGGAACATTTGCTTTCACTATTTGTGCAATATTGCATTTATTTCTTATATGAATGCTTTAAAGTCAGTTGAGGTTAGGTTCTTTTAAGTCCTGTTTTCTGCCTTCATTGGTCACTTTTTTGTTTGTTTGTTTTTTATTATTGTAGTACAAGATGTTAGATTCTATAATCTTCACATTCATTTTAGCAGGTACTGAGTGATGCTGTATATATAAATAAGTGTATTGTTTTGATTTTTAGAACACCATGGCATGCTTGACTATTTCTTATTTCAAATGTCTGTTAGTGCAAAGTAGGCTACTCCATCATAGTGTTAAAAACTGAATTTGCTAACAATGTGATATAAAGACTTTAAAAGTAACACATTATGTGGAGCCCTATCTTTATAAAAGTTTTCTACTGTAAAGTGCTTTACTCTTATTTTCAGTTTTTGATAGTATTCAACCATAATTAAAGTTGCATAAGATAATTGCTTCACATTTCACATACTGATATTTATCTGAGTGCTGTCTAAAACTGTTGTGCTAGCCAAAGTAATGCTATGAAATCATTTGCAGACTTAACCGTGAGTTAATGTTAAATGCACTGTTATTGCCATGCGAAGAGGCATTGACTTCTATACCATCATGATGTTCAGACCATTTTATACATTTCAGTGGCCTTTAAAAAAAAAAAAGTAAAACCAAGTACATAATGGAGATGGCTTTTATTTGGACAAATAGCTTTTATATTTTCATTAAACCATGCAAAAAATATTACATCTTTCGGGCACATAACTGTCTCCTTAACCACTGAACAGTTCAGCCATTTGAATACATTGTACATTGTAAAGCTTAAAGTAGCTAATTGTAATATTGATTGTATTGTATACTATATCAAATGTGAATTTGTACCCCTTCATTTTAAAAGGTCATTGTGTTCTACTGCCTATTTTAGATTACTTTGGGGTTGGGAAAAGGTGTTTTGGTAAGCAGGATTTCATGTCCTCTCTCTCGATTGGTTTTATGAAGATAGAAGGTTATGCTCTTACTACCAAGCTCAGGATTCTTGATTTTTAAAGGTACAAGGATAGTTGTGGGAATTTTTATTTTTGGTTATATTTGAACTGTATGAATGGTGGGTCTGAATATAGAGAATTTCCATGGTCTTATATGGACGTAAAATATCCAGATAATTGATCAGTTTGAGTGACTGCAACATGTTCTGGTTGCACAACAGTTAGGCATGCTAAGGACTATATTTGTGAAGTTTGGATGCCTGTGAAGAATGATTAAATACATGTTTCTAATATTTTAGTGTTTTGTATTTAGGTTATTTATTCTTTGTATCTAAAACTGAACAGCTACTGTGCTATATTGATTTTATTGGTAGTATTGAGCAGACCTTGTTTCTGCATGAAACTAGTTGCAAAACCCACTATTTTGGAAATAAAAATGTATTTTGACATATACAAATAAAATGAATAAAACTATTTTAAATGTGTGAACTTTTACTGAGACATTTTAAATTTTGTTCTGAGACATTTAAATTCTGCATGGGTATTTTTTCACTAATTGCTTTACTTTGATTCCAATTTGAATAATTTTTGAAATTGTAATATTGTGACAATTTGCATAACATTGTACATGCACATCTGTAAATGCAGTCTTAATTGCCTTGTTTATGCAATCTGTGTACCAATTTGGACAAATGTTTATATATTTTACATAAAGCTGTCTGTATGCAGAATCTGAGAACTAGTTTTTTATGATAAGTGGGTAAAAAATAATGCTAACAATGTTTCAAGGTAGTAGCTTTGTAGCACAATATTTCATTTGCATAAACATTTGGTGGCTTCTAAATTAAACCTGTGCTTTTTCTTAGCTGCAAGCATCGGCTTGAGATACAGATAAAGATAATATTTCATTGAGATGTAAAATATTAGATCATTTTCCAACCTAGATTTATTAACCCCAATCTACTAACACATATAACTAGGTAAGAGGCACTTTCAGTGGGGAACTTTGGTAGAGGATTTATAATAAGCCTGTGTTTAAATCAATACGAGAATTGGACTCTCTTCTTTTTTACTTCCCAGTACTTTCCCTGTGCAATGCTCACAGAATGATAGATTTTACAGTTGTTGTCTGTCCTCCATAAAAAAATAATTCCACATGCCAATACTTCAAAACCAAATGAAAAGCAGCTATAGAACTTTCTAGGAGAGTATTCATATAAAAAAGCAAAGTAGATATTCATTAATCCATTAGGCTGTATTATCTTGCTTCAAGATTTAATCCTGGCTGATTTGAAATAGTCCTGATTCCCAGTGTCAACACTCAGTGCCAAATATTCTTCAAACTAGGATCATGTATTTCTCATCGGATGTAATAGCCTTGTGGGTCGTCCTTCACTTTTTCATATTAGCAGAATACAGAGCAAATCTCATGTTAATTAACTATCCTTTAGTCATATCTTGCTCGTGAAAATCGTTGGTTGCAAAGATGAAAGCTGGCTGATAAGCAATCTTTTCTGTGATGTTCCAAGTTGTGTATGTGTGGTCTTTGTGTACCTTGAATGTGCATGTTCAACAGATAATGTGCATATGAGAGCTGCTGTCGAGAGGATTGGGTATAGAATGAAATATTTATTTTCCTATTTTATTCTATATATAACTAAATTTCTTGACTTACATTTTGGAAAGGTTTTTTGAGTGCTATTTAAACAGAGTGGTCTTTTTCTTAGGCAAGTGGTGTGGAGAGTATCATATTGCTGTCCCATGCCTACAAAGTGACCGGATTACAAAGTAATGAATTCAAAATAAAAACATAGGAGTCAGAAGTTTAAGGTTCTATAATCAGGTCACATAAATAATTCTACCTTATTATAATTTTTTTTTAAATATATGTTATTGATTTTTTACAGTGAGGAAGGGAGAGAGATAGAGAGTTAGAAACATCGATGAGAGAGAAACATCGATCAGCTGCCTCCTGCACATCTCCCACTGGGGATGTGCCCACAACCCAGGTACATGCCCTTGACCGGAATCGAACCTGGGACCTTTCAGTCCGCAGGCCGACGCTCTATCCACCGAGCCAAACCGGTTTCGGCTACCTTATTATAATTTTATTAGGTGTAAGGTTTTTTGAGCTAAGTTATCCAAGATTTTTACTGCTTACATTTTAGTAAACATCTAGGTCACAAAAATTTACTACATTTTCATTTTTAAAGGCTGAAGAGAAAGAAGGGGGAATATTTTGAAGAAATGAACAATATAAGTAGATTCTGCCGAGTAACCCAGGGTAGTAGGGTTTGTATTTTGTCCTTGTGGGTCTGTACTTTGTAGAACTGAGAGAATGGGAATAGAAAAGAAAGATTTACTTTCCCTTCCTTACACTCAATTTTTCTTGAAGATTTGTTCGGATACAAGTCCATTTCAGTAGTCTACCTTATTTGATCCTTAAAACAGATTGGATAAAGTCTATCTTCATTTTATATGTGAGAAAGCTAAGATTTATAGATTATTAACTGTTCAACATTCCAAGCCTCATACAGAATAGAGCTCTTAACCCAATTTAGTGTTGGTTATTGTTTATTGCCAGTTCTTAATCGAGGACTTTTCCCACGGTGTCGGTATGATGGTTTATTTGCATGAAATTGCATAATCACCTATGAGTCTATATTTTAGGCTTAAAATACTTGGTTGTCCTTGGGAAATGTGTTCCTTGGTGTGTGTTTTTTCCCTCTAATACGCCATCCTCACCCCCACATCTAGTTAGGGCCCACTGTTACTAAACCACTTGCTCTTTAATGGGACTTAAATATTAATGTCTTATTGCCCAAGGAGCCAGTTGTCTCCCTGGTATAAATTCTAACTATACCCGACAGACCATTATAAGTTTGTAAAAGATTTTCACATACCAATATGCAAAAGAACTTCTTTTGCATTCTTCAAAAACAGATTTTTAAAAATTGATCAGAGCTTAATTCCCAAGAATCTTTTATTCCCAAGTAACATTAATATGCTGTGGTTTAGCAGCAAGTTTTTCTCCAAGGAAAAAATGTGGGATACCAATGTATAAAACAGATAAATGTGTATTTTATATTACCCATAGAGTTGACCCCACCCCAAAAGAAAGTACTCAAAATAGGCCTCTATAAGACAGCATGACCCCCTCATTTGTTACTGTATGGGTTTTAGAGTACTGCTGAGTAGATGCACCTTATCTGCACTTGCTGTTATAATAAATGTGCTAAGCCAGTGTTTTGGTACTACACTATTTTATATGAGTGAATATGTTCTGCCCTAAAGAATATCAAACACAGGTATAGGGCAGGAAAAGCTCCACACAAAAATAAGGTCACTTGGCAGTATAAGTAGACCATAAGTGCTCTCTAGTGTTTTGCAGTTGTGCATGTGTCTAAGTATTGTTTTTATAACTTTTTAAGAGCATTTTAGCACACAATTTGAATCAGACTTTTGTAAAGGGGTCCATAGAGCTAAGATTTAGGGTACCGATTTTTAAACACTTGACATGGTGGAAAAAGCTTTGGATTCAGGTGTAGATGTAAATCTCAGCTTTACTAGCTGATAACTAGTAATTCCAAACAATCTTGTGGTATTAAAAAATGTAATAGTATTGCCCTGGCTGGTATGGCCCAGTGGTTGCAGTGTTGTCTGCATGGGCGGATCGCAGGTTCGATTCCTGGTAAGGGTACGTACCCAGGTTCTGGGTTTGGTCCCCAGGGCACATGTGGGAGACAACCTATCAATGTTTCTCACATCAACATTTTTCTTTCTCCCTTTCGCTCTAGAATCAACATATCCTTGGGTAAGGATTAATTAAAACATATCCGTGGGTAAGGATTAATTAAAAGAAAATGTTAATAGTATTATTTTGTCTTAGAACAAGCATGTCAAACTCAAAGGCTAGCACAGGCCAAATAAACAAGGTTTAAGTTTATGTGGGCCGCAAAAAAACAAAATCTTCAATTTTCATAGAAACAGGTTTATTTCGATAGAGACATGCTGAATACAGGGGGCTGAAATAAATGAGTAATTGTTAACATAAAATAATAGAACATTTTAATAAAAATATTTTTTTCTTGAACATTAACTTACCAGACACTGGATAACTGCACAAATTAATAAGTGTAATGCAAATAAACCTATTTCTTGTTCTCCAAAAGCGAAATATTTCCTGTTGCGAATACCAAACAAGTCAGTACAAAGTTCATGACGTGGCTATCAGCTGCTAAAATATTCACTGCTAGTATTAGTGGAGAGAAATGGTGCGCCTATGCGTAAGGTGCGTAAGGGAAATGAATGCAACAGGATTATAGTAATCAGTCATTAGCAAACATTGTAGTTTGTAAATAATTATGTGTAACAGGATATTATAAAAATTAAGTTATGAAATTTTTTTTCTTTTTTTATTATTATATCGCAAGAATATTCATTGTGGGCCGCATGCAGCCCACAGGCTGCAAATTTGACATGCTTGTGGTAGGGGCATTACAACTCCCATTTTTGAGGTCAAGAATGTGAGGCTCCCAGAGTTAAAGAGACTTGCTTCTAAATAAGGACTTTCTGTGTGTTTCCAGATCTTAGCTATGGTGAATTGTGCTGCTATGAACATAAGGGTGCATATATCCTTGCTGATTGGTGTTTCTGGTTTCTTGGGATATATTCCTAGAAGTGGGATCACTGGGTCAAATGGGAGTTCCATTTTTAACTTTTTGAGAAAACTCCATACTGTTCTCCACAGTGGCTGCACCAGTCTGCATTTCCACCAGCAGTGCAGAAGGGTTCCTTTTTCTCCGCATCCTCTCCAACACTTGTTGTTTGTTGATTTGTTGATGATAGCCATTCTGACAGGTGTGAGATGATAACGCATTGTCGTTTTGATTTGCATCTCTCGTATAATTAGTGACTTTGAGCAGGTTTTCATATGTCTTTCGGCTTTCTTTAAGTCCTCTTTCGAAAAGTGTCTATCTAGGTCTGTTGCCCATTTTTTTATTGGATTGTTTATCTTTCTTTTGTTAAGTATGAAATTTTTATTAAAATGTTTCTTGCATATCGTTTTATTGACTGGGCTGCAAAAATATTCCTTGTGGGCCGCATGCAGCCCATGGGCCGCGAGTTTGACATGCTTGTCTTAGAATATTTTAAAGCAAAATTTTGGAATAATTTACATAGTTACCATAAATGCCTAATTTTTTAACTCTGGGACCAGTAAGGTGAAAAGATCGAGGTAGATTTTGGAGAACTTCCTTCAATCATTGGAAAGTAGGGAAAAGTACACCTCTGTAACTATGTCACATCTGATGGGTACCAGGAACACTGACTACTTATGTGAATCTAATCTATTTATAACTCCAATAGTTGTTAGCAGAGAAAAAAAATAGGGGAGAGTGGCAGGGAGTTTATAGGTGTAACATACAAATGCATTTGCCATAGAATATATTTGTTGTTAATTGCTGCTCTCAATAGTCCTTGTTTCCATTAAAATTTATAGTTGTTGGAATGTCAGGATTATCACTAATTTGGATGCTTCTAAAATTTACATAGTACTCAAAATGTGAGGTCATCTGGACCATTTATCAGCCTCCACATTACACTAATCTTGTTACATAATGTTCTGCATAAGAGTTTTATAGCCTCATCTATTCCTTTATTTAAAATCAGAGTCCTGCCATCTCATTCTTACTCCATGCTAGACTGCAACTCTGGTGTCAGTACTTGCTTTACTGTGACCAGTAGTAAGGAAGGGAGCTGAATTTTAGTATTGTCTGTGTATCAGACCCTATGCATAGCTTTGTTTTCTGGTTTTAATATTTTTAAGCTATTTATTTTACTCTACAATAAGCTCTTACCCTCCCCACACCCACCCTGCACATAGGGAGCGGGAGCGGACGGCCAGCTGCCCATGTGTGGCCCTTCTCCCCTGCAGGCCCAGCCCAATCAGCCCCCCATCCGGGCAGGTGGCCAGACCCCACACATGCACGAATTCGTGCACTGGACCTCTAGTTAAATATAAACATTCTGATTCCTGCAAACTTGTCTCTGTGATTCAATAAGTTCTTGTTAGCATGTACATGCCTGACATTTGCCTCTGTGGTGGCGATAAACCCTGAAGCAAAACAGGCAAAATTAAGTCCCTGCTTTGTGAAGGTTACATTCAACGAGGGGAATTGAAGATAAGCAAGTACCCTAATTTAGAAGATAATATGGAAAGAATAGAGAAGGATGGGTGATTTCAGGACTGAGCTAGTCAGAGAGGGCCTCACTGAGAGAGTAACATTTGAGCCACAACTCAAAGAAGGGGAGAACAAAAAATGCAGACATCTGGGAAAAGAGAATTTCCAACCAGAGGGAGCAACAAAAGCAAAAGCCAAGGGGTGCACATGTTCTCAAGTGTTTGACAGACAGTAAGGCTGATGTGGTTATGGACAAGTGAGCAAGAAGAGTAGTGGGGGAGAGGGGCACCAAGGAGCTAGATGAAGGACTTGGCTTAGACATTTACTGACCACAGCTGTGCACTACACTTTCTTGGTGGTGATAGACTTGATCCTTCAAGAACTTTACTACTTTTACCTATAAATTGTAAAATTTTTATAGAAATTTTTAATTGATTTTTAGAAGAAGAAGGAAGAGGGAGAAGAGTCCATGTGAGAGAAAAATACCCATCTGCTGGCTCCTGCACACCCCCAACCAGGGATTGAGCTCTCAACCTGGGTATGTGCCTTGACAAGGAATGAACCTGGCAACCTCTTGTTGCTCGGGACGGTGCCCAACCAACTGAGCTACAACTGGCCAGGGCTAAATTATAAAATTATTTTTATAAGAGATAAGAATCAGATTATAAATTGAGAATAACTGTACTAGGAAACCTAGGTTAAGTTTCATAAGGGGAAGCATTTAATCAAAAGTAAAACTTGCAAAGACTCCTGACACCAAGTTAGAAATGGAAAAATGGACTATTAGAGTCATCATTATGGTATCAAAGAAACACATCAGTTCATGGGATAAAATGAACATTTTAGATCAATTCTCAGGAAATGATTTTTCTCATGGATTTTACCAATGATTTATACATATAATATACATTTTCCCATGTCTCTACTTTTTTTGTAGTATTTCTGTTCAGACACTGGTTTCTTATTACTGCTTTCAAAAGCAAAATCTGGAATAAAAGATGTGCTTCCGTAAGTGTCATGATGTTCCAAGAGGGATCAGAGTACTATAATCCAAGTGTGTAGTATTTCTTGTCCTAGCAATGTCCCAGGAATGGTTAGCTTTATCATTCCTCTAAAACAGTTGTTCTCAAACTTGAATTCCCTAGAGCAGTGGTTCTCAACCTGTGGGTCGCGACCCCTTTGGCTGTCGAAAATCCTTTCACAGGGGTCGCCTAAGACCATCCTGCGTATCATATTTACATTATGATTCATAACAGTAGCAACATTACAGTTACGAAGCAGCAACGAAAATAATTTTATGGTTGGGTCACAGCATGAGGAACTGTATTTAAAGAGCCAGAAGGTTGAGAACCACTGCCCTAGAGAGCTTGTTCAGACATAGTTGTGCCTCACTCCTATTTCTAATTCAGTATTTAGGATCTGGGGTGGGACCAGTGAGTTTGCATTTCTATCAAGTCCCCAGTTGATTCTGATACTGCTGGTCCAGGGGCCATGTTTTGAGACATACTGCATTCTAGCATCAGCTGTTTATCTTTTGAAAAGAAATAGAGAATTCAAAAATAAAATCCCTTGTGATAACCTAAAACGTAGGTACAGTATCCTGCATTAATAGATAAGTGACCATATAGAGAACAAGCCTTGAGTAACACCAGTGATCGATTAAAAATAAAAGCTCATGTGTCCCATCATCGCACATATACCCTGGATGGGGAAAAGGGCACATGCAGACAAATTGAGTTCATTTTACTAGGAAATCAAATAAAACAGAAGGGTTTTTTAAAAATATATTTTTATTGATTTCAGAGAGGGAGAAAGAGAAAAACATCAATGATGAGAGAGAATCATTAATCGGCTGCCTCCTGCACAACCCACAGGAGGGATGGAGCCTGCAACCAGGGCATGTGCCCTGACCAGGAATCGAACCGTGTCCTCCTGGCTCATAGGTCTACACTCAAGCCACATCGGCCAAGCCAGGAGGATTTTTTTTTTTTATGAGACAAGCAATTTCACAACAGTCCCATACACTTCAGGGTGGGGTGGGGTGGGGAGGGGAGGTAGCCAATCCCCTTAACATCACTTTTTCTCTGCTTGCTAGGGAGACAAAAAGCCTAAACTTGCAGGTATGGGAAGGCAGGTGTCTTAAAAATCAAGGTGTCTTGCAAGCTTAAATTTTAAAAAATCAACATAACTGTCTTCTCGCCTTTGAGGCCTATGACTATTTTTTTCCTTCAAGTCTTTGAAAAAATATTTTAACAACTCCAAAGTTCTTGCCTGCTAATTCTAACATACGGGTCATGTCAGGGTCTGTTACTATTAACTACTTTTTCTCTTGATCTTGAGTCACATTGTCTGTTTCTCTACATGTTTAATATATTTTATCCTCGACATTGTAGATAATAATTGTCCATGAACATGAATTCATTTTCCTCTGAAGTGTTCTGATTTCCATTCTAGCGGGCAGCTAAGTTACTGGCTGATGACTCTGAACTTCTGTAAGCTTACTTCATATACTTTTATGATGGATCTATTTCCAATTTATTCTTAACCTCTAAGCAAAATTTTAGTCCTGGAAAATAGTTTTTACTCTAAAGGTATGGCCCCCCTCTAGTTTTGATTGAAAACTTGAAGTGTTGCCCAGCCAGTGTGGCTCAGTGGTTGACCTATAAATCAGAGATTCCGGTCTGGGCACATGCCTGGGTTGCGGGCTCGACCCTTAGTAGGTAGGGGTCCTGCAGAAGGCAGCTGATCAATGTTCCTCTCTCATCAATGTTTCTATATCTCTCTCCCCAAGAAAACTTTTTTTGAAGTGTTTACCAAGCCCCCCTGAGTTGGTAGGTACTGTGGTCTGAATGTTTGTGTCTCCCTAAAATTCACATGATTTATTTCTAACACCCAATGTTATAGTATTAGGAACGGGCCTTAGGAGGTGATTAGGTCATGGGGTGGAGCTTTCACGAATGGGATTAGTGCTTTTATAAAAGAGATCCTACAGAGCTCCCTCGATCTTTCCACCATGTAAGGACACAACAAGAAGTCTGTGACCTGGAAGAAGGCCCTCCCTGGCCCTGCTGGCACCCTGATCTTGGACTGCCAGCCTCCAGAACTGTGAGAAATAAATATTTATAAGCCAGCCTGTGACATCTATATATATAAAAGGCTAAGTAACCATCCAACCAGCCGGTAGAAATGATGTGCACTGACCACCAGGGGGCAGACGCTCAACGCAGGAACTACCAAGCTGCAGTGACTTGGCAGTGGCAATTCTCAGGTGATGCACCCCAGAACCAGAGGGGAGGGAGCCTGATTCCTCATGGAGCTGTGCGATTCCACCAGGCCAAAGGAACCCAACCTGCTGGAGGGACTCTGCTCACTGCACCGCCCCAGGTGCAGCCAGCTGGGGAGGGACCTCGGAAGGTTGGCTCCAGCGTGTGTCCAGCCCACCTTCCCTAGTCCAGCCCCACTGGCCACCTAATTTATTTTCTTTCAATGTGCACAAATCCGTGCACTGGGTCACTAGTTTTGTTATAATAGCCAAGTGGACTAAGAATATAGGTAGGTTTCAAAACCCATACTCTATCTCTTTCCTGGTGGGCAACAACCAAAATATCTCAGCATTTTCTAGTTGCTGCTTTCCTGGGCTTTCAAAGACCATGCATGCGCAATTAAGAGGCCATCCAAGAATTTGAAGGAAGTTGTTTTTTTAAAAATACATTTTATTGATTTTTTACAGAGAGGAAGGGAGAGGGATAGAAAGTTAGAAACATCAATGAGAGAGAAACATTGATCAGCTGCCTCCTGCACACCCCCCACTGGGGATGTGCCCGCAACCAAGGTACATGCCCTTGACGGGAATCAAACCCAGGACTCTTCAGTCCCCAGGCTGACGCTCTATCCAGTGAGCCAAACCGGCTAGGGCTTGAAGGAAGTTTATACACAGATTTGGGGACTCTCATCTCTATGGCTCTTATCTCCAAAATCTTCCCTCAGTTTTCAATTGTTCTAGCAGCCCCAGACTCTGTCCTCTCACACCTCAGGCTTCAAGATCCAGCTTAAGCTCTAGCTGCCCTCCACGGCACTCACAGGGGAACCCCTCAGGAGTAAATCTGTTTAAACATGGATCTCACCAAGTGTAGTTCCCTGTTTCCCAGGGCGGAGTTCTCTCCAATTTATGCCTGCTTTTGGTCATTCTCTAATTATTTCTTATATTTTGTCCAGAGTCCGTAATTGTTTATTTGTTTGTTTGTTTGTTAAATAAGAGGAAGTTTATTTAGAAACTCACAGAGGTAGAAGAAGTGATTAGTAAAAGAAATGGGCTCAGGAAACAAGTTACAAAGACAAAAGAAGGACCCCCAGAGCTTAGGAGAATGAGGCAAGGAAACCCATCCTGGTGGGGGGAAGGAGATGGAGAAGGGGAGACAGGCAGAAGGCGTGGCTGTGCTCCCAGGAGGGAGACTGCCCAGAATCCATAATTGTTATTTGTGGGAGACTTAGTCCAAGCTGTCCTGCCATTACTGGAAAGAAAAGCTCTGTATTACACAATTTTAAAAGCTAGTTTTAGAAAAGGCTAGGCCAAATGGACAAAAATATATCATTTTGTACAAGGGAGTACTTTTACAGGTAATATTTCTTCTTGTATTTTCCAAGTTTTCTATAAAGTGATATTTTTAAAATTAAACTGTTTTTAATGAATAGAATTTGCATGGAGAGAGGCATCCCAGTGGGGAAGTGTATAACATTTTCTGTAATTTGGCTTTTTTTTAAATTAAACATTTTTTATGGAAAGAGTTTGAATGGAGAAAGAGGCATTTCAGATGTAGGACGTGAATAAATGAAAGGTGTGTTTGTGTGAATAACATGAGTCATCCTTGGGTCAGCTGTTTGGTGGGAGCAGGATGGTTTGCAAGAGTGGAGAAGTGTAAAGAAACAAGGGGACTCCATCATTATACAGAGGTAATTATTGTCAACTCATTGCCAAAAGCCTGGGTTTTAAACCTGTTGAATTACCTTATGTAGTAGAAGAATAACTAAATTTACCAGAAAGAACCATGAATATTTTAATATTTTCAACTTAATATTACACAAAGTAAGGAATAAAAATACATATACCACTAAAATATATGCCTTTGGATGCAAATCAGAAACAGATATGGAAAAAGGAAAACAACTTATTTGTAGAGTGAGGAAATTTGGAGAAATTTTGAAAGCAGATTTCAATTTTCAGATGCTATCAGGAGATGGGTTATATAGGGGGCCATCATTAATCATGGTGACTAAGGGAGTTAGGGTCTCCGACTCTACTGATGGGTTGAGGCCAGGACAGGGGTAGGTGATCATTGCACCTGGTCCTGATGTCACCTATGGCGTTGCCTAGCTTAAGGATGTGGACAGTGCGGTCATTCTGCTTTTCTGGGCCGATGTTATATTTAGTTTGACTAAAACTCTGTTTCTGTGGTCCACAAGCCACAGGCTTTGTTCCTAAGACTTGTTTGATGCTGACCAGAACCAAGCACCTCATTGTTCTGAGGGCTTAATGATTAAGGCCCCAGCTAAGCTCCATGAACAGTAATATATTTGCACTCTCAGAAGAAACCCCAGACTTCCCATGTTTTTGCCCATGAGCTACCTTGTTTCCTACACAGCTGTCAAGACTCGGCTAAAATAGGCCCCACTTTGTGAAGCCTGGTTTTCTCCCCCACTCCCCTCCCCGCCCCTGCACCTCCCAGGAGTTATATAGGCCATGGGTTTCATCAGTCCTCCTACCAGACCATGTCAGCAGCAAGTCTTATTTTTGTCGAAGTCCCTGAAATGAGTCATTTTTTCCCTTTACACTTCATACAAATTGAATTCATTTTAGAGGCTATTTTAAGCATGCAAAATATGTGTGATATGCTAGGAGGTAAAACTAGTGCAGTAACAGAAAAAAGAGATATGCATTGAATCTAACAAAAATATTATACAGTAATATCTATGCTTAAAGAAGCATGTTGTCATTTATCAAGATTAATCAATAAAAAGATTTAGTGAACATCATAGAACTGCAGAGTTGGAATTGATCTTGTAGCCTTTCGTTGTCAGACCTGAGACTTCTTGGGCAAGAAGCGAGGATGTCACAGAGGCGTAAGTGAAGAAGCAGAGACAGAGTGGAGGATAAGGAGTGCTAGTAACTTGCAGTCACAGATGTGAGAAGGCCCTCTCCGTCCTCACACCTCAGAGCCTCCTTGCTCATGCCACTGGTTGTAACTGTGGAGTTCACCCCTCACCTGTCCTCTTTCCTTTACATCTGGACCTGGGGGGTGGGAGCAACATTTGGTAACTCGCTTCCACCCTTCTCCCCCTGAGATTGTAACCCTAAAGGCAAGTTATCATGGCTGCTCAGAATAGTCAAAGAAATGCACTTCTAAGTGTTTCTCCTGCTGCCTTGGCTAGAATTATGCATAAGGCACACAGGCAAATCCAAACCCCTACAGTGTGAGATGCACCTAAAACTGAGTGAATGAATAAATGGGTCAATAAGTAAAATAATATTAGATGTCAATAAAGAGAATAATATCAATTCAGAAAAGCAAAGAACAATATTGAGGGGTTTTAATTTTTAAAATGATCTAGAAAGAGACAAAATACATTTAGAGGTTTCATAAGGGAAATATTAAACAAGATTTCAAGTGGAAAATTATATAAATAGGCACACTTAAGGACTACTTCTTACATATAATTATTAGTCAATGTTTTAAAAGTTTAGTTAAAATTTCCATCATAATTTTACTTTAAATATTGCCAGATTTTTAAAAAAGGGGCTGAATTTGCCCTTTATCAATATGCCAATCTTTTTTTTCCTTTTGCTCAGTTCATCAGTAAACCACTGAGTTAAGAATGAGTATGTCTGTGTTAATGGCTGCTGAGTGGGATGCAGATAACCACTGCCCAAACGGGCCGGTCTGCCTCACCAGCAAGGCTGCGGTGCCACCCAGTCCTATAGCCCTCAGACCCACTGGCGGAGGATGGGGTGTCAACAAGTACACCCAGCAGACCAAGCCCCTCACCTTGGGACCCACCATCATCCTCTATCCTCTCACCAATTATACTTTTGGTACAAAAGAGCCTCTCGCCCTGGCTGGACTGGCTCAGTTGGTTGGGTGTCATTCTTTACACAGAAGGGCTGCTGGTTCAATTTCCCATCAGGGCACATGCCTGGGTTGCAGGCTGGATCCCACCCAGTAGGGCATGTGCAGGAGGCAGCCAATCTGATGTTTTGCTCTCCAATCAATGTTCTTCTATCTCTCTCCCTTCACCTATCTCTAAAAATCAATAAATATATTTAAAAATAAAATGGCAGGAAGGAAGGGAGGGAAGGAGGGAGGGAGGGAGGGAGGGAGGAAGAGCTTCTATGTGGCAGACAGATTTCAATGCATGAGTGAGGAATTTGATAAAATTGGATGAGCAGGACTGTAGAAGGGGTTCTGATTGTACATGGGCACCAGCTACCCCATATGTTACTGCTCCAGCTGGGAACAACTTTCTTCAAACTACCTGGTGGTGAACTGAACCCAGGAGAAGATGAAGTTGAAAGACTAATACGTTAATGACAGAGGTAGTCATCAGGATGGAGTCCTGTAAAACTGGGTCATTGGGGACTGTATTGGTAACTGGTGGAGACCAAATTTTGAACCTCCTCAGTATCCATAGAGTCCTGCACATATTTCAAAACCGAGGGAACATAAGAAGTTGTTTTTGGTTCAACTTCAAGAGAAGCCTTGTTTTCAGTGCCTAAAAATGACAAGCTGGTAGCCCTACCGTTGTTTGAAAGGTGTGACAATGCACCAGGGTAAAAACCATCATGTCTGGTCTCCCTCAGCTTTTGAACAGCTTCCATGTTATATACAACTGAACTCCCTCACAGTGGAGAAGCCAGAGACACTGTCTCTGTGAGCACAGCTCTACACAGTATAGAATCCACATGGTAGAAAAGTTGTCTTTGTTTTCTTTCTTTCCCAGCCCTAAATCGCCACCTGCTTCCTAGTGTTTGAATGGTGAATTTGATATGAAAAACTATAGTGGTGTAAACAAATGTGGGAATGTTTAATTTGCTTTTGTTTCTACTCGTGTGTTTTTGTAAATTAAAGAAAGTGACCTTCTATTTGTATTTTTAAAAATTTCACATTAAACTTATAAAATTCTTTTTAAAAGTGATGGATACATCTATAAACACAACTTATTGATATGAGTGTAGGTGAGTGTCAAACAGTTGTTGAGAGTCCCTAGTATAAACATCACATCTCGATGGCGGCCTTTAATCAGTTGTAGCATATTTATGCTCTGGGTTTTAAACAGGAATAACATTGGAAGGGGGAATGATTCAAATAAAATCCTTAAAAACCATCATCTGTATTCATTTATACATCTTTGTGAATGTTAATAGAAGCAAGAGTATTTTCTCAAATCTTTGTACAAAAATCTCATTGGACACCACCAACATTTCCCATTTGGTGGATACTGGTTCTAAAAATAGAAGTGTTCTTTTTGTGGCCTACATACTTATTATTCTCTTATTCTTTAAAAAATTCCATGTTGGCTCTACACTAAGAAATTAGCGACCTCAAGTTAATATAGAACAAGCGAGTTTCTGTAATTATTGGATTTAAAAATATAGCTCCCTAGATCCAAAATCTACTTGTTATAATTATGTGTAATACTACATTCTAAGGGCATAAGAATTTTATGTGAAACTTATTAAAAACAGCTCCTGATTTCTTTGCCGGTACAGATCTGTGCTGCCAGTGAAGCCAAAAGACCCTGGGAAAGAACGCTGAATGCTTTGCTGATTGCTTTACTAATATTGTCTGGTGTGTTTAGTCTCCAAGAAAAAAGAAATGAACATTTCTTGATCACCTAACGAGTGCCACAATATATTTATATGATTGAATCCTCACAATGACCATAATAGGCAGAATAATTCCCAGTTTACAGAGGGAGAAACTGAAGTCATGAGCTCAGGGCATACATAAGCAATGAAGCCAGGATCTAAACAATCTGACACCACGCCCATTCCACTTCACGTAACCTCAAGAAGTCAACCACAAAAGGCTTCATGTACTTTCCCTTCAAAACCTATTTTGCTCCCACCTGTCTTCAACATCAACATTCAATCTAAACCGTTTAACTGGAAAAACCTGAGGGTATTCCAAGAATGTCCAGATTTTTTTAAAAGCAGGAAATAACTTCAATTAGTCAGTTGGTAACTCACATAAAGAACTTAATATTGCCTGACATACTAATGAGTGCTACTCATAAACTTCACCTCTGACCCTAGCATTTGGAAGTGGGCTACATTTGCTTCACATTTTCTTAACCTTTTTTTTAATTGGCAGTGTGAAAATATACCTTGTCAATGCTTTAAACATATTCAGTTATTGCCCTAGCTGGTTTAGCTCAGTGGATAAAGTATCGGCCTGCACACCAAAGGGTCCCAGGTTCGATTCCAGTCAAGGCCACGTACCTCGGTTGCAGGTTCCTAACCAACCCTGGCCGGGGCTTGTGCAGAAGGCAACCTATCTATGTGTTTCTCCCACATCAATATTTCTCTCTGTCTTTCCCTCTCTTCCACTCTCTCTCAAAATCAATGGAAAAATACCTTCAAGTGAAGAGTAAAATAAATAAATTAATAAAGTATTCAATTATTAAAATAAATCCTGTACAATGGGAAGTATAATTTGCACAGGTTGAAACTTTTAAATGGGCACTTAAATTTGTTTTCCAAATTTCTCCTGTTAAACTTTTTCAGCCCTCTCAAGTACTGTCTCAGACTTTTTTTTTGCCAGATGGTACCTCACCTTTATTCTTATTATCTTTTTCTCTTCTCTTCCTGCCCCTGGCTCCATTCCTCTCAATGGCTGCTTTTGTAGCCTATGTTCTTGGATTTGTTCCCTCCACAGACTTGTTAACAACTTCCCTTATCCTTGTCTACCAGATATTTTTTGTGTACTTAAGTATTTAGTCACCATTGTCATAATTGTGCTGAAAATAGCCTTGTTATGTGGGCCATCCCAGAAGACCAGCAGTTTTTAAAGTTAATAACACCTTGAGCAAATAAATGATTTTATGATTCACTCCTTTCATGACCGCTCATAAAAGAAAGAAAATTGTTTTATGATAAGAATATTTAAGTAATTAAGTGTTGTAAGGATTCAATAGTTGTTGGGGTGGGTTTGGTCTGCTCAAATAATTGCTTTGATGTTAGAAGGATTGTATCCGTTAAGTATAGGTTTTCATTGAAAGAAACGTATGTTCATTAGAAAACTTCAAAGAGTTAAAAACCCTTTTAGTGGTTTAGTTGAACACTTAATTCTAATTGCAGCCCGGTGACATGAGTTTTTAACATGATCATGAGATATTTTTTCACTCAGAGTAACACTTGATTTAATAAAAAATATGGATTGCATATTTTATTTTTTAAGAATAAGTTAAGACTTTTAAGTCCCTAGAGTAACCTGCCTGTTAATTTTTTTACGCAAATCCTAAGGATCTGGATTAAGTAAAGATTCACTATTTTGATTTAAAATTAATTACAACTATTAAGTAATTTGGGCTTGAAAATAACTCATGTAATTTGCTCTATCAGAGAAGAAAGTTTTTTATTAGTATAGTAATTGAAATAGCCTTAACAAAAGGGGGAATCTAAAATGTCTTCTGAACTAGTGCTTTATCACTTGAACCACTAGGTGGCACTAACAAGCTTTTACCAAATATGTACTCTGAATGGTGTGTGAGACACTCCTTGAACGCTTTCCACCTATAAACAATATCCAATGCCACCATTATCAACAGGTCTACAATTTCGACCCATCTGTTTAAGGAAAATGGTATATAAAGTTATGGCTCTAGACAACAATAAATGTTATTACTTTAGCAAATTACTAGCTGTTTAAGAAGCTACTTGCATTGTTGACAAAAATACTGAGAATTCAATCAAAATAACAAGGCACCATGATTTAGTGAAAAAACACTGGACTTAGAGTCAGTAGTGCTGGTTCTGTTTATAGCTCCACCGCCAACGATCTTCGCATTTTGAGTAAGTCACTAAACCTTTCTGGTTGCCAGTCTCCTAGTCAATGAAATAGGGAAGAAGAAAAAAAAACTTTTTTTTTCTACAAAATCCCTGAGAATTCTAGTATGGAAAACAAATGAAAGCAAGGCTGACTGAATTGGGATGGAATGTTAGAAGGAGAAGGATATACGGACACACTTTCTACTCTACTTCCCATCACTCTACAATGTCCAACCCATGGTTTCCATGGCCCAGAAAATAATAATCTAGAGAGCAATGAAATAGAAAATTAGTATGGTCCCTTCTGTTCCAGAAGTCTGATTCCAAGTATGTAGCTATGTGCAAATTCTTAAACATTTTCTCTTTACTTGCCCAATTCCAGGATATAGTACACACTTTATTTACTCTTTTACAAATGAGTAAATGGAGGCTGAGTAATCACTGTCTTTTTAAAGTTCATCTGGATATAGGATCAGAATCCAGAACTTCTGATATATATATATGTACTTAAACTTTCTTTTGAAAAAAGTATATATTCATATGCAGTTGTAAAAAATAACCCAGAGAAATTCCATGTACCATTTACCCCGTTTCCCCCAATGGTAACATTTGCAAAATTATGGCACCATATCACAACCAGGTATTGGCATTAAGACAATCCAGAGCAATTCCACCACCCCAGGAATCCCTGTGTTGTACTTTCAAAGCTACACCTGCCTCCCTCCTGCCCCAACTCCCTGCTTAGTATCCCCACCCAGGAACCACTAATTTGTTCTCCAGTTCTTTAATTTTGTCATTTTAAGAATATGATATAAATGGAATCATATAGTATGTAGCCTTTTCAGGATTTACATTCTCACTCGTCATTATTCTCTATAGATTTATCCAGATTGTTCCATGTATCAAACATTCATTCCATTTTACTGAAGAGCACTCCATGATATGATGTACCGCAGATATTTAACCATTCATCCAGGAAGATTATCTGGGTTGTTTTTAGGTTTTGGCTCTCATGCGTAAAGCTACTATAGCGTTTGTGTATAGGCTTTCATGTGAACATAAGTTTTTATTTTTCCAGGATAAATGCTCACGAGTGAGATTGCTGAGTCATTGTGTAATTGCATGTTTAGTTAGTTAGTTTGTGTTTTTTTTTAATATATTTTTATTGATGTCAGAGAGAAAGGGAGAGGGAGAGAGAGATAGAAACATCAATGATGAGACAGAATCATTGATTGGCTGCCTCCTGCACGCCCACTACTGGGGATTGAGCCCGCAACCCAGGCATGTGCCCTTGGCCGGAATAAAACCTGGGACTCTTCAGTCTGCAGGCCCCATGCACTGAACCAAACCAGCTAGGGCCATGTTTAATTTTTTAAGGAACTGCTAAATAATTTCCAGAACAGGTATACTAATTTACATTTCCACCAGCAATGTAGTGTTTTCACTACTTTTTTAAAAATTAGCCATTCTGATAGGTGTGTAATGATACGTCATTGTGGTTTTAATTTGTATTTTCCAAATGCTAATAATGTTAAACATCTTTTCATGTGCTTATTTGCAATCTGTGTGTTCTTTTTGGTGAAATGTCTCTTTCTGTCTTTTGTTCATTTTCTTTTTTTTTTTTTTTAATATATTTTATTGATTTTTTACAGAGAGGAAGGGAGAGAGATAGAGAGCTAGAAACATCGATGAGAGAGAAACATCGACCAGCTGCCTCCTGCACATCTCCCACTGGGGATGTGCCCGCAACCCAGGTACATGCCCTTGACCGGAATCGAACCTGGGACCTTTCAGTCCGCAGGCCGACGCTCTATCCACTGAGCCAAACCGGCTTCGGCTCTTTTGTTCATTTTCTAATTGGCTTTTTTTTTTTTTTTTTTTTTGTACTGTTGAGAGTTCTTTATGTATTTAAACACTAGTCTGTGTTTTCATCCTCTTTAACAGGATCTTTCACAAAGCATAAGTTTTTCATTTTAATCATTATTTTATGGATCTTGTTTTGGGTCAAGTCTAAGAACTCTGTCTATCTCTAGATTTCAAAGATTTTTTTACTGTGAGTTTTTCTGAAATTTTATAATTTTTAAATTTACATTTATGTAGTTGATCTATTTTGAGATAATCTTTGGATAAGATCTGAGGTTTAGGTTGAAATTCTGTTGGTTTTTTAAATATATATATATTTTATTGATTTCAGAGAAGAAGGGAGAGGAAGAGAGAGACAAACATCAATGATGGGAGAGAATCATTGGTTGGCACCTCTTGCATGCCTCACCCTGGGGACTGACATGTGCCCTAACTGGATTGAACCGTGACCTCCTGGTTCATAGATCAACGCTCAACCGCTGAGCCATGTCTACCGGATGAATCTCTGTTGCTTTTTTAATTCATTTGCTCCAATTACTCTAGTACCTTTTTTTCTTTTTAGCAGCACTTTTTTTTTTTAAGGCAATTTTTATTTCACTGAATTGCATTTGTAACTTTGTCAAAAAATCAGGTAGGCATTTTTATATGGATCTATTTTCTGACTATTATAGTCCACTGTTTAATGTGTCTATCTCTCCACTGATAACACACTGTTTTGATTAATCTATATAATAAAAGCCGAAGCTACCATTATGGTAGAACGACCAGAATGACCAGTCACTATGATGCACACTGAGCACCAGGAGGCAGATGCTCAACACAGGAGCTGCCCCCTGGTGGTCAGTGCACTCCCACAGGGGGAGCGCTGCTCAGCCAGAAGCAGGGCTCACAGCTGGCGAGTACAGCAGAGGTGGTGGGAGCCTCTCCCACAGTAAGGAGAGAGGGGTCCCGGACTGTGGAAGGGATGTCTGACTGCTGAGGATCAGACCTAAGCCAGCAGGCGGACATCCCCAAGGAGTCCCCGACTCTGAGAGGGCGAAGGCCTGGCTGAGGGATCCGCCCCCCTCCCCTGGTGCACGAATTTCATGCACCAGGCCTCTAGTGAAGTATATAAAAATCATGAAATTGGGTAGATTGATTCCTCCCACTTCATTCTTCTTTTTCAAAATTGTTTTAACTCTCCTTTTGTTGATTTTTCATATAAATTTTAGAATGATCTTTTTTATAGCTACAAAAATCGTGCTGAGATTTTGATAGAAATTGCATTAAATTTATATATCAAATCAGGAAAAATGGACATCTTTATTATGTTGAATCTTCCAATCAATGAACATGGTATATCTCTCCATTTATTTAGACCTCCTTTTATTTCTTTTACTAGTGTTTTGTGATTTTCAGTACAGGCATCCTGTTTTTTTGATATTTATACCTAAGTATTTTAATGTTTGGAGTGATTGTAAATGGTATTGTGTTTTTAATGTTGGTGTCAACATATTACTAGTAATTGTTAGTATATAGAAACATAATTGGGTTTTTTAAAAATATATTTTATTGATTTTTTACAGAGAGGAATAGAGAGAGATAGAGAGTCAGAAACATCGATGAGAGAGAAACATCGATCAGCTGCCTCCTGCACATCTCCCACTGGGGATGTGCCCGCAACCCAGGTACATGCCCTTGACCGGAGTCAAACCTGAGACCTTTCAGTCTGCAGGCCGATGCTCTATCCACTGAGCCAAACTGGTTTCGGCCATAATTGGTTTTAATATGCTCATTTTGTATCCTGTGGCCTTAATGAACTCACTTATTAGTTGTAGGAGGTTTTTTGTAGATCTCTTGGGATTTTCTATGCAGACTGTAAATAAGGACAGTTTTTATTTCTTCCCTCTTGGTTTATATACCTTTCTCTGCCCTTTATTGCACTGGCTAGAACTTTAGCACTATGGTGAATAAGAGTGGTAAGAGGAGACATTCTTTTTTTAAAAATATATTTTATTGATTTTTTACAGAGAGGAAGAGAGAGAGATAGAGAGTTAGAAACATCGATGAGAGAGAAACATCGATCAGCTGCTTCCTGCACACCCCCTACTGGGGATGTGCCTGCAACCAAGGTACATGCCCCTTGACCAGAATTGAATCTGGGACCTTCAGTTCGCAGGCTGATGCTCTATCCACTGAGCCAAACAGGTTAGGGCAAGACATTCTTTTCTTGTTCTTGATCTTAAATGAAAAGCATAATCATCCACCATTGAGTATAATGTTATCTGTAGGTTTTTTATGGAAGCTCTTGATCAAATTGGGGAGGTTCTCTATTCCTATTTTTGTAAACATTTTTTTAAATGTTTTTTATTAATTTTAGAGAGAGAGGAAGGAAGAGGGATAGAGAGATAGAAACATCGATGAGAGAGAAACATCGAACAGTTACCTCCTGCATGTCTCATACTAGGGATTGAGCCGCAAACTGGTAATGTGCCCTGATCGGGAATGGAACCTGTGACCTTTGGTTCATGGGTTGATGCTCAACCACTCAGCCACACTGGTCAAGCTAAACATTTTTATCATGTGTTGAATTTAGTCAAATGTTTTTTGTGCATTACTTGGTATAATCATGCGACTTTATTGTTAGTATATTAATGGGGAATTACATTGATTAATTTTCAAATATTACACCAAGTATGTATAATTTTTATGTATGTGTATTATATATGTAAATATAAATGTATATGGATGTCTGAATTTTATTTGGTAATATTTGTTAAGGATCTTTGCATCTACATCTATGAAGGATATTGGCTTGTGGGGTTTTTTATTTGTTTTTTTAACTGTCTTTGTCTAGTTTGGGCATCAGAGTAATAATAGCTTCATAGAATGAATGAGGAACTATTTTCAGGAGGAATAAAAACTTATGTGTAATAGGTGCTAGTTTTTCTAGTAGTTGCTACCTATTTTGTTTTCATTCAGTTTGAGATTTTCCTGGTTCTTGGTACAGTGACTGAATTTCCGTTGAAATGAGGACATTATGGGTATTATGTTAGACATTCTGAATCTTATTTAAACCTTCTGTTCAGCTCGCTTCCTCTGACACCACTTCAGTAGGGGAAGAGATGAATGGGAACGCGGCCTTATTATTTCCGGGTGAAGTAGAGGATCAAGACTCAACCTTTATTGGCAGCTCAGGTGGGGGCTCTTATTACTGCTGGGTGTGGGTGTGAGTTCTAGCTTCCTGCTGGGCCCCCACTGCTATCTCCGTGGCTGGGAGAGGTAGGAGTGCCTCAGTACTGCTCTCCTTGCGACTTCTGTTCACAGCAAGGAAGGGTGGGCAGAATGGCCTTGTAACCATTACCACCGGGCAGTGGTGGAAGTCCTATCTCCCCACAAGGCCTCCCCTGGCACCACCACAATGGGAAGTAGGAAGGAATGTGCATGAGTTCCAGGAAGGGGTGTTCCCAGATGGTTTATACTGTCATTGGGCAGTATGGAGTGAGAGCTCATCACTGCCTAATGGGGGTAAAAGTTCCCGTTTCCCACCTTGGTCTTCTCCGACACCCCATTGTTGGAACATTGGTACCTTCACTGCAGCCTGGAGAGGATGGAAGTCCAGGCTCCCCATTTGGCCTTACCTGATGTGGGTGGGGTGAGGAGAGTTTTTTACTGTGGTGTTTGGCTGGAGTAGAGTGGTTATTGTCTCAAAGTTTTCTATCTTGCTAGGCTGCCCTTTCTTGGCCCTTCAGTTAGATAAACCTGGGGTTGTTTATTTGCTTGCTTGCTTGTTTTTGTATGTACCTATTAGTATTTCTAGGTTAACAGCTTTCCCAACACCCATTCCAGGATATATAAGGCAAGAAGAAAACCCAGGGAATTCACCATCATAATGTCCCCAGGTGGTCTGTCTTTTTCTCTCCATATTTCAGAGTCTATTTATGTTTGTTTTATGGGTAATGGGCACATTTTACATTATATTTAATGGGAGAAGTAGGAAAAAATATAATTAGTCCCTCTTCCCAGAAGTCTCATTTATGATCATTTCATCTCACGCTTTGAGGCAATAATCTCTACCATACCATAGCAAATTATAATAAAGATATCTCCAAGTGTACAATTAGTGTCAAATGCAGAAGAGATTGTTATAGCTTAAGGATACTTCATGAAGCAAGAAGGACTTGACTTGACTTCCCATCATAATAAGTAAATGCCATCATATAAGTCCTATAATTCTTCAAACATTATCTAATAAAAAGCTAAAAAATAATTATAGTACCTTAGCTTTTACCATGTGCCAGACTCTGTGTTGGTTGGTTTATATGTGATTAAGGCTCTTTACAACCAAATGCAGTGAGCATTATTATAACTCTTTATTCTACAATTGAGGAAAGTGAGACTTAGAAACTTGAAATAAAGTGTTTGAACTGGATCTTTGTGAAACCGAATGCTAAACTTGAACTACTCTGCCATACTGACTCATTCCTTTCAGAATCAAAGCAAATGCATGTAAAAAGGACCTCCAGGCACCATCTGCTTTGTTTAAACCCAAACTAAACTGTTGCCGGCTGATAAATTTTGAAAAATATATGAGCACATAGTAATATTGGAAGCAGACACTTTAAAGTGAGGTATGGGGATTCCAACCAAGATTTTACTTCTGACAATGCTACTTGCCTTTGTGTCCCTCATTTCTCTGTGGGAAGCCGATGTAGAGAAACAAGCACTGTTCTTTAATTGAATATGATGTAAGATGTGCCAGCATTATGAATCACAAGACAATGAAATATTTTATGTGGCTTTAAAGCTCTTGCGCCTCAGGGGAGAATACATTCCTGGCCAATGATGTATTTTGAGGTTGTGTATTTATTCTACCTTTTAAAGTTATATAAAAGCACTTTTCCTATAACCATTAACGCTGTCCTTTTCATCAATCATATGCATCGCCATGACATTACCTTTGAATTCATTCTTTTTCTCTTTGAATGTATGAATCCCTAGGAGTGTCTTTTTTAACAAACACCTCTCATAATTATTTGAAGACTCAATCTGAGCTGATCTTTTTTTTAAAAATATTTTATTGATTATTTTTACAGAGAGGAAGGGAGAGGGCTAGAGAGTTAGAAACATCGACGAGAGAGAAACATCGATCAGCTGCCTCCTCCACATCCCCTACTGGGATGTACATGCCCGCAAAGTACATGCCCTTGACCGGAATCGAACCTGGGACCCTTGAGTCCGCAGGCCGACGCTCTATCCACTGAGCCAAACCGGCTAGGCCTGAGCTGACCTTTTATTGTTCATATTCTATCTGCTTGTCTCCCAAATTTCCTGGGACTATTTCAGTAGACGTTCTAGGTCTTTCTTCCTTGCCTTTTAAATTATATCACTTGTAAGAATATTCTAGGTGAAAAAAATATCTCCTTGGAGTTGAAGCCCATGAAACACAACAGTGCTGTCAGAGCTATAGAGAGAATTAAGAAGGGGGAATGGAGCATGCGCTGTCTCTTCAGGTATATGGCATCCTCTTTACTAGGCTTCTGTCAACCCTTTGTTGCCTTTCCTTCACTGTAGAGAGCAACAAAATATGCCTGGTTTACCAAAACACCAACAGTATTTTTGTTTCACTTTTTAAATATTTTTGATACATAGAACTTTATAACTATGATTTTATGCTACATGAAGTAATATTTTAATGTTTTATATAATATTCATTTGGAAATGAATACTTAAAGTATACATTTAAATTATAAAAACTGAGTTCCTGTGTGGATTTAAAAATAATCCTAATTCACTTCTTAAAAAATTAACTAGGCGACGGCTATTACAGAATATTCAAGGACAAGTTTGTAAAGTAAACATTTAAATCTCTTTTTTGAATTGGTTAATTTTAGGAAACTGTAAGAAGATATATTTTTAATATTCCAGTCAATGTAGTTAATATTTATTAATAGTAATAGCTACAACTTTTTAAGCCCTTAATGACTTCTCTGTTGAGGGTTTTACATAAGTAATTTTATTTTTCATAATACCCGTATGAATTAGGTATAATCTTTTGTCCATTTTACTGATAAAAAAAATATGCTTAGAAAAAGTAAATCAATTTGCTCAAAGATAACCTAGAGCTGCTTGATCCCAAAGACTGATCTCCTTATTTTCCACTTTTATAGGTGAAGAAACTGAGACAGAAGAAGTTAAGTGACTTGACCAAGATTACACAGTAAGTTGTATAAGCAGGATTCAATTAAAGGAAGTCTGACTTTGAAATTCACATCTTAACCAATATGCTACAGCCTCTGGCTGATTCTGAGACTGAAGGGTGCCTTCATTATTGTTCTGTCCTTCAAAGCATTAACAAGTAATGAACATATCTTTTAGTTTTAGAAATAATTTTTCTCCAATTTCCCTTCCCTTTGCTATTAGGTTGAACCATATGAAATTAATGATATTCAACCATTTACAAAATGGCAAATACATATAAACATGGATTTTTTAAAAATATACTTGTTCTCAATATAACAACTATTTTCCCTTCCTTGACTTCTTGAATACCATTATTTTCTTTCTTATTGTTCAATCCTTTCACAACTCTGTAGACCATACAACTAGAATATCATATAAGAAAAAGAAAATTGGGCCTCACCCTCCTTTTAATACAGGCCTATAGCCTTCTGACCAGCCACCTTTTGAACACTGCTTTGTACATTTATTGTGATATTTATATTGAAATAACATGGGGCAACAGGGATACCAGTCATGATATTAGTGGTTTAGAGACTAATGAGTATGTTTTCCCCTGTTATTTATCCAGGTTTGAAAGAAACAAGCCAAGACAAAAATAAAATTGAAAAAAAATTTCAAAGTAAGTTTCTCCTTTCAACATTTTTCAATCAACATGTATTAAGTACCCACAAGGTACTGGCACTCTATGAGGTACTAGGGTGTAGAAAGATGTAAAATCGGGGAAATTTTTTTTCTGGGCCCTAGTAGAATTTAAAGGAATGATTATATACTTAACTATTAAGATTCATTCATTTGTTTATTTGTTTATTCATTTATGGCAATTTTTCTGGTTTTTGAGGTCTGTCCTTAAAGGAAAGTTACGGTGAAAAATCTGCCAGGGGCTATTACTTTCTCACCTTATTGTTGACTAACTTTGCAAATGACCATTATAATTTTTTGAAATGGTGATTAATAGTTCACAAAATAAAGTTCTAATGATGAGCTGTATGGATCAACTAATAATGAATCTAGATTCTTTTTTTTGAATACAGAGGTGGCTGGCAAAAAGGCACTCTATGTTCTGTGGTCGCCTGGGTTGCCAGGTTTCACAAACACGGGTCCAGGGAACACTAGAGGCACAGAGGGTCCCAAGATCAAGGTCCCATGACGCTCTGGGCCCCAGCCCACACCAGTGGACTTCACGCTGGGAGCTGAGGAGAGGAAGAGAGGCCAAGCTTTACCGTTGGCCATGACTCCCTCTTCAAAGTTGGAGTGATGGATATTTCATAACATTTAGATCTCATATTATTTATTAAGGGTTGTTCTTTTTCAGCTTCACATTATTTACTTACTCGTTTGGCAAACATTTGCTAGGACCAATGCTACATGGTGAAGCCAGGAAAATGGATAGAATATGGTTGTTGATCTTGAAGTGCTCACAATCCAGAAATGCAAACAATTATAAAATATGATGAAGAATAAAGTAGGGACTTGGGAGTCACCTTCTACAGAGGAATAAGTGCCTGGCTCCTTTGCAAGTGGGCATAGACGCATCGAAGGGAGTTTACTGAGGAGGTGACATTTGAGCTGATTCATAAAAAATAAGTAGGTATTTTCAAGGCAGAAAAAGGAGCAGGAGAGTCCACTACAGGCAGAGAGAATAAAGGTGTTTGTTTTTTAAATATATTTTTATTGATTTTTTACAGAGAGGAAGGGAGAGGGATAGAGAGAAACATCGATCAGCTGCCTCCTGCACACCCCGTACTGGTGATGTGCCCACAACCAAGGTACATGTCCTTGGCGGGAATTGAACCTGGGACCCGGTCCCCAGGCCGATGCTCCTCCACTGAGCCAAACCAGTTAGGGCAAGAATAAAGTTTTTATATGTTGGTTGGTTTCAATGTACTTGAAACTACTTGAAAAGGGGTAGAGGCAAGCTTCCAAAGAATGTTTAGGTTATGCTAAGGAGATTAGACTTTACCCTGAAGCAAACTAGAGGGAAAAAACCACACAAAACAGATGCTTTTAATCTAACCAAATAGTACAATCATCAGGTTGTATTTTGGAATATCATTCTGCTTGTATTTTGAAGAATCACTTAGTGAGTGACTAATGGAAGTTATCCCAGCCAGAACAGATCAGAGTTTTCTGAAATGGGAGATAGAGCAGGAATTTAAGAGGTTTTGGATGAAGAAACTCCAGGGCCTAGTAACTGCAGGAGTTGAGAGAGGGTAAGTAACCTATGTGACCTTCAGGCTTCTGACTAAGTGGATGGTGATAACATTTCATTAATTCTAACAAGCACATTCTTTTTACATTTAAGCATTGCTAAAGGTGAGACCCATCTTATATTTGATGGTGTTTCTACTAAGTATTTTAAGTAGTGGTATATATATATCAGGGATACAATAAATAATGATGCATCACCACAGATGATGTCTTAGATTTCTTATAATACAAGAAATAAGATCAGGAATACAAGAGGAAGATCAAATTTGGGCAGGAGGGCTACGAGAGAGAAAGTCATCACCATTGAGAGATGAGGGGAATGTGCTTTAAACCATCACATGACTTTCTAATTTCAAACAATACGCACATTCCGGTCTCCCTTCCCGCTGCACGGGAATGCTGGTTACTCCAGGCAGATGAAATGTTTACCTGTGGAATCTGGGCATTGGGGGATGGAGGTCAGGAAGATGCTGGACCGCTCACCTGGAAACCAGGTTTATGGACAGATGGGCCAATCTATTACATGCTGTCACTGACTTAACTTTGGTTCAATTTGGCATCCTGCCTTATTAGATGTCAATTATCAACAGAAGTTCTTCATGTAAATGAATATCTCCATATTTTCAATCTTATAGTGCTTCAGCAGTGCAAAATATTTTCATTTATCCCCTGTCCTAGAAAATAAACAGGCACAATCCTGTCAATGGACACAACAGTCAATAGGATTGACTGCTGTCATGCCCTGACCCACCTCCACATTTCTACTCCCGTCCTTCTCTGGTATATGCACCACATAACCATAGTGTGGTGGTTTAAAACTGAAATCTCATTTCCCTGCTCAAACTCTCCCATATTTCCCATCACCCTTAGATAACATCTAAACTCACCTCAGCCTGTAAATTCCTATATGATCAGATCTGACCTGATCTTACTCTCTCCACATTACACCCCTCTCGTCAGAC
>NW_006299245.1:1257815-1263701 GCF_000327345.1 Myotis davidii | reverse complement strand
AATGCTTCAACTCCACTGGTTTTATTCCCACCTCAGGACCTGTGTCCTTGCTCTCTCTGCCTGAACTGTCCCTCCTTCAGGTCCTCCCTTAGTTTTCTCCCTTCCTTTGGGTCCTGTCAAACCTCACTGCCCCAGGTATGCATGGCCCGCGCACCTAACCTAAATCACGCAATGCCAACACCGACAGTGTTTTTCCTTTAGCTTCATTTCTCCGCGTTGTGCTTACCACAACCTCAAAGTATAGATTGAATTGTTCACCCCAATAATATTCAAAATACAAAAAGAAGGACTTTATCTTATCCTGGAGTTGGGCCTGCACACAGTAAGTGTAAAAGAAATAAATATTCATTAGCCGGATGCTGTAGTCTTCAAGATCTGAACTAAGTGGACCTGTCCTAAAGAAGCTATGCTGCTCTCAATGCTTTATATTAAGACTAGAGGCCCAGTGCATGAAATCCGTGCATGGGGGGGGCGGGATCCCCTCACCCCAGCCTCTGGTTGCCACCAACTGTGCCCCCTGCCGACCTGGTTGCCCCTCACTGCCCCCCCCCCACCAGCCTGGTCACCCACGCAGTCTGTTCAGTCATCCGTTCGGTTGTTTCAGATGTGATGGTCCCTGGCTCTTTATATATATAGATTCTAAGACCTTTACCTCAGCTGAGTAAAGCAGAAGTTGGGCCACATGAACCAAAGACAAATATCTTCAAGCTGACTTCTCCAACATGTGGTCCGCAGACCAGCAGCCCTTGTCAGAAATGCAGAGTCTCAGACCTGCTGAATCAGAGTCTGTACTTAACAGGATCCCTAGGAGATCTGCATGAGCATTAAAATTTGAGAAGCAATGATCTATAGCAGACTTAAGAAATCATTTTAGCAAGCCATAACTAGCAATTTTTTCATGAACAGAGCAGAACAAGATAGGTTAGGCTAGAGTAAGAACAAAATATCAGAGTGTAAAACATGTAGATCGCTCAAGTTTTATTTTAAGAAACTATGCACATATGCATGTATGCATAAGATCAAAAATGTAAAAATAAATATATTACTGTGGGTTGTGGCCAAAATGCTTGAAGCTGCTCAACCACAGGAGAGCCAGGAACTTGAAGTGAGAATTAACCCATGGAGGAAAGTGATACTATCTTGTGACAATTGAATCAATGAGATCTTCTAAATAGAGTTTAGGGAATTAAACCAAAGGGGTGTTTTGATAAACCTTTTCCAGGCTATTAAAATATTCCTAGTTTTGTCTTTATCACATGGAGAGTAGCACATAAATTATTCAACTTTATACTTCCACATTCCAACTTGAAGAAAAAAAATCAGAGACTAATACCTTTAAAAGTCAGCAATTTGGGACTTTGGAAATGTCCTTATCTCAGCATACAAGCTGTTAATGAGTAACAGATTTTGAGGTTACAAGTGCCTCTTGGGCAATTTAAAAGAAAAATTAAAATAGCAGAAGATAGAGTAAATTTTAACAATAATGACTGATAAAGTCTCCGTTCAAATCCAATTATTAGTAACCCAGAGTAATTTTATAGTAATGTGACATTTTTAAACTATCTACATTCATCATCCTTTTAAAAGCAGGTGCATATGTTAGCGTAACTAAAGCCTTTCCTTTGTTCAGCAGACACTGCCACCCTTCCCTGAGATAAAACCACACAGGGCACACTGGTCACCAAACCCATTCAACAATGTTTTTCAAACCTGTTATAGGTAAGGCATTGTGGAGGATAAAGGTGTAAGCTTTTGCACAATCTCAGAGCAATTTTTCTAAACATGAAAACTTGAGTATTGATTGATTTAGATAAGCAGAGGCCAAATTTTTGTATGTTTGAGCAAAAAAAAAAAAGAGAGAAAGAAATATTGTTTAATTTAAGGCCAAGTTTTGTCTAATTAGAGGTATATTATTATGTTATTTGGATCTCATACTCCCTTCTTGTACTTTCTTTTTTTTTTTTTTTTTTTAGCAATTGTGTTCTTGTCTGGTACTCCATTAAAGAATGAGCAATCTCAGAGCAAAACACTGCAACCAAGTTTCCTTTTGGGGCATTTTACCTCTATCATAACTCTTGAAGAAATTAATTTTAGACAACCTCATAGACTGTGTAGGGCAGAAGTAGATTTATAGTTGTATGTGAAGCAGAGTTTATTCTTGTATTATTATTTCTTAATTATTGTATTATTTTCCATACTCACGACTGTAAACCTACTCTTGCCCCACCCAGTATATAAAAACCTTAGCATAGTGGTAGAATAGAAAAAAGAAATGAGACGAAGAGTAATTAGCAACCACACTGCCATCCTTGCCTCCCTCCCGTTTTCAAATATCCTTATGATAAATCCCCATCACTACAAAGAACCTATGCAGACACCTCTTCACTTTCAAAAAGTTTGATCTCTGGTGAGCACCCCAAATTTTTATAATGGAAAGTTTCCAAATGGAGACTTCTGCTTCTAACTATGACAGAGAAGCTTTTATTAAAGTGGCATTTCCACTAATATCAGGAATAAGGGTCTTCTTTATCATCACTATTATTTAGCCAAAATAATTAAATGACAGAAACAAATAAAAATTGAAAAAAGTAAAGCAAAATTATCATTATTTGCTGATGGTATGATTTTTAGCCAGAAAATATAAGAGAATAAAATGAAAAACTATTAGAAACAATAAGAAAATTCAAAATTCAAATATGGGAACTATAGGCTTTTCTATAGCCAGTACAATATAGAATGTGTGAAAGGTTTATATGAATTAAACTAAAGCACTGCTGAGAGATACAATAAAAAGACATACCAAATGACACCATACTCCGATACAGAAAATTTCAGCATGACAAAGATATTGATTCTCCCTACAGTAATCTAAGAATTTGGGGTAATCTCAATACAAACACCAACTTGATTTATTTTGGAACTAGACAAACAGACTCTAACGTTCAAATAGAAAAGGAGCAAATCAAAAGACCCAGAGAAAGTCTTAAAAAATAACAAAAAATGAAATGCATTTTTCTTTCAGAAAGTAAAGTATTTTGTAAGCTAAAACATTAAAAATGCGGTACTGATGCAGATGTGGGACGGTGCTTGGCACATAAAATGCAACCTTGGAGAACAAATCAATGGATTTGATAGAAAACCTAAATTTCACACACATGTCTGTTTCATTTGGCATGTGAAGAAGTGGTATTTAAAAGAGGAATTATTCGCCCTGGCCAGTTTGGCTCAGTGGATAGAGCATTGGCCTGCAGACTGAAGGGTCCTGGGCTTTGATTTCGGTCCAGGGCACATGCCCCGTTTGCAGGCTCGATCCCCAGGTGAGGGCATGCAGAAGGCAGCCAATCAATGATACTCTCTCATCATTGACGTTTCTCTCTCTCCCTCCCTCTCTGAAATCAATAAAAATATACTTTTAAAAATAATAAATAAATAAAATAAAAGAGGAATTATTCAATAAATGGTTTGGGGACAAATAGGTAACCAGTTGGGAAAAAATAGAGGGATGCCTCACATATTACACAGAATGCATTCCAAATAAGTAAAATATTAAATTAAAAAATTTTTAAATGTTTTAAAAATATGTATTAGAAGAAAACACAGGGAATTTTAAAAATTAATTTCTGAAACCATAAAAAAGATGGTTTAATTGGACTATATAAAAATAAAAATGTTCTGTATCACAAAGGCCATTCTTTATAAACAGTCAAGAGAGAACTGACAAACTGGGTAAAATATTTGCTACTAACATCCCAAAGAGGATGTAAATGCTTTGCTAAGTAAATCCTTTATTAAGAAGGATTTCTACAAATCAGAAATTTATAAAAGCAACTGCCCTCCCCCCACACACACACACACATATAAGAGAGAATTTGGCAAAGAAAATAGAAAACATGGCCTTTAAACATGTGAGGAGACACTCAACTTCAAGTATACAAAGTGAAATGCAAATTAGATTTGTAATAAGGTTTACTCATCAGATAGGCAAACGTCACAAATTTTGACAACATGTTGCACTGATGATATGACGCTCTCATTTATTGCTGAAAGACTGTAAATAGCTACTCTTCAGAGAGTAATTTGGCAATTTCTGTTAAATTAAAACCACACAGACCCTTTGAAATGGAAATTTGACATCTAGCAATTTAACCTACAAATATACTCTTAGGTATGTCAAATGACATGTGCAAGAATTGCATCGCTGTAACAGTGACATATTAGAAGCCACATAAATATCCATAAGGGACTGATTAAACAATTACGGTAAATTCATCTGACAGAATGCTACTGGACTAATAAGGAAAGAAGTCTCTCTCTCTCTCTCTCTCTCTCTCTCTCTCTCTCTCTCTCTCTCTCTCTCTCTCTCTCTCTCTTTCTCGCTCTCTCCCCTCTTTCTCTCTCCGTAATATCCCTGCAGCCACTCTCAAACTTTTACCCTACCAGCATTCCTCTTTATTTTTCTCCATAGCCCTTGTGACTATCTGGCAAAATATATATTTCATTGCTTATTTCACTTTCATCTGTCTCTCTTATCCCCTTTGACTAGAATGTAAGTCCTATGAAGGCAGAGATTTTTGCCTACTTTGTCCACTGCTGTACCTTTACCACCTAAGCATGCCTGGCACATGGTAGACACTAAATCAGTACTTGTCAAGTGAATGAGTAGATTTGAAAAGATCTCCAAAATCTTTTTTTAAGTGAAGAACGCAAAATTTAATAATATTTTATTCTTTGTGTAAAAAATTATATACTTACATATATATCCATAGACATATGTATTCACACACACAACACACACATGCATGAACATGAGCATGTACACTTGCCTATACGGAGACTTTCTGGAAGGATATGCAGCAAGCTGGTACGAGTGGTTGTTCCTGAGAACATGAGAGCAGAACTGTGCATTTGGGCACCATAGATGGGAGGGAAACCTGATTTCTCACACTTTGCCCTTACAGCTTTTTAACGTTGTTCCATAAACATGCATCATGTACTCAAACACTATTTTTCTTAAATCGCTGATTTAAAGAATGACCCAAGGAAAGCCGAAGCTCCTAAAAGAGACAGAGAAATAATAGCCAGAGGCTCCAGAGGCAAACATAGGAGTCAGATGTTCCACAGGTAAGGGGGAAGGGGCTTCAGGGAGTGGAAAGGTCTCCTGTGCCCTGAAGAGCTCCATGGCCTCATCCCTGTGTCTGTGTCCCCACCCACACATACACCTTCGTCTCCACTCCCAGCACAAGGGGCTCCACCTTCCTCATTCCTTTTACATTTCTGTGCCTTTGCATAAGTTGTTCCATCTACTGGAATGCACTTTTCTCTCTCATCCACTTAAAATTTTTCTTACTCATTCTTGGTGAATATGACTTCCACAGAAATTTTTTCTTAAGTCTATTTAGAACTAAATATCATCGTTCTCCTTGCAAGTCTTTCTATACAGATATTCTTTCGTGGTACCTATTTTTGCTTACAGATGCGTTATGTTTATACACCGGCAAGCTGCTTGAGGGTGGGAGATGTCATTTACCTTTGTACTCCATTGCTTACACAGTAACTTGCATGGACGAAACCTGGCACACAGTAGCTGCATGCCCAGATGTTCATTGAGTGAATACTGCAACCCTTTTCTTCATGTAGTTTATATATTGACTTTAAAATTAGGGTCAATTTCTATTGAAAGATCAAGAGAGTAGACCTCTATTAAGTGGCCTTAGAAAACGCCAGTCATTAAAACACTGAAGTTATAGTAGAATGCCACCAATAAAATTGCCCTCGAGAATTAGACTTTTAAAAAGTTCAATGAATGAATTCTGCAGAGATATGCAAATTCACCAGAAAGAGGTCTTCCCAATCAAACGTGCCCAGATTAAGATCATTGGCATATAC
>NW_006299245.1:1255135-1257782 GCF_000327345.1 Myotis davidii | reverse complement strand
CAGTAGCAGAGTTTAGCAGCCTCCTTAGCAAACAAGAGTCGGAATGCCAGGGTCCCATGGAGAGCCATTTGTAGAGATGACTGCCTCCGCCTCTCATAGCGGAGCCCAGGAAACTCTGGATTCCTCGAATTAACCCCTCCTGCTCACTTTCCATATTTACCGAGTGAATTTCCACCTGGGCCTTCTCTCCCACCTAGTTCTGCCTTCTTGGAGAATACGCGTTGTTCATGACTTCAACATTCCTGAGTTTCTGACCTTCGTATTTTTCATTATAAATCAACGAGTGTTTTGGCTCGTAGACATCAGGCAAGCGGGCTCCATTCATGTGACTGTCCTTCAGCCATTAACATGCTCTTCCATTGCTGATAAAGTCAGAACTCTGGACCAGTGCTGAGGATCAAAGGCTGGCTATGGTATAGACACCAAGGAGCACTTCCCCGTCCCAAACTGCCTCACCTCCCAAGTAAAGCCCCGGAGACAGTTTACTTCCTGGGCAACATTCGGACACCCGCCCTGCCTGAGTGAATATTTGTACACGGAGCACCTGCTCTATGCCAGACACTATGAGGCAAAGACAGGAAGCCCAAGCTCCATGGCTTGTCTTGTTCAGTTGTTCTGGGCCCTAAGACTCATTGCTAATGAAGCCCTAAAATTTTGATGAAATCAGAACAAATCTTTCACAGAAACTGCACGGAAACTGAGCTGTTTACATGCCATTTATTTTATTATAGTGAACATTCCTTTGACATAACTACTGGCTTTATTATGTACTATCTGTGCAACATTGGACAGGTTGCCTGATCTCTCTATGCCTCAATTTCCTGATCTCTGAAAGGGCAGTAATATTAGTGCTCTCCTTGTCAGACTGTGTAAAGGGTTAAGTTAGACATTGCATATGAAGTGATAGCACAGTAGTACCTCTCCTGTAGTAAGCAATAAATTACTGCTATAAATATTATTATGCAAAATATTGTCTTCATTAATTTGAATTGATCCAAATGTCAATAAAATGAAAGGCAACCTCAGTGAACAGCTATTTTTGATTTGAATAAGCAACTGGGTTACGTCATTCATTTGTTTTCAATTTTTCTATGGTAAGAAGAGCTGAAAACATTGGTTCATATAGGTCAAAGTACATCCTCCAAGACTGAGTTGAATTCATTCCTCATTATCATTGTAAATCCAATGGAACCATCTTTAGTAAGGTATACATCATTGAAGTTTTCTGTGGGCCAAAAAAGAATGATGAATTCACGTTTTAATTTAATTTTATTTTTTAAAAATACATTTTATTGATTTTTTACAGAGAGGAAGGGAGAGAGACAGAGAGCTAGAAATATCGATGAGAGAGAAACATCGATCAGCTGCCTCCTGGACATCTCCTACCGGGGATGTGCCCACAACCAAGGTACATGCCCTTGACCGGAATCAAACCTGGGACCCTTCAGTCCGCAGGCCGATGCTCTATCCACTGAGCCAAACCGGTTTCGGCTCACGTTTTAATTTTAAAGTCATCTGAGCAGAAGTAACATTGAAAAGGCTTCTAGGCTGTTTGGGGGTATTCAAGAGTTCTGCTTGCAGAGAAACTGACAAGACCTTCTCAATGGGCTTCCGGTCACAGAAAGTTCTTCCTCCTCATTGGGAAGTTTACAGTGTGGCTTGCATTCCACCTTCACTTCCTGAAATGGCAGCTGAACTGTAAGAGTTGGTGGTGTTTCTTTTAGCAGCATCCATAATGCTCTACGTAGAACCTGAATAAAAAGATTTACCATAGTGCCATGGTAAAAAATACCTATGATGTAACAAAACCGAAAATGCCGGTTAAGTTCTGAGAAAGCTGCTTTTTCTCTCTCCCTCACTCCGTCTCTCTCTGTCTTTCTCTCCCTGCTGAGCACACCATACAACTTATGCCGAAGTTCAATCACATACTTTAAGATTTGATTTGTTCTTTGGTTCCCAGACAAGACAAAGCTGAAGGAGTTCATCACCACCAAACCAATATTACAAGACATGTTAAAGGGACTTCTTTAAGAAGAGCCCTGGCTGGGTAGCTCAGCTGGTCAGAGCATCATCCCGATATACCAAGGTTGCAGGTTGGATCTCTTGTCAGGGCACATACAAGAAGCAATCACAGATAGGTGGAAACAACAAATCTCTCTCTCTCTCTCTCTCTCTCTCTCTCTCTCTCTCTCTCTCTCTCCCTCTCTCTAAATCAATAAAAAATACAAATAAGAAAATATTACAAAGAAAAAAATTCTCACTCCCAAAGGCAAACATATAATAGTGGATCAACTAACACTGAAACTTAAAAAAAGGCTAAAAGGCAAAAATAGAAGGATCATGTACAATTATAAAAGTAAATTAAGGGATACACACACACACACATACATGAAAGTAATAAAAAATAATGACAAAAACATAAACATGAAGGGTTGAGTAAAAATGGTAGTAATTTTACAACAAACTATACAACCTGGAGGAAATGGACAAATTCCTAGAAAAATACAACATTCCAAAACTCAATCAGGAAGAATCTAAAAATCTCAACAGGCCAATAACTATGGAAGAAATTGAAGCAGTCATCAAAAAGCTTCCAGCAAACAAAAGCCCAGGACCAGACGGCTTCACAGGGGAGTTTTACCAAACA
>NW_006299245.1:1249613-1253216 GCF_000327345.1 Myotis davidii | reverse complement strand
TACACAATGGAATCCTATGCTGCTGTGAAAAGGAAGGAACTTCTACCATTCGCAACAGTGTGGATGGAACTGGAGAGCATTATGCTAAGTGAAATAAGCCAGTCAATGAAGGAAAAATACCACATGATCTCACTTACTCATGGATAATTGAGACCATTATAAACTTTTAAACAATAATAGATACAGAGGCAGAGCGGCCTCAAACAGAGTGTCAAACTGCAGCGGGAAGGCCGGGGAGGGTTGGGGGGCGGGAGGTAGGGGGGTAAGAGATCAACCAAAGGACTTGTATGCATGCATATAAGCCTAACCAATGGACATAAGACACTGGGGGATAGTGGAGGCTAGGGGACTGTCTAGGGCGGGGAAATGGACACATATGTAATACCCTTTGTAATAAAAAATTTAAAAAAAATGGTAGTAATTTTAGAATGTGTTCAAACTTAAGCAACTATCAACTTGACATAGACAGCTATAAACATAGCTTGCCATATATGAAGCACCTGGAAACCACAAACCAAAAACTATAAGAGATGGAAGAAATAAAGAGAAAGGAATCTAAACACAACACTACAGAAAGCCATCAACATACAAGAGAGCAAGCGAAGAAGAAAAGAGCAGAGAAAAACGACAAAAAACACCCAGAAAACAATAAAATGGCAATAACTACATACCTATCAGTAATTATTTTAAATGCAAGTGGATTAAGTGTTACAATCAAAAGACTAATGGATAAAGAAGCGGATATATATACACACACAATGGAATATTACTCAGCTAAAAGAAGAATGAAATATCTCAATTTGTAGCAAGGATGGACCTAGAAAGTATTATGCTAAGTGAAATAAGTCAGAGAAAGCATCGACCTATGAACCAGAAGGTCATGGTTTGAATCTCTGTCAGGTCACGTGTCCAGATTGCAGGCTCAATCCCCAGTGTGGGGTGTACAGGAGGTAGCCAGTCAATGATTCTCCCTCATCGTCGCTATTTCTATCACTCTCTCCCTCTCCCTTCCTCTCTGAAATCAATTAAAATAGTTTTAAAAATAAAGACATAAAAAAAGATTGGTAGTTACAATATAGTCAGAGGGATGTAAAGTATAGCTTAGGGAATATAGTCAATAATACTGTAATAAGGTTGGTGCAAGACTTATTGGGGGAACACTTTGCAAACTATATAATTGTCTAACCATGATGCTGTACACCTGAAACTAATATCATATTGAATGTCCACTATACTTGAAAAATAAAAATAAAAATTTTAAAGACTTGTTCTTTGGAATGTCAGTGGACTGCGTGTAATAGACAAGAGTTTTTAATGTCTTGAAAGACTGAGTCAGGACTAGGCTCTGATAAAGTCAATGACTTCCACTGCAGTAGGCAATAGTCCTTTCAGTATTTCCGGCACAGACCCATTCCTGTCGATGCTGAGAGCAACGAGTCACGACAGTGAATGGAGCATCTTCAGCAAGCAGCCCAGGCAGGAATGGTTCTGAGCTTCTGCGGGGCTCCATCTGTGCCGGAGAACCGAAACGTTCTGTCCACATAAAGTTTCTCTTGACAAAGATTTATATATTGGCTGGCCAGCCCCGCCCCCATCAGGCCGGTTGGCCAGCTGCAGTGTGCGTCATAGTGACCGGTCATTCAAGTTGTTCAGTCATTCCAACGTTCCAGTTGTGGGCTGTGTGTGTGTGTGTGTGTGTGTGTGTATAGATATATAGATATATAGATATATAGATACATATAGATATATTCTTATTGATTTCAGAGAGGACGGGAGAGAGAACAAGAGATAGAAACATCAATAATGAGAGAGTATCCTTGATTGGTTGTCTCCTGGACCGAGCTGGCAGCCCAGGCATGTGCCCTTGACTGGAATCAAACCCAGAACCCTTCAGTCAACAGGCCAACACTCTAGCCACTGAGCCAAACCGGCTATGGTGACAAAGACATTTTTTCACCATTTGGAAGTGGCTTGTCAAGTTTCCAAAAGGGGATTCAGAAAAAAAAGAATACTTATTCAATGGCACTAGGGTGCAAATAAAGAATGATAATGAAGAGCTAGTTATAATGAGAGACATCACCTGTTTCATCCAGTTCTTTGCCTGTTGAAGGAAAGTGGCTTAGCAGCCAGTTTAAGGACCTGTTTCCAGACGTTAGAAGAGAGACCAGTGATACTAAAGGGGTTGGTGTCTTTTGAAATGGACATGTCTTCAGTTTTCTTCCATTGCTCCAAGCCATAAATCAATTCAAATATTTACAAGGTACATGGATTCATTAAGTTTCTATAATGTGTGTCCTTTTTTGCTTGACAAAAAAACAAACAAACAAAAACGCCACATTTTAAGTTTTCTCCAATACATGTTGGACAAGTCCAATTATGTTAAAGTTTCAGCCTTTTAAAACCAAACCTTTTCTTATGAAATGATTTATATAAGTCCAGTAATTTCCTTAAAAATAACTTTAAATTCTAGCATATCTTAAACATACAAAAGCACAGAAAATAATATAACAAATAGCATAGGTATCCCTCATCTCTGAGGTTTAACAAATCCTATATAATGAAAGGGTAATATGCAAATTGACCCTAACAGCAGAACAACTGGGAATGACTGGTCACTATGACACACTGGCCACCAGGGGGCAGATGCTCAATGCAGGAGCTGCCCCTTGGTGGTCAGTGAGCTCCCACAGGGGGAGCTCTGCTCAGTCACAAGCCAGGCTGCCAGCTGCCAGCACAGTGGTGGTGGTGGGAGCCTCTCCCACCTCCTCAGCAGCGCTAAGGATGTCCAACTGCAGCTTAGGCCTGCTCCCCGCTGGCAAGTGGACATCCACCGAGGGCTCCCGGGCTGCCAGAAGGATGTCTGACTGCCAGCCTAGGCCCAATCCCCCCGGGGAGCGGGCCTAAGCCAGCAGGTGGTCATCCCCGAGGGGGCACAGACTGCGGGAGGGCACAGGCCGGGCTGAGTGACCCCTTGAGTGCACAAATTTTTTGCACTGGGCCTCTAGTTTTAATTATTATTATTTTTTTAAATATATTTTATTGGTTTTTTTACAGAGAGGAAGGGAGAGAGATAGAGAGTTAGAAACATCGATGAGAGAGAGACATCGATCAGCTGCCTCCTGCACATCTCCCACTGGGGATGTGCCCGCAACCCAGGTACATGCCCTTGACCGGAATCGAACCTGGGACCTTTCAGTCCGCAGGCCGACGCTCTATCCACTGAGCCAAACCGGCTTCGGCTGGGCCTCTAGTTTTAAATATTTTGCAACATTTAACTTAGATCTCTTTCCTTTTAAAGAAATGAAACAAATAACAGCATTACAATTCCAATTTGTTCTCCATCTGTGCTCAGACGTACCTAATAAGATGAATTTGGCTTTTGCTTAATCTCTTCCCATCCTCCCATTCTCCTTCCCTCTGAGAATCGTCAGTCAGTTCCATTTCCATGCCTCTGATTCTATTTTATTCACCAGTTTATTCTGTTCATTAGATTTCTTATTCATTTATTTTGACTTTTAGATTCAATTGTTGATAGATATGTATTTATTGCCATATTATTGTTCATATTATTTATCTTTTTCTTCTTAAAGAATAGCATTCAAT
>NW_006299245.1:1240991-1249595 GCF_000327345.1 Myotis davidii | reverse complement strand
GGGCACATCCCCAGTGGGGGGTGTGCAGGAGGCAGCTGATCGATGTTTCTAACTCTCTATCTCTCTCCCTTCCTCTCTGTAAAAAATCAATAAAATATATTTTAAAAAAATATGAATTTGGTATATTTGTGTTTATATTTGAAAAGTATGTACCTATGAAAAAATATATTATTTTACATTTTAGAAATTTATATGAAGTCTCATATTTTACATATTTATTTGAAACTGTATTTTATGATGTTTCTGAGATGCTATAAATATTCATTTGTACTAATAAACTATATATGTGCTATTTGTTATATTATTTTCTGTACTTTTGTATGTGTAAAATATGCTAGAATTTAAAGTTATTTTTAAGGAAACTATATATATACATATATATATATATATAGAGAGAGAGAGAGAGAGAGAGAGAGAGAGAATTGTGTTGAGTGAAATACAAATACTATATAATTTCACTTATATATAGAACCTAAAAAACCAAAATAAATGAACAAGCAGAACAGAGGGAGACTCATAGATACAGAGAACATTTTAATGGTTGCCAGATGGGAGGGCAGTTGGGGAGATGATAGAAAAGGGTAAATGGATTAAAAAGTACAAATTGGTTGTGTACATCAACTGGAATTGAAAATTTAAAAATTATTAAAAATAAAGCAGTGCTACAATAAACATTTACTTCCATGTGTGCCTGTGTACATGTCAAGAGTTCCAGTAGGGAGCTACTAAGAGTACAGTTGCTGGCTTATCAGGAAATCACATCTCCAACTTAACCAGGGGAAAAGGGAAACACTGTATGTCCTCTCCTCCCTGCACTTGTGACACTAAATGTTGAGGAGTGGGGGGTCCCACACCAACCAATTTTCCTACTCTCTGGACACCACCTGGATGTCCTACAATTCAGTTACAATACTAACTATCTTGAGTTAGAATAGACCCCAGAGATTCAAGGTTTAGTCTCACAATGTTGTAACAGTGACTAAAGATAACTTTTCTAAGAACTTTGAGTGTAAACATGAAAAGATAAATAAGACATTGACCAGATTGGACTCCAGAGTCAAGGGAAGTTGTGTGTGTGTGTGTGTGTGTGTGTTTGTTTTGTTTTTTCCTAAGAGGGCATGGTAGTCAGAATAATAGTCTCCAAAGAATTCCGGGCCCTAATCCCTGAAAATTGTGAATTATTAAATTACATGGCAAAGGACAATTAAGGTTGAAGATGGAATTAAGGTTGCTAATCAGTTGACTTTAAAATAGATTATCTTAGATTATCCAGGTGGTCCCAATGTAAGGTTAAAATGGCATCACTTGTACTAAAAGCCCATGCTTGATACTAAACTTGGATTTAACACTTACCCTAATTGTAGTTTTGACATTTTTCAGAAATGTATTCTTAACCAGTCTGGAATTTTCTGGTCAGCTCTGATGACGTTATCTGTCATGAGGGCCATCTGCATTCCCCCAAAGAACAGGGAAACTGCATGATAAAATCCTTCCTGCTCTCTTGCACCAAAGCTATCCTGTACTAAAAATAATCCTTTCTTTCCTTTTGTTAATCGCTTCCTTGCCCCACCCTTCTTTTCTATAAAAACCTTAAACTTTGTACATTCCCCCAGAGTACCCTTCTGTTGTTAGATGGGATGCTGCCTGGTTTATGAATCACTTAATAAAGCCAATTAGATCTTCAAATGGACTCATTTGATTTTAACAGTAATCACCCGGATCCTTTAAAATGGAAAAGGGAGGCAGAAGAGAAAATCACAGGGATTTGTGACTGTAAAAGAAACGTGCAGAGAGGACAGAGTTGTGACATTGCTTGCTTTGAAGATGGAGGCAGGGAACATGAGCTGAGAAATGTGGCTGGCTTCCTGAGGCTGGAAAAGGCAAGGAAATAGATTCTTTCTGAGAGTTTCCAGGAAGGAATGCAGCCCTGCTAGCCCCTTGATTTTAGCCTAGTGTGACCTGTAGGACTTTTATCTACAGAACTGTTACATAATAAAGTGGCATTGTTTAAGATGCTAAATCTGTGGAAATTTGTTACAGTAATTCTATATAGTAAAATTTAATATACAAATTGTGCCTACGGGTGGAAGTTCGACAGACCAGGAGTTAGATGTGCGCTGACCGCCAGGGGGTGGTGGCGGCAGGCAGCTGGGGGAAGGGAGGCCCCAGCCGGCAGCTGGCAGCTGCTAGGAACCCTACTCATTCACAGATTTCGTGCACTGGGCCTCTAGTAAATAGATAACTAGTACAGAGGGGATTACCAGAGTTCATTTGTATGTTGAAGGGAATGATTTCATAGAGAAGAAATTGATTATGAATGAGAGGAGAACATAATTGTAGGAGCAAACCCCTTTAAAAAGGAAATTCACAAATGGCAGATTGCTGTTGAGAGGAGGAGATAACTTTATCTAAGAGTAGGAAGGCAAAGAGTAGATCAGGAAGCAGGAAAGTGGGAAGAGCTGTCTTAGGAAGATGAGGAGCTCCACTCTGATGGGTCCTGATTAGTCAGTGAAGTGTGAAGGTAAGCTCATCAACTGACAGTGAGGGCAGGATGAGGAGGTAGTGGAGATTTAAAGGACTGTTGTGAACTAGTTATTATAAAGCACAGGAAAGCAAGCTCATTAGGATTGCATGATTGCCAAACAGTATGAACTGCCCAGTTCAGTGACGGCGAACCTTTTGAGCTCGGCGGGTCAGCATTTTGAAAAACCCTAACTTAACTCTGGTGCTGTGTCACATAGAGAAATTTTTTGATATTTGCAACCATAGTAAAACAAAGACTTATATTTTTGATATTTATTTTATATATTTAAATGCCATTTAACAAAGAAAAATCAACCAAAAAAAAAATGAGTTCATAGGTTCGCCATCACTGGCCTAGTTGAAACTATCATCATGCATTTAAGGTAGGGTTAAGAAGCATGCTATACTGTTTGTTTTTATGATGGCAAGGCTTAAAAAATTTTTTAATTTTATTTTTCAATTACAGTTTACATTCAATATTATTTGTATAAGTTTCAGGTGTACAACATAGTGGTTAGACAATTACAGACAATTACAAAGTGTTCCCCAATATTTTCAGTCCCCACCTGGCACCATACATTGTTATTACAATACAGGGTGGAGCAAAAGCAGGTTTACAATTGTGACTTTGTGAAACAGAGTTTATTCTTGTATTCCTATTTATCAATTATTGTATTATTTTCCATACAGACAACTGTAAACCTGCTTTTGCCCCACCTGGTATTATTGACTACATTCCCTATGCTGTACTTTATATCCCAGACTGTTTTATAACTACCAATTTGTACTTCTTAATCCCTTCACCTTTTTCATCCAGTACCCAACCCCTCCCCTCTGGCAACCATCAGTCTGTTCTCTGTGTCTATGTCTGTTTTAGTTTGGTCGTTCATTTATCTTTAGATTTGACATATAAGTGCAATAATATGATATTTTTCTTTTTCTGGCTGACTTATTTCACTTAGCATAATACCCTCTAGGTCCACCCATGTTGTATCAAATGGCAACATTTCACTCTTTTGATGACCAAGTAATATTCCATTATATATTGTACCACAGCTTTTTTATCCACTCCCCTATTGATGAACACTTGGATTGCTTCCATATCTTGGCTATTGTAATATTGCTGCAATGAACATAGGGGTGCATATATTCTTTTTTTAATGTTTTTATTTATTTTTTAGAGAGAGTGTAAGGGAGAAGGATAGGGAGATAGAAATATTGATAAGGGAGGAACATCATCGATTGGCTGCCTCCTGCACTGGGGATTGAGCCTGCAACTGAGGCATGTGCCCTTGACTGGAATCAAACCTGGGACCCTTCAGTCCTCAGGCTGGCGCTCTATCCACTGAGCCAAACTGGCTGGTGCATATATTCTTTGGAACTAGTGTTTTGGATATCTTCAGATATATACCCAGAGTGGGATGCTAAGTCACAAGACAGCTCCATTTTTTTATTTTTTGAGGCCCCCCCATACTGTTTTCCATAGTGGCTGCACCAATCGGCAACCCCACCAGCAGTGTACCAGGTTCTCTTTTCTCTCTGAAATCAGTAAAATATTTTTAAAAAAGAGCGATAGATAATAAAAAGTTGGCGTGATCAATAGATCAAAAATTGGTTGGAGTAGGGATACCAGAGTCAGTGTGCCAGAGGGGTAGGAGGTGGTGGCTGGAAAATGGGATGTTTAAACTGAGATTTTGGAGGCGCACTGACTAGTGATGACAAAGTCAGGAGGCTAACCACCAGAATGCCTCATTGAAGAGAGTAAAGAGGAAATGGTTATTGGAAGTGAGAAAGTCCAGTGTCTGAGCTGGGAGGAGATTGGATGGGTTATCTTTGTATGTTATCAGGAAGAAAGGATATAAATAGAAAACAATGGGCCACAGCGAAGTTCCTCAGTAAGTCAAAGTGACTGGGAAGGTGGTTGATGACAGCAACAAGGAGGTTGCTGCTTGTGGGGGGTGGCAAGTCTGAGGGCATTAAAGCTAGTCTCTAGGAAATCCTTTCAATGATCAGATGTGTAAAATAAGCAGAGGACTCTGTTTTTATTGACACCTAGTCAAAACAGAAGTTCTTTCCTATGGAGAATATATTTAATCATGCAAAGTATAAAATTAGAGATGCCCAGTACATTATTTTCTTTTTTTGATGGAAATAGTGCCAAATAGAATTTATCAGAGTTCCTGAGTATCTACAAATAGAGGATAAAGCTGAATGGGAAGTCACATATTTTGTGAATAATAAATAATAATAAAGTTAATAATAATGTAGGTAAAATAGTATTATAGAAATATGTCAGAGAGTAAATCATGAATAATTTGGTTGTTTTTCCAAATTTTTATAATGCTTATAACATTTTTCACTTGTTAAAATCTGTAATTTTTAAAATTTTAAAAAAATATTTATTTTCTTACCATTCTTTTTCTTAAAGAAGATTGTGTAAGTGTCAGGCACCACAAAATCTAGATCTTTCCTTGATAGGCCATAATCTGGCCAAAGATTACCAGTAGTCAAATGAAAAAGGGAAAACTCACTAGCTATATAACACATAGTTTTACTGTGGTTAAAAAAAAAAAGTATCAAAAGAGAAGTACAACTATTTTTACTATTAATGTCAGACATTTTTTCCTAGGTTTTTAATAACAGGAGTATTCTGTAATATAATGGGCCTCATTTTCAAAATAGCCTACAGAAAATACAACACATTTCATAGAGCTCTTGCTAATAGTGTCGATCCATAGGAACTTACGATTTCACTCAGTGACGACGGAAATGAGAAATAATGGTCGCTAGTGATCTGGCTTCATTATGGATTAAATTTAGAGGTATCTAGAAACCTGCCAAATCGATTGATTGGATTTCCTGTTAAACATAACAGATTGAACACACATTTTATCTCTACTCCCTCAAGTAACTTCATTAAAACAAGAGTAAAATGATAAACCAGTAATAACAAAGAGGATGGGAGATGAGAAGAAAATTTTGGAAGATGAAAGATGGACAACAGATAGACTTTAGCAGAGCAAAGTGAATTCTAACCACCTGCAGCAGACAAAGTGAATAAGAAGTAATCCTTTTTACCCTGAAGAACCCAAAAAACAAAGCCAGGAAACTGGAGGCAGCAGCAGACACATCTGAAAGAGAGCAAAGGTTGGGAGTGAAAGCAGAAGGATTCTGAAAATCAACATAAGGAAAAGTTAGGTTCAAGGAAGAATAGCAGATAAGGACATTTGAAAAATAAATATGAAGATTTTTATTAGCAGAAACAGTTAAAAGAGTTCAAAGTTCTGGGAAAGGTGTTGGGAGTGGAAAGGGTAGGTTGCTGTCTTTTGCTCTAATCCTTGCAGAACTAAAATATTTAACCTTTAAAACTGTGTGCATGTAGTATTTTTATTTTAGAGGGTGAATTGCATAGACTCCAGGAACATTTGCATTGAAGGCAAAATGGCTATTTCACAATATCCTATCAATTATTTCAACACATACAAACAGGCTATTTCACATCATAGCTAATCCACTGCTTGGAAAACATTAAGAAAGATTTAATATTTAGAATACATTTCACTGTGACATATTAAGATGAATCTCTTCCTGGCTGGTATGGCTCAGTTGGTTGAGTATCTTTCCATGGACCGAAAGGTCGCTGGCTTGACTCCAGACCGGGCACGTACCCAGGTTGCATGTTTGATCCCCAATTGGGTATGTAAGAGGGGCAACAGGTCAATGTTTTTTCCTCTCTCTCTCCCCCTTCCCCTCCCTCTTTCTCTAAAACAAAGAAACAACAAAACATTAAAAATAGATTGAATCTCTTTGTTTTGTTATCATCATCATATTTTCCTTTATTATTAAGGGCAAATGAGTCATCAGAATTAGTTCTTTTAGGCTAGCTCAGAGCTTCTCAGCTGGGGTAGATTTTGCCTACCTCTCCTACCCCTGAAAAATTGGCAGTCACAACTGGGGGTGGGGGGCCGATATTGGCATCTGATAGGTAGAAGCCAAGGTTGCTGCTAAACATCCTACAATGGACAGGACAACTCCCCAAACACAGAATTATCTAGTTCCAAATGTCAATAGTGATGTGGTTGAGAAACAAGCTCAGAGTCTCTAAGATGACTTCATCAGAATGCTATACATAAAGATTGATGATATGCAAACATTTTGCAATTTAGGACTGACTCAGCTAAATATCTCGGTGCAATGTTGGAAGCAGTTTGGCTGTGAAATATACGTTTGGGAATATTGAGAATGGTAAGGTAAAGACAAAGGTATAATAAGTAATAATAATAATATATAGTGCTTTGTACTTCAATAATCTCTTTCATCTTTGGTTCTTAGGGCACTTTATAGACGAGTAATGACTACTTTGGTACTCACATATTACCTTTTATCTAAGGATCTCGGGCACTTTCACAACACTCTCACAATGTAGGAAGTATTATTATCCCCATTTTATAGGTCAGTAAACAGAGGCACAGAAGTTAAGCAACTTACTCAAAGCCACACAAGTCAGTAAGAGCCAACCTTCCTGACGCAGAGCCTATTAATATTAAGAGAACTGGTCTAAGAGATGCAGTGACAAATGTACGTGGCGTAAGTATTATCCTAGTTTATTCAGCCTGTTGTTTTCAGGTTCATATTTCGTATTCAGTGCCTTATCTTTTTTTTCCTAACTCCCCTCAATCCCCAACACCTTAGAGACCCAGGACTCTGCTTGATAGCCTATTAACAAAAGGGGCTATATTTACTGAGTGCCTTCCTTGAACCAAGCACACTTAAGACACCGTGTCACTTTTTGTAACAGTTAAAAAAATATGGACTGTTATTGCTGATTTTTATCATAAAGAAAGATGAGTTTCAGATAATTTACATAACATGCCTGAGACCTCTCAGCCACTTATGTGTGTATCCAGGCCGGCCCTATCCTCTCTCCACTGCATCCTGCAGCCCCTCTAAGCATATGAGAGTGAATCTGTTTAATGTCCAACCCTTCCTCTCCCCTCCCCAAACTCAGAAAACAAACGAATAAACCCGTATAGCGAGGGATTTCAGGGGGTGCACCCAGGTCGGTACCAGCTAGGCTCAGCCTTTTAAACCCATTCCCAAGGAAGGTCTTTAATTTTCTAAGAATTTTTCCGGAGCTCCCTCTGGGTTACCCATATGTTCACCCCAACAGCCAAACCCGAGACCAGAACTGTGTGTGCTTCTCCCTGAGGAATAAATAGCAAGTGAATCACTTTCTTCTGCCCTCATTCCTGTCACAGGCACACACTCACTGCCCACCCACCATGCGTCACCTGGGCAAAATAGGAATACTAAGTAGAAAGAAAGATCGATGTTAGGTAAGAGTGTGACTCAAGGCTCGCCTACTCTTCACAGAATGGTGGCCCGGCATTTGTACCCCGCGCCCCGTGGTGCGCCCTGGCATCGCTACTTGGATACAGTGTCAGCAGCAGCCCACCAGCCCGGTGCAGAAATCTTAGACGACCTGCAGCAGAGGATCAGAGTTATCCTAGGGCCTAGGGCGCATGGAGGATAGAAAAACAGAGGCAATCACCGCCCCAGCTCCTATCAAATGAGCATCCGCGCAGCTTTAGTACGTTGACAGGGAGCTTTCGCTGCTAAATTCATCATCTGCAAAGAGGAGGTGTAGAGGCAGGCTTAAGAAGAAAACTCGAACTAGGATTGAGACAGCCGGTGCGACACACTGTCGAAATGTTTCTAATTTTTCTCTCGTAAACCTAAGGTCACAGTCAACTTTTGCTAAGTCGCTGTCCATTTAAGCCCCTGCTTTTCGGTAACCTTTTCACCAGGAGGGTGAAACTTTTCATAGAGGGGGGTGCTGGGTTTGTTTCCGTTCTTTCTGTGCTGCCCCTGCCCTCCTAGTGCCTCTGAAAGGGGCAGCGAGGAGGACTGGGGCGCGGGAGCGTCCTCCCGTCCGGCAGGTCGGGCCCGGAATCATCCCGAGCTGACGGCACTTTCCCCCCCGGCCGGCAGCCTCCCAGCCTTTCCCTCCAGGAATTCGTCTTGTACTTAAAAGGAAGGGCGGTGGGAGCAGGGGGAGGCGGGGAGAGGAGCCGGGTGCAG
>NW_006299245.1:1231097-1239649 GCF_000327345.1 Myotis davidii | reverse complement strand
ACATCCCCGCGGCCGAGGTGAGCCGGGAGCGGGGGCGCGGCCGGGCGCGGGGCGGGGGCTGCTGCCACCCGCGTCTCCCTCCGGGGTCTCGGGTCCCCTCGGGTCCGGGCCCAGCGTTTTCCCGCGGCAGCGCCTGCAGCTGCTCCTGGCGGGCGGGCGGGGGTGATGGAGTTTCACTCTGGGCAGATGCTTCCCGGGAAGTTCCCAACCCCGAGCGGGACACGTGCTGCGCAGGCTTGCAGGCTGAGGTCTCCGACCGGGATCCGTTTCTACGGCGGTGGAAACACAGCTCCTGGCCCCTGACCCCAGAGCTTGCTCGCTCAGACGTGTTTTGTTTTGTTTTGTTTTTTATGCGCGGTCAGTTAGAAAAAAATTGATTAATGGTGATGACGACAGATTTTATTTAGTTTCTCACGTGTCCGGCTCAAAGGATCAGATTATCTCCTCTCTTAACAGTGTTTAGTAGCACCTGTGAAGGAAAAGAAGCCTTAGCCTGAGTATATCCAAGACAGCGTTATCTTTCACTCACCCAAGATGAGTAAATCCGAATGAATATATGCCCTATTTCATCTGTTAAGCCACCTTTTGGAAATAGCGCTTTCCAACACACACACACACACACACACACACACACACACTTTTTTGTTTTTGTTTTGTGAGTGATATTTAGGACAATGGGAACGCTGTAGCAACTCACATTTTTTTTCTGAGACGCTTTCTCCTCGTATTTAAGTATTTGGCTCTATGTGTTCTGGAAAACATTTGTGGTAGGGTTTTTTTTTTTGCAGTCTCAAAACATTTCTGCAGACAGTAGCATCTTTCCATTAGAGTGATTGGGGAAACATTTTTACTTAGAGTAGCTGCACCATTTTACCCACAACAAAACAAAACAATACATTCCTATACAAGTTTTGATTACTTCAGTAGTAGCTCACAGGTTTTGGGAAGTGATTCAACAACCTTGTTTCACCCAAAGTAGTTAGTCGCATCTTTTCCTCATTGGCTCTTTAGGTTTTACTTTTTTTTTTTTTTACTTCTGGTCTTTAATTTATTCAACTCTGACACCAAGAAGACAGTAAGAATTACTAACTTTAATTGTGGTTCAAGTAAAAAAGCATTGGCATTAAGTTAGGGTGTATATCAAACATACCCAATTGTTTAAGTCTTAATATGATTTCCGCACCTGGAAAATCAGTTTGTCTTTGAAGGGTATATTTTTATGAGTGGTTCAGGGAGATTTTTATCAGCCAGCAGAACTGTTCACTGTGGCTTGCTACTTGCACAAAAGATCTGTTACTCATTAAATTGTTTAAGAAGGAATTCTAAAAGTAGTAATCAAATTTCTAGGTTTTTTTTTTGTTGTTTGTTTAGTTAAAACTATGAAGATTAAGGGGAAACTGAAGACAAGGCTTTGGAAAAACTACATTCCTCAACTTATTTTTAAAGTAGCTGGAGGTCCAAATAAAAGAACTTGTCATTTTCAATCTTTTCCTCATTATTCATCTGACAGGGTTCTTATTTGGGAAATACACTGTCAGATGTTAGATTTCATTATTTGTCTGGCAGCTTGTGCTAAAAAGATACATTTTTGTTTTTTTAACAAGGGTAATGTTTACTGAGGGAAATAAGTATAGTGTATCTTGTGAGATCCTAAGAAACATCCTTTGTTAATACTTGTGCTTTGGGTAAGGAACATAGTGCTGAGAATGTAGATGACTCCCCACTACAATTGAGTCTAATACTCTGGAATGTTTTTCATTTGGGTGTTGGCAACTCCTAAATTTAATCTTCCTTAAAAACAAACAACCCAGGGTACCATTTTTTTTTGTCTGTGGAATTTGAACCTTTTTTATTGAATGGGGAATTGAGGACTGCTTTCTTTTTGTGGTTACTATGGCTCTGTTTCATGCTGTAGGACTCAACAAAACATGGTCATGTTTTACCATAGTATCTAATTAGCAGGCATGCTTCCTGATGCCTCCTCCCAAAGTAGTGGTAAAATACTTTGTAATGGCTCAAAACTTTGAAGGTGAACCATTTCCATATCTTTTGCTTATTGATTTTTAGAATTTGTGCCACTCATTTCTATTAGTCAACATTGAGAAGACCAGATGCGGAGCTTTGTGGGTCATACTACTTAGCACTCCTATTTTTAAAAGTTAATATAATATTTTACAATTTTTTCAGGTATCAAAGCAGAAACCACCAATTTGTCAATATTCAAAAGTAGACTTGTATTATATATAGTGTTGAGTAAGACTTATTTTCAAACCCTGTTCCCAACCAAGTTTATATTAGATTAGCATGTAATTTGTATGCAAAGAGCTTTTTTTAGTGATTGATGAACAGCAAATTCCTTCAAGAAGTGTGTATTAAATGTGTGTGACACATTTGTTGTGACTGTAATTCATTTTACTAACTACCAAGTATTAGACAGTGTTATAAAGGTACCTGACCGCAGCTAATTATACCAAAAACTACTGGAAGGTACTCTTAGGAAGGAAGCAGGTCAAAAACTGAAAGCAGTGGATGACAGTAAAATACTGGGTGGATACTAGGTCTGATGACTATAATAAAAAGTGCAAATTTATAGATGCTTATTAGTGAGATAAACTTTAGTTCTCATTTACAAAGTTAGAGGTTTTTTAAGAGCTTTTTTTTTTGCGGGGGGGGGGGCGGATAGCCCATATTGGATATTGGATGCAGCATACTTCCTGCCAATAATTATTATATATGCTTATTAGATCAGATACTTACTACATGTTTGTGTCCAGGTAATATCATTAGCATTGTGATGAAAAGAAGTAGTAGCAAGACTGTAATCTAGGAAAGCTAAGGCATCCTCCTATATAATAAAGAGCTAATATGCTAATCAGACCAAACAGCAGAACGACATTCCAGATGAAGCCAGGCTGGGAGGGCCGAGTGACTGGAACTACCGAGCCCCTTCCACGAATTTCGTGCATCGGGCCTCTAGTAATTACATGAAAAACTTAAGAACTGAGTTAGTTTAAAAGTCATCTTAATAGTTTTAATTAATTGCTTATTAGAAATATTGTGTGTTTAAAGGGAAGAGTTGATTGGCTGAGAGAGGCTATTGAAGGTGAGGGTCTTGAGCTAAGTCTTATGTTTCTATACCCATATATTCATACATACATGTATACATACCTTTTTGTATAGTATTTTAAAAGTGTGCAGTGGTACTTAACTGTGGCAGCACATCATTATCATGTGAGGATCTTAATACGCTCCTGTGCTGATTACTCGTACCCTCTTCCTCCCTGATCCCCTCATGATTTAGTGGGTTTGGGATGGATCCCAGGCAATAATATTTTGATAAGCTTCCCATGTGATTCTAATGTGAGCCAAGGTTAAGGACTATTGGGCTGCAGTCTGGGTTACAGAAATGAACAGGACACAGGCCTTGCCCACAAGGGACTCCCAAGTAGTAAAGGCAGTTATGGTAAGCACAGTGTTAAAGTGCAGCCTGTTTCCTGAGCAGAGTACATCACTCGGAGGAGGGCTGTATGTGAGGAAGGCTTCTGAGGTAGTTACATACCCCTGTTTTCAGAGTGCTTGTTATTGCTGTTGAGTAGGTTTGCACGAGTGGATTAACAGATGATTACCATAGAAAATAAACTCTTTTAATAGGTAGAACTCAAATGACACTAAGGTTTTGATTCAAATAGAAAAGGTAACATATATTGAAACTCACTGATTTCATAGTAGTTGGCTAAAGTACTTTATGTGTTGTCTTAATTAATGCTCGCAGCAATCCCATGTGATAGTTACATTTACTGTTTTTATCCCCATTTCCAGAGGAAATAAAATGGATGCTTAGAGAGTTTAAAATGACTCTTGATCTCATAGAGCAGTGATTGGCATAGTTTAAAGGAGCATTTTTATTTTTATTTTTTTTAAAATATATTTTATTGATTTTTTACAGAGAGGAATAGAGAGAGATAGAGAGTCAGAAACATCGATGAGAGAGAAACATCGATCAGCCGCCTCCTGCACATCCCCCACTGGGGATGTGCCCGCAACCCAGGTACATGCCCTTGACCGAAATCGAACCTGGGACCCTTCAGTCCGCAGGCCGACGCTCTATCCACTGAGCCAAACCGGTTTTGGCTAAAGGAGCATTTTTAAATGAGCAAAGTAAGTAATAATTACTCAGCATATTTGTTCAACATTATATGGGACAAGTTCCACTTAGTAAACTTTATAAATCCACGTAGATTAAGAAATGCCATTTGGAATGCCCATTATATTCCAGACTGTCTACCTACCTGTCTATGTGGTGAGTCAGGGGAGGAACTAATAGTGAGTCAGAGTTGGAAAAATATAGCATAAACACTGAGGTTGCTTAATAAGATATAAGCCAGACTTTCCTAAATATTTGACTTCATTGATAAAGTAAATTGAATTTTTAATATTATGATTTATAGTGAGTTATCTAAGATGAGATGCTTTTTTCCATAAAAATAATTATGCAATTAAAGTAGATGACATTTATGATGTGCTTTATTAAGTGCCAGGCACTCTTCTAAGCACTTTACATATATTGGTGCACAACCCTAAAGGAAGATGGGGGCCTGCTGAGAGGGTAAGTTACTTTCCTGAGTTTGTGGTAAGAAGCAGCGATAGTTTGCTTTCAAAGCCTTTTGCTTAATCTTATTATATACTAGAGGCCCAGTGCACTAATTCATGCATGGATGGGGTCCCTCAGCCTGGCCAGAGATCGAGGCCTATGGCGGGGAGGAGCAGCCAGCCAGGGGGAGGGGCCATGGGAGGTTGGCTGTGGGAGTTCACTAATCACTAGGGGCAGCTCCTGCATTGAGTGTCTGCCCCCTGGTGGTCAGTGCACATCATAGCAACTGGTTGACCGGTGGTTCTAGTTGTTCAGTTGTAATGGTCACTTAGGCTTTTATATACATAGATTAGAGTATTATATGCTATATTCTGAATTTAATAAATACAAAGATTATTTTAGTAAAATATAAGATACTAACATATTGCTATAGAATTTGAAAATGGCCATATTATAAAAGGCAGATGAAGTGGGACTTTCTTGGAAAAATTTAGCAAGTAAACATATTACCATTGGCATTAAAATTGTTATTTAAGATCTTTATTAAGCTATTGGCCTTATTCTCTTTATTATTTCTACATTAGTTTTTAGCATCTGTGATGTAAGCCAGAAAATATTTATGCTATTTAATAGTAATGCTAATATAATGTCTTAGAAGTTTATAATTATTGGGAAATACTAGAATTTGACATTTTCTAAGTGTTTTTTTTTTCCTTTTTAAAAAGTGAGGTATAATTGACATACCATAAAATTCATCCTTCTAAAGTGTTTGATATTTGTTGTTAATCCTTGCCTCGTGTTTTTTCCCTTGATTTTTAATCGATAGAGTGGAAAGGAGGGACGGATGGGGAGAGAGACAGAGAGAAACATTGATGGGAGAGAGACACTGGGAATTGAACCCTCAACCCTTCAGTGGAGGGCTGACACTCTAACCACTGAGAGACACCAACCAGGGTTTAAAGTGTTCCATGGATTTTAGTATATTCATAAATTTGTGCTAAGTGCTTTTATATTTTTATCCTACTTTTTCGTTATGTTCCTAAAACCTGAGGTACCTAAGTCTTAACTCCCCATTCAGTAAAGAGCAACAGTTTTCAAAGCATGAGAAGCTATTAAATTAAAATAATCAGCCCAGTCAGTGTGCTCAGTGGTTGAGCATCGACCTATGAACCAGGAGGTCATGGTTTCATTCCTGGTCAGGGGAGGTGCCTGGGTTGGGAGCTCCATCCCCAGGAGGGGGCATATGGGAGTAGGCTGATCAATTATTCTTTCTCATCATTGATGTTTCTATCCCTCTTTCACATAAAAAATGAAATTAATGGTAGAATCTACTTCGTTTTAAGTTTCTTAAAACTTGGTGACCTATTACCATTTGTACTGGAGTTTAGTGTAAGGTTTTTAATTTAACTGAATGTAACATTTCAATTTATTTAAAATTTTACATATTGTTCTTGGAGATCTGCACAGCTCCAATATCTAAACCAATGATTTTCAACCTTTTTCATCTTAGGGCACATGTTAACTAACTACTAAAATTCTGTGGCACACCAAAAAAATATATTTTTTGCTGATCTGACAAAAAATAGGTATAATTTTGATTGAGTTACAAAGATAATAATAGAATTTACCAATCCTTTTTGCTCTAAAGTGACTTTTTAAAAAAATCAGGTGCTGTCCTGGCTAGGTGGTTCAGTTGGTTGGAATGTCATCCTGTACACCAAAACGTTGCAGGTTCGATTCCCGGTCAGAGCACGTATAGGAGGCAACCAGTAGATGTTTCTCACATTGACGCTTCTCTCTCTACACCTTATTCCCCTCCTCTTTCTCTCAAAATCAATAAACATATCCTCGGGTGAGGAGTAAAAAAAATCCGGTGCCTGTAGTTGTATATAAGGATTTCTGGTAGCAAGAATTAACCAACTAGATGTAACCTTATTATATACATATTTCAAAATAGGGCCTTCACACCATTGATTGTTGTTGTGTTGGCTGTTATCATTTTCTTTTATTTGACAGTCTAAGGGAAAAGAGGCCAGTGCCCCTGACTAAATAGTCAGGTATTGCAAAAATTCTTGCTGTACACAGGTTGGAAATCGCTGATCTAATCATTTGGAAACTTCGAGTCAGAGCACAAATGGTGTTTTAGACCACTTACAGTGTTAGTATGTTACTTGGATTAGTGTCCTAAAAGCTGTGTGTAGTCGGGGGAGTGGGAGGGCACTACCTGTATCTTGTTTCCTCAAAATGCTGATTACTGAGGTTCATCTCAGTCTGGGGGAGGGTAGGGATTACCTGAGACTGCATTTTAACATGTTCTTGAGTAATTCTTGTACACACTAAGTTTTAGGAAGAACTGACTTCAATGCCCTGTACTGGTTTACCAATATCTCACATGAAATTGATACTATTATCTAACAGGATTGTTATATGAATCAAATCAAATAACCTTTGTAAGATGTTCTAAAGATGACCAAATGATAAGTTATAGTTGCTGTACAGGTTACATTGACAATTCGTTGTTGATATCTAATGGAAATTTCTTATTTGGATGTTAAGCATTCTCATTTTTTCTTCTAATTAAACTTTATAGATATTTTAACGGACAACTTGATCTATTTGGAAATGCATTGTACCTTACAAACATTTACGTAACAGTCATATTACATATTGTCCAGAATTTGTTAGAAGCTTAGACTACTGAAAAAAGCCTCTAACACTCAATCTATTTTGGCTGATACAAGTATTGCTGCTCCAGCTTTTTGTTTGTGTGTTTTCATTTGCATGAAATACCTTTTTCATCCCTTTATTTTCAGTCTGCTTGTGTCTTTAGATCTGAAGTGGGTCTCTCGTAGGCAGCATATATTCAGGTCTTTTTTTTTTCTTTCTTTTTTCTGTTAATTTAGCCATGCCATGTCTTTTGATTGGAACATTTTGTCTATTTACATTTAAAGTAATTGTTGATAGGTGTTAGCTATTGCCATTTTATTGTTTTCTGATTATTTTTATAGTTCTTTTCTGTTCCTTATTCTCTTGCTCTATTTTATAGGTTCATGATTGTCTATGGTGTTATATTTGGATTCCTTTCTCTTTATTTCTTATAAATCTATAGATTTTTGGTTTGTGGTTACCATGTGCTTCATATATACTAAGCTATGTTGTAGTAGTCTATTTTAGGCTAATGGTTGCTTAAGTTCGAAAACATTCTAAAATCTAATCACCCTTTCCATGTTTATGTTTTTATCTTTATTGTTTACTTCTTTTGTGTGTGTGTGTTTGTGTATATCCCTTAATTTATTGTTGTAATTACACATTATGTTTCTACTTTATCTTTTAAATTTTGTCTGTTAAGCTTTATAGTTGGTTGATGTACTGTTTTTACTATTTGCTTTTGTCGATGAGCATTTTTTACTTTCCTATATTTTCTTACTCATATTTTAAAAGGACTTCTTAAAGAAATCCCATTAACATTTCTTATAGTACTGGTTTAGTGGTGATGAACTCCTTTAGCTTTTTCTTGTCTGGAAAACTTCATCTCTTTGATTTTAAATGAAAATGTTGCTGGGTAAAGTATTCTTGGTTGTAATCCTTTGCCCTTGATGACTTTGAATATTTCTTGCTAGTCACTTATGGTCTGCAAAGTTTCAGCTAATAGTGTTAATGGGAGCTCTCTTGTATGTAATCAACTGCTTTTTTTTTTAATGCTGTTTTAAGATTCCCTCTTTGTCTTTAACCTCTGGCATTTTAATTTTGATGTGCCGTGGAATGGACCATCTTGTTCAGTACTCTGTGCACTTACTGGAATTGTATTTCTATTTTCATCATCAGGATTTCAGTCATTATTTCTTCAAATATGTTTTTATATTTTTTTTAATTTATTTTTTTAAAAAATATATTTTATTGATTTTTTACAGAGAGGAAGGGAGAGAGAGATAGAGAGTTAGAAACATCGATGGGAGAGAAA
>NW_006299245.1:1214143-1230526 GCF_000327345.1 Myotis davidii | reverse complement strand
TTGCTAGGGACTTGCCCGGCACTTGCTCTCTACCTCTATTTGTTATCTTTCTTCTATCATTGACAGTCCCTCTAGGTTGTGGGCTGCTTGCCTGTGTTCCTGAGAAGCATCTACGGTACCAGTCTATAGAGTGTGTTTTCTTTAGTGAATTACCGGTATGTTTACCGGTAATAAACTTGCACTGTTTTATGTATATGTTTGATTACATACAGCCTTGTGACAGTTTTCCTGCATGTCATAAGCATTTGAATATAAATTAAAATGTTAAAATCAAATCTGATATTGTTTTACCTTTTATTTGGTGTGTGGAAGGTGTGCGGAAGAGGGGGTAGTCTTATACGGTGAGTATATAACAAACTCTGTATTTTGAGTGGAAATGTTAGGGGGTCGTCGTATACGCCCAGTCGTCTTATAGGCCGGCAAATACGGTATGTTTTTAATCCTTTGCTCTCTTTCTCCTACTGCTACCCGGTGATGCGGAATTAACCTTGATATTGTCCTAGAGATCCTTTGAGCTATTCTCCTTTAAAAAAAGTCTTTCTTTTTCTTTGCTCTTCCAATTGGGTGTTTTCTGCTGCTTCGTCTTCTAGATCTCTGATTTAGTCCTCTGATTCATCTAATTTGCTGTTTATTCCTTCTAATGTATTCATCATGTCAGTTACTGTATTCTTCGTTTCTAACTGGTTCTTTTTTTATATTTTCTGTCTTCTTGAACTTTTCACTGAGTCCCTTATATTCTTCCCCTCAGTTCATTGAGCATCCTTATAACCAGTTTTTCTTAAACTTTGTATCTGGTAGATAGCTCATCTCCATTTCATTTAGTTCTTTTTCTGGAGTTTTGCTGAGCTCTTTCATTTGGGACATGTCTTTGTCTCCTCGTTTTTGCTGACTCACTTTGTTTCTATGTGTTAGGCCATCTCCCAGTTTTGATAGAGTGGCCTTATGTAGAAGGTGTCCTGTGGGACTCTGGTGGTCTCCCTCGTCACCTGTGCTAGGTGCTCCAGGGGTGTCCCCTGTGTGGGTTGTGTGTGCCCTTCTTTGTAGTTGGGCGTCAGTTGCTGTTGTTATGTCAATGGATGGGATTGACTGTCAGGCTGACTGGTTGAGAGGGCTAGCTGTGACTACAGTGGATGAGCTGTTTTGCCTGGGTTGACCATATGGAGCAGGAGTTGCTTTAGTGGGGCTGGCCTGAGGCTAGTTGCCACTTGTTCTGGGCTTGGGACCCTTGGTGGGTGCCACATTGTGAGCTGAGGCCAACTCTGCCCTTTCTGCCGGGCTTGTGACTGCTTAGTGGAAGCTATGTTCCAGGTCAATACTGGCCACCTCCTAGGCCAGGCTTGGATCCAGTTCATGGGAGTTACAATACAAGTTGAGACTGGTCACCACTTGTGCTGGGTTTGTGGCTGCTTAGCAAGACCTACAAGGCATGCCAAGGCCATTGATGCTTATTTGGGGTTTGTGGACCTTTGAGAAATTTTGGGAAAGTCCTCAGACTGAGCTGAGGCAGGCTGCTTGTGTTGGAAAGCTGCTAAGAGGCTGAGACCGAGTGAGTAAGTTGGGTGAAGGGAGGTAGTCTCAGGGAATCACTGGGGTAGGGGATATGGTGTTAGCTAGGTTAATGGAGGCACCATATTTGGTGCCTGCCAGACAGGGACAGCTTGGTAAGGAGAATAGTTCAACAAAGGAGTAATGACACATGCCAGGACTTAACATCCCTAGAGGAAGTTGTCCCGATCCTTTCTCCTTCAGCCTTGCTCCTGACGTTAGTCAATTTAGTTCCTTCCTGTATGTTCTGGTTATTTCTGAGTTTCTGTCCCTGCACTGGGGCTTACAGTGCGTGGGTTTGTGAGTGAGTGAGTGAGTGAGTCTGTCTGTGCATGGTCTCTTTAAGACCTGCAGCTCCTTGGTCTCTTGCAACCATTTGTATCTCTGGCACATAATCTCTGCTGTTTTTCACTGCCAAGTCTTATGGGGACTCCTCTTTTCTGCATTGATTCCTGAATTGGGGAGCCTGGTGTGGAGCTGGGACCCCTCCTCACTGGAGACATCCGGAGCTGAGATACCCCCCTCAATTCTTAATTGCCACGCCATGGGTGTGGGACCTGCGGGTTCTGCACCTTTGCCCTTCCTACCAGTCCCACATGGCTTCTTTTTTATATATTCAGTTATAGGAATTCTATTCATTTTGTCTTCATTTGGCTCTCAATGATGGTTGTTCTATAATCTAGTTGTAATTTTGAAGTGTTTGTTGGAGAAGGTGAGCAGAGTTTATCTACTCTGCCACCTTGGCTGGAAGTCCTTAGTCTGTTGTGCTGCTCTTGAAAGTGCACAATACAGTTTTCAATAATAGTCACATCTGTTTTAACTCGTGTTGAATTGAAAGAAAATGGGCTGTTGTATTATGAAAGTGTGTATTTTGTTGGGGTTTTGGTGAAAACACAACAGAGAATTTATGTTATAGATTATAATTCTGTGACAGCTACAAATTTGTTTGCAAGCTCTTTATATAAAGTCTAGTGGACTAACTGATGAGACAAATAAAGTAATAAAACACAGTTTGAAATGTAGAATGAAAAAACATTTTTTGTAATAAAATTGACTTCAAAATATACTGTTTAGTATCGTCTATAGCAGCGATTTTCAACTGGTGTACTGCAAGAATTTTTAAAACATGCAGTAGCTAACTGTTTAGTTAGAGGCACTGACCTCTTTTTCTTTAGATTGTTAAATAAAGCAAACAATGATAATAGTCGTCCAGTGTGAATGAATAAAAATGACACCTCTCTTTTTGTCAGATTAGCAATTTTAGTAATTTTGTGTGCCATGAGATGAAAAAGATTGAAAGTTGCTGATCTTTGGGTAGGTAAGTGAACTACTTAATCTTATTTCTTTGAGACATTTGCAGCTTATATAAAGTATGGAATGATTTTCTATTTTGGAATTTCTTGCAGAATGTTTTTAGTAGTATTCAAAAAGAATGGAAATTTCAGTTATGAAGAGCAAAATTAACATTTAGAAGATGGTACTTGAAGAATATGAAATAAAAGTAAGATTATATTAGCTGAAATAGTCAAAGAAGTTACTTTTAGATTTCAAATTCTTGATAAGATGGTATTTTATAATGTATTATTTTCTGGTAAAAGTAAGTTTTTGTTTTTTTTTAAATAATGTGTTCAGTGTAGTTTCTTCGTGGAAACACAAGAAAAGATAAACATCACCTGTTATCTTATACATAGTAATATCTGTTTCTAATTCTGTTTTCTGTATATCTACATAAAAAGTGGAACCGCATTAATACATATTCACATATTTAGTTATTCATCGTGGGTATTTTTATGATGTTAGTATGACTTCAAAAACAGGAATGGATTTTTTTTTAATTTTTTGGTGTGGAAAATACCCATAACATAAAATCTTAACCATTTTGTACATTCAGTGGAATTAAATATATTCACATTGTTGTGCAACCATCACCACTCTCCAGCCTGTAATTCTTTTTATCTGATAAAACTGAAACTCACCCTGACTGGTTTTGCTCATGGTTAGAGCATGGGCTCTCGAACCGTAGGGTTGCGGGTTCGATTCCAGGTTCCCCAGCCCCAGTAGGGGTGAATGTGGGAGGCAACCAATCAGTGTATCTCTTTCACATCAGTGCTTCTCTTTTTCTTCGCTTCCTCCCTCCCTTTCATCTCTCTCTCCTCCCTCCCTTCCTTTCTCTCTAAAAATCAATGGAGGTCAATGGAAACTAAAGAGAAAATAAACAAATGGGACTACATCAAAATAAAAAGCTTTTGCACAGCAAAGGAAACCATCAACAAAACAACAAGAAAGCTCACTGCATGGGAGAACATACTTGCAAATGTTATCACCGATAAGGGTTTAATCTCCAACATTTACAGGGAACTCATACAACTTAACAAAAGGAAGATAACCCAATAAAAAAATAGGCAGTGGACCTAAAAGTTCAGATGGGAGCCTGAGAAAACCCCAGCACAGGATATTGTGGGGGGATGTGCAGGGGAGGGGAAGCACGTGGGCTGAAAACCTGGGTACAGATCCTGTCACTCAGAGGCTCTCCCCTACAGCTCACTCCATCCACACGCCCTTGCCCCCAAGACCAAGCACATAATTTACTTTGCTGGATGATTATGGCTTCAGTTGGTGTATATATGTTTGCTATATATATATCCACATATTTACACATCCATGCATACAAAGAAATGCATGTGAAAAAAGAAACGCATGCTTACCCACATGTCCATGAGCATTAGGATGCATGCACGCGCATGCGCGCACACACACACACACACACACAGACACAGACACACACCTGCACACTCAAATCAAAAACATATAAACAGACTTGTATGCATGCATATAAGCATAACCAACGGACACAGACAACAGGGGGATGAGGGCATGAGTGGGAAGGACAGTGGGTCACGTGGGGATAAGGACACATATGTAATAACTTAATGAAAAAATTTTAAAAAATCAATGGAAAAAAATATACTCGGGTGAGGATTAAAAACAAAACAAAACAAAACCCTGAAACTCTATGCCCATTAAACAGTTACTCCTCTTTTTACCATCTCAGCAGCACCTGGCAACCACCATTATACTTTCTGTTTTTAGCAATGGAAATGTTGGTGTTATTTGATATGAGAATACTTAAGCATTACTTGATTGGGAAAGGATCCTGCTGCTTCTCTGCCCTATTATGTAGCTTTCTTTTTGGAAGATAAATAAGTCATCTTAACATAAACAGCTCCCTATCTCCCCACCCCCAACATGCACAAATATTGTGTATCCTGAAGCATTTTCAAGAAAAGTGTTTGGGTCTTTAAAAATACCTCATAGGTACTTGGACCTTCAGATAATTGTGAAGGATGCCCAGAGTTGGTGATTTATTTTTAAAACCTTTATACCTTTGATTTTGGTGGAAAAATTGGTCATCAGAACTGCAGTTATAAGTGTGGGTAAGATCTTAACATACAAGTTCTTAAAACTCACTGTGACATGCAAAATCACAATAAAAACCACAGGGCATATGAAAAATTGAGTTTAGGGACATAACACTAAAAAATTTTTGTCAGTGACGTAAAAAGATAGAAACTTAATAAAGACAAGCACAATTTTATGCATGTTAAATTGTGAAGAAATACGTAAGTACTCTAGTAAATATGACACTTGACCTCAAAAATGATGTATAGTTTGCCTGGCTGGCATGGCTCATTGGTTGACCATTGACTTATGAACCAGGATGTTATGGTTTTTCCGATCAGGACACATGCCCTGGTTGCGGGCTCGATCCCGTGTGGTGCATGCAGGCGGTAGCCAATCAGTGTTTCTCTTTCTTCACTGATGTTTCTCTCTCTCTGAAATCAATAAAAATATAATAAAAAATGTTATAAAGTTTGCTTGTAGAAGTGGATGTCAAAAGAGTTGCAACTTGTGGTGGAGGAAGGATTATCTGACATTGGACTGAAAGTGTAGCACCAGGTGTGGATGGGTGTGGCTCTTAACACATGCAGTGAACTGAGCTACCTGGCAGATGTTTGAGGCGTGTGCATTTTGGTGTATTTCTGTGTGGCTGGGTTGTGTCTTTTGTGCTTACCTAGTGATTCCTGCAGTTGTGCATGAGCAAACGTGAAATTTGTCTCATGCTTAGCATGCTCCCTAATATATTGGTTGCCTTGGAACAAATCCAGGTTTCTAAACAAACGTTACAGTGTTAAAAATATATACCCACACATATACATCTACCTATATATGCACGCCCATTATCCATTTATCTGAAAAATATAAAACAGTGGCTTGGGGAAGATCTGTTCAAGTAATGAAATCGAGAAAGGGCTAGGGAGCAGACAGTGACTAGAGAAGAGAATACTACTGTTTATTTCAGAGTATACCAATACTGATGGCTAGGGCAGTGGAAAGGGAAAGGAATGGATGGATTTGAGAGTATTTCATTGGTATTAAAAGATGATGTAATGATGTGTTGAGCTGCAAAAGTCTTCAGAGATCACCTCCTAGTCTGTTATAAAAAAGTATTAACTTGGTTTTTCCAGACTACTTCTGTCTCAAAATTTAAGTTGTATTTTACCCTCACTCAATCTTCAGCTGAGTGTAGCCCAGAACCTAACTACCCTGATACCTTCCCGGAATCTTGCTTATTTTATTCCTTTCTTAAATACTCAGCCTTTCCCTTGGTTCATCCTGCCATGAAGAAATGTTTTCTTAATTCTGCTTCACCTTCAACTTGCTTTTTCCTTAATTGCTCATTTTAAAGACATTCCTTTCACCTGCTAACTCCCACGTCACTGCTCAGGTCCTACTGTTTTATGGAAGTTGATTTCTCCAGGTTGCTTTCTACTTCCTAATTGCCAAATGTCACAGCATCTTTTATATTTTCAACCTGTTTGACCTCACTGTGCCATTTGCCCTTACTTACTTCTCTCCCTTGGATGCTATAACATTTTGGTAAGATTTTTTCGGTTGGTTTTATTCAGAAACATTTGAGTACTCTAGGCTCAGTGCTAGATGATACAAAGATGAATTACAAACTCATCAGTCTTTAAGGAACCTCCAGTCTTTATTCAGAGAAAGTCATAATGTTTTAGTTCAGGTTGCTATAGTAGAATACTATAGATTGGATGGTTTACAAACAACAAAAATTTATTTCTCATTGTTCTGGAGGTTGAAAGGTTGAAGATCAAGGCGGCAGCAGAGTTGGTGTCTGGTGAAGGTTTACTTCCTGTTCACTCTGACTCCTCACATTGTGGAAGGCGTGAGAGAGTTTTCTGGGGTCTCGTTTATCAGGGGACTATCCCATTCATGATGGCTCCACCCTTATGACCTGATCTCATCCCAAAGGCCCAACTTTCTAATACTGTCATAGAGGAATTTGGGGGAGACACAAATATTCAGTCCATATCGGATAACAAATTATTCGAATTTGTTGTAATAAGAACTATGATGGAGAAAAGAACAAAATACTAAACTAACTCAGAAGGAAGCCACCAATGACATAAGGGAGAAAAGGAAGGCTTTGCATAAGATAAAGTATTAAGCCTGGGTCTTGGTTGGTAGTATCCCAGTGGAGAGGGGGACACAGTAACATCCTAGGTAGAGCAAATAGCATGTGAAGGCACAGAGCCAGGAAATAAGAGCATTCTATCACATGCCAACTGTATGCGGAGCATTGTGCGGGGGGCTTTCCGTGCTTTATTTCTAATCTTCACAATAACTCACAAGGTAGATTTTTTATTCCTCATTTTACAGGATGAGGAAGTTGAGCCTCAAAGAAGTTGTAACTTGCCCAGAAGCCAAACTGGCAGAACTTGGATTTGACTCCAGATTTGTGTGGCTGCCAGTTAGTGCCCACACATTGGTTATCATTGTTGGAAAGAGGGAGGGGGTATAATGTAACAGAGGAAACTTTAATGAGCAGATACTTTATAGTGGGGGGTGAATGGAGAACAGCTAAAGAGGAATGATGCAGAACAGTTGTGATAGATCTAAATGTATGCCAAGGAATTCAGACTCTATTCTGCTGTTCTTTGTCAGTATTGTTGGCTAGGCATTTCCTTCCTCTGTCCATACCTGTTTATACAATAACTCTGACAGCTTCTGGAAGCAAAACGTTTTGCCTGCCTAACTTGAAATCATTAAGAGGATTTTCTTGTTCAGAGACAGATAATGTATTCAAGGATAGTAAATAATACAAAATCCTATAAAAAGAAAATGTATAAAATAAAATAAGGAAATCCAGATTTCCTCATGGGTTAAAATGAAATGAGAGAATAGGCTCTAAACAAAGGTGTGCCAAGTGGTTCTTTTACAAAAACTGGAGGCCTGGTGCATGAATTCGTGCACAGGTGGGGTCCCGCTGGTGGGGGGTGGGAGGGAGGCGGGGACGTGGGAGGTTAGTTGGCCAACCCCACCCCCTGGTCGAACTCCCAGTTGAACTCCCGGTCGAGGGAACAATATGCATATTAGCCTTTTATTATATTGGATAATTCTTTACTGAAGATAGATTTGGGAACAACTTTTTTTGGAGGAGCAGGATGGAATAGAGATAGGGCTCTAGTGATATTAAATTGCCAGATTCTGTTCTGAGTGTAACCATTTATAGCTTAATATTGTGCCTGGATTCAGACTTTGTCCTGTACTTGATATAAAAGCAGGTGTTTATTCCATTCCCAGATTCTTCCAGTTCATCTTAGAATACAGGTGATAAAGAATAGGCACTGCCTTTGAATCTTTTCCCACATATTTTTAACTTCTCCAAGATGTTTTTTCCCTTCCTTTCATCTGCCCTCTATTTTAGGGGAAGTCAAGTGCTGCTTCAAACCATGTTTTAGAAATACTATTTGTTTATATTTGATTATATAAAGGTAATACCTTCTTATTGCAGAAAATTAGAAACAAACATCAAAAACAGGATTGTGTAAAGGTAAGCTATAGATTTTATCAATTGGAATACAGTCTTCCATTTTTATTTTTATGCGTTGGGATTATATTCTATGCACATTTTCATAATCTACCTTTACATTTGACATTATATCTTAAATAGTATTTCCTTTTTAAAAAATATATTTTTATTGATTTCAGAGAGGAAAGAAGAGGAAGAGAGAGATAGAAACATCAATGATGAGAGAATTATTGATCGGCTGCTTCCTGCATGCCCCCAACTGGGGACTGCGCCCAAACCCAGGCATGTTGTTTATTCCATGTATCCCATGTTGTTTATTCCATGGTTCGACTGGGAATCAAACCATGATCTACTGGTTCATAGGTCGATGCTCAACCATGGAACCACACTGGCAATATTATTTCCTTTTAAACTTTTTTGAAAGCAGAGCTGTTAATTACTGCATATTTTTGTTTCATGAACATAATTCCTACCATCCAATGAAAACTATTACTTTATGGTTTTAGTATGTAGTTCTTGAGGATATTTTATGCATACACATACAGTAAGTATATTTATACATCCAGAAATTTAGTCATCTTCCAAATATACCCTTTTTGTTTTCAATATCTTATGAACATCTTTCTTTATATGTCAGTAAATAAATACTGATAATACATTGTGTTATCCTCAATGACTACAGAATATTCATAATTTGGATATTCCAATAATGTTACAATACATTTACTAGCTTCTTATGTTAGACACTGAATTACGCCTTTTTGACATTTGAGTTGCTGTATCTCTTACCAGCACCATCAGGATTTGAGTGAACTCTAATTCATGTTTTTGACTTTGAGCAATTTATAATCTAATTTGGAGAAATAAGATTATATAAGACCATTTTGAAATGTTAATAAATACATAATGACATGTTAAAGGTTGTGTCGTGCTGTTAGTAACGAGAAGTGAGAGATCCCTGAAGTACTAAATGGTCCTGGAAGTTTTGTGGAGCGAGTGTGAGATTTGAGCTGATCTAGAAGGACTGATAAGAATGGACAGATGAAGAGGAGAGTCATATTTCAGACAGAGAGAGCAGAGTGGGCAGTGGTACAAAGGTGATAGTTAGCCACCTGATCGGTATAGAGGGTTTACATTAGGAAATAATTACAATAGGTGACATTGTTAATTACCTTAAAAACTAAGCTGAAGATTGTAGGCTTGATGTGTCAGCCTATAGGAGAACTTGAGCAGGATACATTCCTATTTGTGAAATTAGGATTTTAGCAAGATCAGTTATTGGGCAGTGGTGTGCAGAATAGGTTAGAACAGTGGTTCCCAACAGTTTTTTAGTCATGCCCCACCTAAGCATCTCTAAAATCCTGATGCCCCCCCGCCCTGTGACATATAATTCTTATTATTCAAAAAGTTGAACTCCTATTCATGTGGAGGAAACCTAAAAGGCCATTAACTTGGTCTAAACCAGCTTCCAAAGAACATGTCATCCATGAAAGAGAAAAATAAAAGAATGAAAGGACAGTTGAAGTACTGAGGAAGAAATCACTAAGAAATTGTTAAAAAAAATAATATGAAGTGATGTGATATGGAAAAATAGCAAATAAAGTTTCAAAACATAATAAAGAACTGAAATGCATAAATATGTCACAATATATATTTACATACTGTATATGAGGCCCCTAGAACCATAAGAAATGCAAAAAATTCACTGCCCCCCTGTTGGGCGTGTACCCTATGTTGGGAACCACTGGGTTAGAGGAAGGAGAGAACAGAGGCAAAGAGATGAGTTAGGTGGTTGTCATATACCAGTTGGGGAGACATTATATGTGAAGTCATTAGAACATTGTAGTAGAATATAGTCCATAAATCACTTATACTACAAGCTGGTTTTTAGAATATTTTATTTTGATTAGGGATGAAAAAGGGTATTTGTCTCTCAGGATAGGTAATCCATGTTTACAAATAACATTTGTGTGCTTACTGGGCCTGGCACTATTTAAGATATTTCAGGGTCATTAACACATTACATTTTAGAAAAACTCTAAGGAGGTCGGTGCTCTTCCTACTTCACAGATGAGGAAAGTGAGGCCCAGAGAGGATAAGCCATGTTGAATTTCTGATCTGAGGAATTAGTTGCCAATTTTGCCCTTGTCTCTTAATTTTCCCCCCCATGCTTCTAACTTCACAATGGGAAACCAGCACCATATTGTCTTGATTACTGTACTTTATAGTAAGACTTGAAGTTGGGTAGTGTCAGTCTTCCAGGTTTGTTCTTCTCCTTCAATATTGTGTTGGCCATTCTGAGTCTTTTGCCTCTCCATATTAATTTTAGAATAGGTTTGTTGATAGCCACAAAAGACCTTGCTAGGATTTTGATTGGGCCTTCATTGAACCATTGATCAAGTTGGAAACAACTGACATCTTGATAGTGAGTCTACCTACCAGGAACTGGGAATATCTCTCCATTTATTTAGTTCTTTGGTATCTTTCTTCAGTTTTATACTTTTCCTCATATAGATATTTTACATATTTTATTAGATTTCATTTATTGGGGGTATAAATATAAATATATGTTTTTAGTTTCAAAACCCACTTGTTTATTGCTGGTATATAGAAAAATGATTGACTTTTAAAATACTAACTGTATTCTGCAACTTTGATATAATTATTTATTAGTTCCAGGTGTTTTTTTGTTGATTTCTTTCTGGTTTTCTCTGTAGATGATCATGTCATCTGTGAACAAAGACAATTTTCTTTCTTCCTTTCCTGTCTGTATGCATTTTCTTACTGTATTAACTAGGACATTAGTTTCGTTTAAGCTTAAATTACCTGATTTCATTGTAATCTTTGAGACTATAGTTTTGAAAATGAACAGAAAGACCCCTTTCCAATTTAGTAACTTTCCCTGTATTTTTCTTTTAGTTTGTACTTAGTTCTTTAAAACATTTTTTTTTTAAATATGTTTTATTGATTTTTTACAGAGAGGAAGGGAGAGAGATAGAGAGTTAGAAACATCGATGAGAGAGAGACATCGATCAGCTGCCTCCTGCACATCTCCCACTGGGGATGTGCCCGCAACCCAGGTACATGCCCTTGACCGGAACCGAACCTGGGACCCTTCAGTTCGCAGGCCGACGCTCTATCCACTGAGCCAAACCGGTCTCGGCTTTAAAACATTTTGTAGTTAAAACTATATGCATTGTTAAAATAGGGGAAAATAGTAAAAATTTGTTCTGGTGCAGAGAATGAGATTGTGTGATTAACAAACTTACTTCTTTCCTATTTTGAACAAAAGCCTATCTATAGTTTTTTGTGTTCCTGTAGGTTAAAAATACTCTTTTTCCTTAGGAAAGAAATCTTAAAAATAAAGAATAACTGCTATCCATATAGAATAACTTATATAATAGCTACAGTATACTTTTCCATTTATCATGTGATCTTTAAAAAAAAAAGAACACTTGAGTTCCTAAACTAAGGATAGATCATTAAGGTATTTATTTGTTAGACTTGCTCCTTTTGGAGGACTTGAAAATGAAGCATAATTTAAGATGAGTATTAGATGGGAAGAAATTATTTAAATATGTTTCTTAGTTACTTAAGTTCTATCGATATGATGATGCATTTCCCAAACCAATAATAGGATACTTGAAATATAGGCGATCCTGGGATAATAGACATGGCCCTACTCTATTATATGCCATGCAGGGCAAGTTCTGAGGCCTCTGTGATTCATAAATCTATTATGCAAAATTCTCTTAAGATCATTGTGCAAGGAATTTTCAGTTTAAGATTATTGGTTTTATAGCCTTAATCTTTAAATAGCTCCATTGGATGGGGAATTCTATATCAAGTTCAAGCCAATAATGTTTAGGATTAGTCTTTCAACATCTCCAGGACTGAAGACTTTCAAACCAAAACGTGAAGACCAATCAATCTATTGATGTATTTGAAATAGGAAAAGACAGGAGTGAAATTATTTTAAAATGCACTTATTCCTTTCCTTCCTTCTTTCCACTCTGTTTTGAAAATTTTCCTTCATTTCAGGGTCTGGACCAGAGACACAATCAAAAGTGTGTGTGTAAGCATGCTGGTGTTTGTTCTATTGGGATGAGAATCTTTCCTTCTGGTGTGAAGTCCCCAAATTGTCTCCTTATGTTTGACCTCTCTATAACCTTCCTTTTCTAGCAGTTATTTTTTTGCTTTGTTTTTGTTTTAATATTATTGGAGGCAAAGAGTTTAGAAGTAAGATGCTAGAATAACCAAAGACAAACTGCTTAGAGCTGCCTAGTGCAGCAGAAATAACACATCATGAGGCAGCGTAATTGAAGGAAACATGATTATAATGTCCTGTGGCATTATATGGAAATACATTTTCTCTTAATTTGAAACATTAAAAAACAGCTTTTAATGTAGAAAAATCAAGTGAACAAAGGTAAATAAAATAGTATAATGAACCCTGTGAATTACGCATGTTCAATACTTACCAACTACGGTCAATCTTACTTTTCCCCCCCAATTTATTGTTATTTTGAGGCAACCCTAGAATCATATAATTTTATTTGTAAATATTATAAATTTATAAAATATAAGAAACCTTTTAATGATAACCATAATACCACTATTAAATATAACCTTAATATCAAATATCCAGTGTTGACGTTTCCATGATTTTCTCAATCATGTTTTTTCTATTTAGCCCAAATAAGGTCTGTTCACTACAATTGGTTGCTGTCTCTTAAATTTCTTTTAATATTTACATTCTTCTTTCATTCTTTTGCATCTCATTTGTTGAATAAAGCTGATCATTTGTTCTCTAGTGTTTCCTATAGTCTGGATTTTGCTGATTGCAACCCAATTGTAGTGTTTAATGTAATACTCTGAACCCTTGGTATTTCCTGTAAAGTAATAGAATTTGGTTTAAACTAGAAGTTTGATCAGATTAATGTTCAATTTGGGAGCAGTGGCAAGAACACTTCATAGGGAGGACTACTTCCATTAGGAGAAAAATGTCTGGACAGCTCTCTTTCCTATGATGTTAGTTATTGATGAATTGCATAGGTCAGCTATGCCCAAACTTACTATTTATTTTATAGATATTTTTATTGATTTCAGAGAGGAAGGGAGAGGGAGAGAGCAATAGAAACATCAATGATGAGAGAGAATCATTGATCAGCTACCTACTGCATGCCCCACACTGGAGATCAAGCCCACAACCCAGGCATGTGCTCTGACTAGGAATTGAACTGTGACCTCCTGGTTCATAGGTCAACACTCAATCACTGAGCAACACCAGCCAGGGTAGTATTAGTGATGTTTACCATATTAGAAATTAAAACTAAGAAATTCTAGAAATATGTTAATTATTTAAAAGTAATAATAAACCCATTGCATGCTTACATAAACGACATTTTTGTGAAAACTGTTTTCCAAAACAAAAACTTAGTGAAAAGGTTGCATTGTTTTATGTTTTTGAAAATCTTATTGTCCAGCTTAAAAGGAGACAGCTGGATTCTCTTATCTGCGTTATTTAGTTTGTTGCAATGTTACATGTCATGTAGCCTCTGGCAACTTCATGTATCTTCATGAAAGCATGAGAGGAGAATAAAAAGCAAGTAACTTCTTAATATTATTGTAAAACTAGAGGCCTGGTGCATGAAATTTGAGCACGGGTAGAGTCCCTAGGCCTCCATCAGGGGCGATCTGCGGGGCGGCCGCTGGGGTGGTCGGGGGGTGCGGGGACCCCCGCTGGCACCCACATTGGCCCAGCACCTGCTTCTGTAGGAGGCAACCAGTGGGGCAACTGGGGGGCCCCTGCTGGCACCCGCCTTGGCTGGCCTGGGGCCTGTGGGCTGGGGGCAGCTGCTTCATTGAGCATCTGCTCCCTGGTGGTCACTGCCTATCATAGTGACCGGTCATTCCACCAGTCATTCTGCCATTCGGTCTATTTGCATATTAGGCTTTTATTATATAGGATAGTTTTGACTTTGCAGATTCTCTGAAAGGGTTTTTGGGGACTCACAGGGTGCCTGGACCAAGCTTTGGGAACTGGTGGTCTAGATCTATTTTATTAGGGGTTGCAAAATGGTGATATTCTAATTTTATCATTTCCTGTAATTTATTAGCTAGAGTATTATATAAGGAGGACTTTTACCAACTATTTAGTTACCCTGGGATATGATTTATACAAATAAGGCAGGCTAAATGCTTAATTCGTTCTCTTTTGAGAGATAGAAGCTTTATTACATTTGTTTTACTACGTGGGAAAGAGGGGACCAGGAAACACCCTTTGTACTAACTGAAACCATTTCCTAATTAGAGACTCCTACAAAGGAAAGGAAGCTCCCTGCTAATACATTTGAGTTGCCTTCTTAAATTATTAAGATGCAGTTTGTGTCTTACAGGTTGCTTATTTTAGTAGTATATCAAATAGCATTACAATCTCTTTTAGAAACTGTTGAGTCTAAAGGATTGGAAGCTTACAGGTTTTTGGATGCCTTTTAGTAGAAATTTTGTGAAGATTAACAAGATAATGTCTGCGAGTAGTTTATAGCTCTTTTATATTATGAGATATATTTTTGTTAACTCCATAGAAGGGAAAATACAGGCTCTGATATGGCTTGTTAAGTTTTGCTGCAATTTGATTTTAGAAAACTGAACTGTTTAATCTACTTCCAGAATTGCTTCCAAATTTGAATACTCTTGAAGCAAGACTGGGAGTTGTAAGCTCTCATAAATGATAAAAACCAGAAGCTAAAACTTGGAATGGAATGAATCTGGAGAGAGGAGATGAGTGTCAGAGTAGTGTAAGCAATAGATTAATTAGGCATAATAAAATTTCAAGTCTTGTTCTTAAACATAAATGGAATGGGGAGGTCATCTTAATTCCTTACTTGTTTTTACTTGAGATGAAATGTGGAATCAGTTTTCCTGTACTTAACAATTTTTATTGTAATTGACTTTTGGAATTTTTATGATATAATAGAAATATGTTGAGATGAGTTTATTGAGCCAACTACCTATAGATCTTAAGATATTTGACAGTTTAAATAGTTATTTAACGTGGGTTAGAAGTGAGAAGGATGTGAGTTGAAAGAGGGAAGGAAGCTGAACCAAATAGAATAATCTGTCAGCAAAATAAATCCTTTCCAGTTAGACTTAATCTCTTGTTTTTGGACCTGATGAAAATTATTTTGAAGATTAGAATTTAATAGCATAGTTATGGTTTGAAGGTATCTGTTTTAGCTCTGTATTTGTGGACAATCTATATATATAAAAGCCTTAAGTGACCGGCCAACCGGCCGCTAGCTATGATGTGCAATGACCGCCAGGGGGCAGGCCCTCAACTCAGGAGCTGCTGAGCGACAGCAACTTTGCAGAGTGCCCTCTTGCACACCGAGACCCTTTGGGGGATGTCAGACTGCTGGTTTGGCCTGATCCCTGCAGTCCAGGCTGAGGGACCCCATCTGCCAGAGGGACCCTGCTCACTCCGCAGATGCCCTTCGAGCCCTGGCGATGCCTCAGGTGCGGCCTTTTGGGGAGAGACTGTAGAAGGTTGGCTCCAGGGTGTGTCTGGCCTGTCTTGCCCAGTCCCGCCCCACCAGCCACCTTCTAATTAATTTCCTTTCAATGTGCACAAATCCGTGCACCAGGCCTCTATAGTAAGAACAATAAATTTAAATAATTCTTGCATTAAAAAAATTACTTTTTCTGAGACTTATGTGTAACGGTCATCATTCCATGAAAACATATCTCAGTTTTGAAAGTAAATTAAATCTTTCATTTTTTTTTAATATATTTTATTGATTTTTTACAGAGAGGAAGGGAGAGAGATAGAGAGTTAGAAACATCGATGAGAGAGAGACATCGATCAGCTGCCTCCTGCACACCTCCCACTGGGGATGTGCCCGCAACCCAGGTACATGCCCTTGACAGGAATCGAACCTGGTACC
>NW_006299245.1:1206062-1214026 GCF_000327345.1 Myotis davidii | reverse complement strand
GAGAGCCAAACCGGTTTCGGCAATCTTTCATTTTTTTAAAAAAATATATTTTTATTGATTTCAGAGAGGGAGAGAGAGCTGGAAACATCAATGATGAGAGAGAATCTGCTGTCAGCTGCCTCCTGTATGCCCCCCCCCCACCCCCTGGGGATTGAGCCTGCAATCCAGTCATGTGCCCTGATTGGGAATTGAATCATGAACTCCTGATTCGATTCATAGGTTGATGCTCAACCACTGAGCCACACTGGCCAGGCAAATATTTCATTGTTTTAATCTGTTCTTTATTATATTTATTTAGGGTATATATTAAGCCTTCGCAGTTGAAATCTAAAATATAAATATTGTTGATTTTTGGAAGATTTGGTGAACTGCCACTTCTTCCTTGAAATTGAAGAAGAGTTGTCTACTTGTAAATGATGAATGCAATGACTGAATGTTCACTATAAAGTTAAACAGTTTTTTGGTTTATCTAAATAGTAGATGCATGTTGACTATACTTACATAATTATCAGTATGTTTTTTGGGTCCTCCCGACCCCCTTGTTAAGTGTAACTTTGGAGCTTTAAGAAAAAAATGTTCACTGTGATCTTGAAATAATTTGGTATCACATTTAGGAGACTTACTTTTTTAAAAAAATATATTTTATTGATTTTTTACAGAGAGGAAGGGAGAAGGATAGAGAGTTAGAAACGTCGATGAGAGAGAAACATCGATCAGCTGCCTCCTGCACACTCCCGACTGGGGATGTGCCCGCAACCAAGGTACATGCCCTTGACTGGAATCGAACCTGGGACCCTTGAGTCCGCAGGCTGATCGATGCTCTATCCACTGAGCCAAACCAGTTCGGGCAGAAGACTTACTTTTTAATGCTACATTTAAAACTATTAATTTTCAAAAAGCAATATATTGCCAAGCTTAATGACATTGATTTAAAAATATAAACAAAAATATACTTCCAGTGCATGTTCTAGTAAATACAGATTTAGTGTAAAAACAGTAATTGTAGTTTATGGTAATTAGTATAATAGCATGACTTGGTCATAAGGGCCAAAATTTAGAGAAGAACCCTAAAATAGAGCAACTTTTTAAAAATATATATTTTTATTGATTTCAGAGAGAGGAAGGGAGAGGGAGAGATTGAAAGAGCAATGATAGGAATCATTGATCAGCTGCCTCCTGCACGCCCTACACTGAGGATTGAGCCTGCAACTGAGGCACGTGCCCTTGACTGGAATTGAACTCGGAACCCTTCAACCCACAGGCAGACTCTCTATCCACTGAGCCAAACCTACTAGGGCAACCTTTTTTTTTTTATTGCTTAATTTACATTTTTTTAATTGACGAAGGCTTTGCAGAGGCATAGTGAAAGAAGAGGATTATTCTGATTCTCCTTTTTAGAAATGTTCTTATTGGTTTTAGAGAGAGAGAGGAAGGGAGAGAGAAACATGGTTGAGAGAGAAACACTAATCAGCTGCCTTCTACACTCTTCCTGCTGGCGATCTAGCTGGAAACCTAGGAATGTGCCCTGACCCGGAATCCAACCAGGGCCATTTTGGTGCTGGGGACTATGCTCAACCAACTGAGCCAGACTTACAGGGCTGATTGATTCTCCTTTTTTTAAAATCACCAAATCCGCCCTAGCCAGTTTGGCTCAGTGGATAGAGCATCAGCCTGCGGACTGAAGGGTCCCAGGTTCGATTCTGGCCATGCCTGGGTTGTGGGCTCAACCCCCAGTAGGGGGTGTGCAGGAGGCAGCCAGTCAATGATCCTCTGTCATCATTGATGTTTCTATCTCTCTATCCTTCTCCCTTCCTCTCTAAAATCAATAAAAACGTATTTTAAAATCACCAAATCCTTTTGAGTAATGAAAACTGGGGGGAAAAAGGGGTCACTAGTACCCTAGCCAGTTTGGCTCAGTGGATAGAGCGTTGGCCCATGGACTGAAGGGTCGTGGGTTTGATATTGGTCAAGGGTATGTACCTTGGTTGCAGGCTTGATACCTGGCCCTGGTCAGGGTGTGTGGGGGAGGCTCACATTGATAAGTTTTCTCTCTGTCTCTTCCCCTCCTTTCCACTCTAAGAATCAGTGGAAAAAAGATCCTTGTGTGAGGATTAACAAAACAAAAAATGGGGTCACTAGTTGCAGCCCCCCACCCTTAAAGTAGTGGTCTTTGGTAACTATTTTAAGGAGATTTGCTTTGTATATTTCTTATGAAAATAATTATGTATAAAAAGTAGGTAAGTAGTTCTAAATTTTTCATTAGGTCTAGTTATTTTTAATGGCAATTTTTTTGTTTGGAACATAAAATGAACTACTTTATTATAAGCTGCTATAGAGTGAATGTTGAAACCTGATGCCCAATGTGTTGATATTTGGTGGTGGTGGGGGGGTGTCTTTGGGAGGAAATTAGGTCCTGAAGGTGGACCTCTGAGGAATGAGATTAGTGCCCTTATAAAAGAGGTCCCTGTGACCACCCTTGCCTTTTCCATCATGTGAGGAGAGTGAACCAGGAAGTGAGCTCTCACCAGACACCCAATCTGTCCGCGCCTTGATCTTGGATTTCCTCCAGAACTGTGAGAAATTAATTCCTGTTGCGTATAAGCCACGTAGTCTGTGGTATTTTGTTACAGCAGCCCAAAGAGACAAAGACATGAGCTATTGTTCCAGTTAACAGTTTTATATCTTCCAGTGCATAGTACTTTTCCTGGAATGTGTAAGTTTTGCATTTGCTTTGTAGTTGGACTTATTTTTGTCAAGTTATTACATTATAAGCACAGAGCCTACTTAACCATAATATTCTTAAGATAATTAGGATGTTAATAAATCACTGCATATACCTTTTAATTTATTTCTCTTGTAAGTTGCCGTGTCAGAAGTTTACAGTAGACTATTTAAAACAAATGTTATTAAATTTTATTGGCAAAAAATCATTAATGGAAATTTAGTAAGTCTAGGATAGAACCCATGAATCTGCATTTTAAAGATCTCACTAGGTGATTCTGATGAAATTGAACCATCAGCAATACCTTGAGAAACATTGATTTACAGAATTTATTAATAGGTTTGGATTAGCTAAAACAAATTACTCAATTTAAGTCTGGTTTATTTTTCTTGGCTTTTTTCCCCTTTTTTAATTGGTTTTAGAGAAAGAGGAAGGGATGGGGAGAGGGAGCGAGAGAAACATCAATGTGAGAGAAAAATTGATCATTGCCTCCAGCACACATAGTACACACCCAGACCAACCCGGGATTGAACCCCAGCCTGGATATGTGCCATGACTGGGAAATCGTACCAGTGACCTTTCCATGCATGGGATGATGCTCAACCAACTGAGGCAGGCCGGCCAAGCTTGTATCTCGAAAAACTCGTTAGTCGGGTCACTTGTAAGTCAAGGCCCCACTGTACTTTGTATTTACTATAGTGTTTTTCACAGGGGGTATAGAGATCTGAGGTTCTTGTTGGTGACCTCCCATTTTTCTTCTCTCTCTTATGGTTTTAAGTGTTGAATCACACATTTTAAAACTATTTCTATATTTTCCTCTGTTTTCTATCCTCTAGGAATACACTTCAGGGGAATGGGTGTCCTTTTATGACTTAGAGTTTGAAGATGTGTAAATAGATTTTATGTGATTTGGTTTAAACCTTTGTGGGTTTCTTCATCTGTCTCCATTTGAATTGATGAGTGAACCAATGTATGAAAAATCTTTAACAGGCTATCTAGATTCCTCATACAGAGATACAAAGTCTTTATCAAGCTCTGTATTTCCCCATAACAGAGATACAGTAAAAAGTCACAGGCTTAGGACTTACTTTTCTGATCTTTGATTTATTTATTTGTTAGACTACATCGTAACCTACTTATTCTAATATCACAGCCTACATACCCTGTGAGAATCAAATGAGAGGTTATCTTTAGAAACTGTTTTATCAAATATAAAGTATTATCCCAACAAATGATTTTTATCACTATTTCCTGTTCCAAAACTTTACTATATTTACTGAGATTTTTCTATAATTCATTCACGTAACATCGCCTGCATTCCAATAAGGCTTTTTTGACTATCTTTTCTTAGCTTTTTTCAAGTGGCAGCATTAGTTTGTTGTTTGAGGTGTTTTTATTTATTTTTACTTTTATTGCCTTTTCCATTTTACTTTCTGAATATGATTAACCAGGCTGTAACCTCCTGTATTACAATTTCCTGAACCTTATAGTCTCTGAGCACTGCTTAAGGTTAGAACTAACTGATCATATTAGCTTTTACTAACGACACATGGGCTTTTTATAGATGCTTATGAAAGTAAGGGGTTATAGGGATAAGGGAAACATGGTGGGGAGGGGCTTTGGTTCAACCTACTTAATTATGCAAAGGCAGAATCAAGCTTTGTAGCTGAAAAATTTTCCAGTTTAGTAGGGCTTTTAAATTAGTGTTACTAAAACGAAAAAAAATTTTTTAGATAGTAAATAAGAAAACTCATAACTAAAAGTGAAGTTTATCTTAAATGTAACATTACATTAAATGTAATGCATTAACTTTTGAAAGTTACATGCCCATGATAACATTTCTAATGGTAGAAACAACTACTGTCATTTTCTTGTGTACCTTCCAGAAATATTATCTACATTTATCAACAAATATGTGTGGATATCCCTCAAGGTTCTTTCTGTAAAAGTTGATAATGAACTCTGTAATGAATTTGAAATCTTTGTTAGTAAGTTTTCTAGTTCAAAGTATTATGGTTAAGAGTTTAAAACATAAGTTTTTAAAGGGCAGAATTTTTTTTTTTTAGTATAAGTATGTATTTACTATTTACACTAATTATTTCCTTGTTTAATTTTATCTTTTTTAAAAGTACAATAAGATGCTTTTTGGCCATCCTACTAGACAGGCTGAGTCTGGATTTTAGGGAAGAGGTCTGGCCTAGAGATAACAATTTGGAGCTAGTCAGTCTGTGGCAGTGGATCTCAAACTTTAGCACACATTATCATCACCAGGAGGACTTGTTGTAACAGATTGCTGGGGTTCACCCAGTATGTCTGGGTTACTGTCCAAGAATTTGCATTTCCCAAGTGATGCTGATGCTACTTCTGGGGACCACAATTTTTTTTTTATCCTCACCTGAGGATATGTTTATTGATTATTTTTTAGAGTGAAGAGGTGGGGGCAAGGGAGAAAGAAAGAGAAAGAAAAACACTGATGCAAGAGAAGTATCAATCGATTGCTTCCTGTACTTGCCCTGATTGGAGATCAAAACCTACAACCTTTAGGCATATAGGATGACACTCCAACCCAGCCACCTGGCCAGGGCTGGGGACCACATTTGAGAAAGAATGATCTGTGCTATTAAAAACAAGTGAAAATAGGTATATCACCTAGGGAGATAGCTTAGATATAAAAGAGTAGAGTTCTGAGGGTGACCACATTTAGTTAATGGAGGCAACGGGTGGGGCGAGGTCCTGGCCAGGGGGAGGAGAAAGTTCATGTAGTCAGATAAATTTTGAAAATCTTTTATCTTGCTTTCTCGGAAGTTTCAGAATATGCACAGACATGGTAAAGGACTTAAGAAATCACGGAGAGAAAGGATTCCGTGTTTGAAAGAAAAGGTCTGTATGTGTGCCTTGTGGGCCAGAAGGAAGGGGTTGCAGTGGAGACCACACCCATCTCCCCTGGCCAGCCTGGAAATGGAACAGTCTCTACTGCAACTCCTTCCTTCTTTGAAGTCTCCTGTTCTGTCACCATCACTGCCCTCCTGCCCATCTCTGAACACATCTTGTGCTCTAAGAATAGGTCATATACGTACTGTGTCTCTGTATGACAGGGCGTAATGCTGTATTTCCATAAAGGGTACGTGTATACTAAAATGAGAAGTACAGCTTTTAAGAAAGTGGGAATTTATCAGATCAAGTGTATCTTTTTGTTCTGTTTTTTAATTTTTAAAACAATTTTTATTGAATTTATTGTGGTTAATAAAATTATATAGGTTTCAGGTGTATGATACTGTAATACATCAGTTGGATACTGTATTTGGATGTTCACCACCCAAAGTCAAGTTTCCTTCTGTCAACCATTTATCCCCCCCTTTACCTTCTCCTACTCCCCCCATCTCCCTTTCACTCTGGTAATCACCATACTGCTGTCTGTGTCTATGAATTATGGCTCTTTTTTCTTATCCCTGCACCTTTCTTACCCAGCCCCTCAACCCCTCCCTCTCTTCTAGTAGCTGTCAGTCTGTTCCATGTATCCACACGTCTGTTTCTGTTTTGTTAATTTATTTTGTTCACTATATTCCACATATAAGTGAAATTGTATGGTATTTGTCTTTCTATGACTGGCTTATTTCACTCTCCAGGTCCTTCCATACTGTCATAAAAGATAAGATTTCCCTTTTTTACAACTGAGTAGTATTCCACTGTATAAATGTACCACCGCTTTCTTATTCACTTATCTATTGATGGGCACTAGGGCTGCCATTGTAAATAATGATGCAATGAATAGAGGTGCACGTATTCTTTCAAATTAGTGTTTCGGTTTTCTTTGAATATATTTCCGGAAGTGGAGTAGCTGGGTCATAAGGCACTTTTTTATTTTTTGAGGAAACTCCAAACTGTTTTCCACAGTGGCTACACCAATCAGCATTCCCACTAATATTGCACTAGGGTTCCCTTTTCTCCATATCCTTGACAACATTTGTTGATTTCTTGATGACCTGGGGCCCAGTGCATGAATTTGTGCACCTTGGAAGGAACTGTGGGCTGCGAGGCTGTGATGGGCACAGGGCGGGTCTCGGCCCATCCTCTGTGCCCTTGCCCGGCCCCTCCCGCCATGGCCCCTGGTCCGCTGTCTGTAGGCAGCCCCGTTCCCACCGCTGCCGCTGCTCCCACTCGCTGATGGTGCCAGACCTGCTCGCATCTGCTGACGGTGCGGAGTGATTGGGGCCATGCCAACAGCAGGTGCGAGCTGGGCTGGAGCTGTCAGTGGGTGCAAGCAGCAGCTGCTGCCCTGATTGCCCCTCAGGAGCAGGGGGATGTGGAGAAGCCCTCAGGGGCAATTGGGTCAAGCAGCTGCCCCTCGCACCCACTGACGGCACTGAGCTATCGGGATTGGCGTTGGCGCCGACAGCAGGTGCAAGTGGCAGCTCCGGCGCCGGCTGCGGGTGCGAGCGGGGCTGGCACCAGCAGCAGGTGCAAGCTCCGGGTGGGACCGTGGCGCACAGGAGCAAAGAATTTTCAGTAACCACTAGAGGCTCACCAATTATAGCGACCTGTGCCCCGTGGTCTGGTGCCCAGTTCACCTGCTCCACCATCCTGCCGTGGCTGGTGCCCATCACGTTCTGTGCTCTGCTGCCTGCAGCTAATGCCCGCCGTGTTCTGCGTGTGTCCCCTGGTTGTCAGCGCATGTCATAGCAACCAGTTCGGTTCTGCTGTGCTGTCTATTTGCATATTAGGATTTTATATATATACTAGAGGCCCGGTGCACAAAAATTTGTGAACTCGGGGGAAGGGGGGTGTCCCTCAGCCCGGCCTGTGCCCTCTCGCAGTCTGGGACCCCTCGGGAGATAACGACCTGCTGGCTTAGGCCTGCTCCGGTGGCAGAGCTAAGTCGGCAGTTGGACATCCCTCTGGCAGACAGGAGCCCTCAGGGGATGTCCACTTACCAGCAGGAACAGGCTTAAGCTGCAGTCGGACATCCTTAGCGCTCCTGCGGAGATGGGAGAGGCTTCTGCCACCACTGCTGTACTGGCAGCCATCAGCCTGGCTTGTGGCTGAGCAGAGCTCCCCCTGTGCAAGCACACTGACCACCAGGGGCAGCTCCTGCATTGAGGGTCTGTCCCCTGGTTGTCAGTGTGTGTCATAGTGACCAGTCATTCCCAGTCGTTCTGCTGTTTGGGTCAGTTTGCATATTCCCCTTTTATTATATAGGATAGAGGCCTGGTGCATGGGTGGGGGCTGGCTGGTTTGCCCTGAA
>NW_006299245.1:1202456-1205437 GCF_000327345.1 Myotis davidii | reverse complement strand
GCCCGGTGCACAAAAATTTGTGCACTCGGGGTCAGCTGGGGGTCCCTCAGCCCGGCCTGTGCCCTCTTGCAGTCTGGGACCCCTCGGGAGATGTCCACCTGCTGGCTTAGGCCCTCTCCCCAGGGGATTGGGCCTAGGCTGGCAGTCAGACATCCCTCTGGCAGCCCAGCAGCCCTCGGGGGATGTCCACTTGCCAGTGGGGAGCAGGCCTAAGCAGCAGTCGGACATCCTTAGTGCTGCTGAGGAGGCGGGAGAGGCTCCCGCCACCACCACTGTGCTGGCAGCCATCAGCCTGGCTTGTGGCTGAGCAGAGCTCCCCCTGTGGGAGCGCACTGACCGTCAGGGGGCAGCTTCTGCATTGAGCATCTGCCCACTGGTTGTCAGTGTGTGTCATAGTGACCAGTCATTCCCAGTCGTTCTGCTGTTAGGGTCAATTTGCATATTACCCTTTTATTATATAGGATAGATAGCCATTCTGTAAGTGTCAGGTGATACCTCATTGTGTTTTAATTTGCAGTTCTCTGATGATTAGTGATGTTGAGCATCTTTTTATATGTCTATTGGCTATTTCTCCTCTTTGCAGAAGTGTCTATTCAAATCCTTTACCCATTTTTAATTGGATTGCTTGTTTTTTTTGGCATTGAGTTATATAAATTCTTCATAAATTTTGGATATTAACCCCTTATAGATATATCATTGGCAAATATGTTCTCCCATTCAGAGGTTGTCTTTTCATTTTGTTGATGGTTCTCTTTGCTATGCAGTAACTTTTTAATTTGATAAGATCACATCTTTATGGTAAATTATATTTGACAAAGGAGACAAGACATATAATGGGGTAAAGACAGTCTACTCAATAAATGGTGTTGGGAAAATTGGACTGATAGGTGCAAAGAAATGAAAATAGACCACCAACTTACACCATACACAAGAATAAACTAAAAAATGCATGAAAGGCCGAAACTGGTTTGGCTCAGTGGATAGAGCGTCGGCCTGCAGACTGAAAGGTCCCAGGTTCGATTCTGGTCAAGGGCATGTACCTGGGTTGCGGGCACATCCCCAGTGGGGGATGTGCAGGAGGCAGCTGATCGATGTTTCTCTCTCATTGATGTTTCTGGCTCTCTATCTCTCTCCCTTCCTCTCTGTGAAAGTTCAATAAAATATATTTTAAAAAAATGCATGAAAGACTTAAAGCATAAAATTCTAGAAGAAAACATAGGCAGCAAAATCTTGGACATTTCTCGTAGCAGAATTTTTTCTGATGTGTCTCCTTGGGCAAGGGAAACAAAATAAACAAATGGGACTAGACCAAGTATATCTTGTGGGCCTATTTTATGAACTCTGGACATAACATAGATTTTGCCATCTGCTTTTTTTTCTTATTTGGAAGTTAATTCTGTTACAGTGTAACTATTCTTATTTGGAGGTTAATTTTGTTACACAGTGTCTTTCTCCCTTGTTTCCATCACATACATACAATCTTTCCTTATAAATGAGAAGACTCAGTACTCTGACGTTTATGAACTGCCACCTTTAAAAACAAAATTTTAATACAACTTTGAGTATAAATAAAATAACCAAATTCAACAAATACTTAAATTGAATAGATTAGTTAATTACAGGTCCCAGGCCTTAATCTCTTTTATTCTCAATTTCCTCACTTGTCAAATGGCACTAATATTCATCTCTGTGTTGATATGTGGGTTAGTAGTAATAATGATGGTAATGATCATAGAAGCTAGGTTTTATTGCTAGACACTCTTCTAAGATCTATTGTGGTTGGTATTCTTCTTTTGTAAATGAATAAATTGGCTTTATCTGAATTCCAATCCATGAACTATTGTATTCATCGAGTTTACAGCTTAAATGTCCTCAACTACCATGTTACTTAGCACGCACAGTACTCATTAAATGGTAGGTTAAAAATAAACACAAAACAAAATACTGACAATGGAAAGAGTAATAGTTAAGCAAGAGGTTAAAAGGCTAAAATATTTGCTCAAGGTCATTCTACTAGGAGGTGTGGTAGGAAAACTAGGATTCAAACCTAGGTCTGTATGACTCAAAAGGCAAATGATTTTAACACATAGCCTAGTTTACTTATCTGTAAAATATAGAGAATAGTTATCTGGCGTGGTTGAACAAATGTAACTGCTTAATGTATTGTCTCCCTCATAAATATTTCATGAATTAGCGATGATAATTCGCCTGATAGATATCTAATGGTAGTATATTCATAACAAATTCTCTTCTCCACTTGACTTTACCATGCTTTCTATTTTTTAACTATCTTGTCAATGATATAAAATATTCATTTTTTTCTTTTACTTCTAACTTTCTTGCTTTTTCTCTCTCATTATCACACACATTTCCCAGGCGTATGACTTCCTTATGAAATTAGATTAGTGTCCAGGTACTGTCATTCTCATTAAGACCTGGGCAGTTCTTGTAAATTTATATTGTGCTTTTGTTTTATGTTTTTGTATTTTTATTTTTAGTGCCCCTCCCTTACCCACGTTCACTTGTGTTCTGTGTACATTCCATGTTTTTCAGTGGACTTTATTCAGTAAATATTTGGAGATGATGATATATCAGGCATTGTGCTAGGTGATAGGCATACAGTGATGGATTTAACAGAGCGGTCATGAGTGGGATGAGTGTTACAAAAGGGGTAAGCCTTGAGCCGTGCTTCTTTATGTGTGGTTCTGGGTTTAGCAGTGTTATCGTCTAGGGCAGCTGTTCTCAACCTGTGGGTCACAACCCCTTTGTGGGTCGAAGGACCCTTTCACAGGGGTCGCCTAAGACCATCGGAAAACACACATATAATTACATGTTGTTTTTGTGATTAATCACTATGCTTTAATTATGTTCAATTATTAACAATGAAATTGGGGGTCACCACAACATGAGGAACTGTATTAATGGGTCGTGGCATTAGGAAGGTTGAGAACCACTGGCCTACGGGGACCGAAGGGATAACC
>NW_006299245.1:1200595-1202420 GCF_000327345.1 Myotis davidii | reverse complement strand
TGATTTCAATAACTCACCATTAAATCAGATGTTTCTTAAAGGTTTATGTAGATGCTCATTATTAGATTAAGAAAGTTCTTTTCTAATTATAGTATGTTAAGAGGGTTTTAAAAATCTTTCATGTTGAAATTTATCAAATGTTTTTATTTCATTTATTAAGATTGTCATCTATAATAATAAAAGCGTAATGTGCTAATTAGACCGGATGTCCTTCCAGATGAAGTCAGCACCGGAGCAACGCCCGGGTTCCGGGTACCAGAGGGAAGCTGGTACTGGCAGCCGGGGGAAGGAAGGTCTACTCTTGCATGGATTTCATGCACCAGGTCTCTAGTATTTATATAAAATTCTAGAAAATGCTAAATAATCTATTGTGACAGAAAGATCAGTTGCCTTGAATGGGGGTGAAATGGCAAAGGAGTATAGGTAAACTTTTGGGGTAATGACTATGTTCAATATCTTAATTGTAGTGATGGTTTAATGAGTGTATACATGTCAAATTGTACACTTCAAATTTATGTAGTTTATTGTATATCAATTACTAGGGTACATCTCAATAAAGCAGTGATGGCAAACCTATTGAGCTCGGCGTGTTAGCATTTTGAAAAACCCTAACTTAACTCTGGTGCCATGTCACATATAGAAATTGTTTTATATTTGCAACCATAGTAAAACAAAGACTTATATTTTTGATATTTATTTTTATACTAGAGGCCTGGTGCACAAAAATTTGTGCACTTGGGGGTAGGGGGCCCCACAGCCCGGCCTGTGCCCTTTTGCAGTCTGGGACCCCTTGGGGGTGACCACTTGCTGGCTTAGGCCTGCTCCCCGGGGGATTGGGCCTAAGCTGGCAATCAGACATCCCTCTGGCAGCCTGGCAGCCCTCGGGGGATGTCCACTTGCCAGCGGGAAGCAGACCTAAGCTGCAGTCGGACATCCTTAGCGCTGCTGAGGAGCCAGGAGAGGCTCCCACCACCACCGCTGTACTGGCAGCCATCAGCCTGGCTGTGGCTGAGCAGAGCTCCCCCGTGAGAGTGCACTGACCACCAGAAGGGCAGCTCCTGCATTGAGCATCTGCCCCCTGGTGGTCAGTGTGTGTCATAGTGACCAGTTATTCCCAGTCTTTCTGCTGTTAGGGTCAGTTTGCATATTACCCTTTTACTATATAGGATAGAGGCCTGGTGCACGGGTGGGGGCCGGCTGGTTTGCCCTGAAGGGTGTCCTGTATCAGGGTGGGGGTCCCGCTTGGGTGCCTGGCCATTCTGGGTGAGGGGCTGATGGCTGTTTGCAGCTGGTCGCACCCCCTTCAGGGTGGGGGTCCCCACTGGGGTGCCTGGCCAGCCTGGATGAGGGGATGATGGCTGTTTTCAGACTGGCCACACCCCCTTCAGGGTGGGGGTCCCGCTTGGGTGCCTGGTCAGCCTGGATGACAGGCTGATGGCTGTTTGTGGCTAATCACACCCCCTTTAGGGTGGGGGTCCCCTCTTGGGTGCCTGGCCCGTCTGGGTGGGGGACTGAGGTCCGTTTTCAGGCTGGCGGTTGAATGAAGCTCCCAACCTCTCATTTTTTTCTTTTAATTCTGGGATTTATTTACTTTCTATGGCTGTCACTGGAACTGAGAGCCAGCTTTAGCTCTGAGGCTGGGCTCCAGCTCTGAGACTTTGGCTGCTGAAAGCAGGTATCTGGTTTGTTTGGCTTCTATAATTGAAACACTGTTGCAACTCCAGCTCCGCCGGCTGGCTGAAAGCATGGGGTTTGTTTAGCTTCTGTATTTGAAACATTGTTTCTTAGACTGCAGCTCAGAGCCCAGCAGTGGCAGGCGGGGAAA
>NW_006299245.1:1189259-1200409 GCF_000327345.1 Myotis davidii | reverse complement strand
ATGTAACCATGGTAAAACAAAGATGTCTATTTTTGATATTTATTTTATATATTTAAATGCCATTTAACAAAGAAAAATCAACCCCAAAAATGAGTTCACGCGTCACCTCTGACACGTGTGTCAGGGGTTTGCCATCACTGTTACAGATAATCATACATTATGGACTCTTTAAAATCTGCCTTCATTCAGCACAGTCGTGTTGCCTATATCAGCTTTGTTAACATTTATTTCCTGTAATCTTTTCAAATGGTTCTCTTCCCAGCTTTGGGGTGCTTCAAATGGTTCTCTTCCCAGCTTTGGGGTGCTTCCTCATGTACATGCACTGGTTGATACTTAGTTTAAATGTAGAAAAGGGATCCTCTCACTCTCTGGAGCTCTCTGTGCAGCACTCTTTTCAGAATTCTGCCCTGTACGCTTTATCTACCTTGGCCTTCCTGGATTTCCACATCCATTATTTTCAATTCAGGGAGATTGCTGGGCTCTGCCGGTGTTCTTCTTCATTGTATTGCAGTCTGGAAGCTCTTTGGGCAATAATTGCAGAGCTCACCTTGTTAGTTTTCTGTCTCTTGGGTTATTCTTGTTTGCTGCCTTATGTTCATTGTCTAAGAACCATTGCTTCATATATTGGATCTGTTTCTCTTACAGTTTCAGACAAGAAGGTTAATCTGGTCCATATTACGCTAATTGGCCAGAAGTAGATGTCATTACTGTTAATTTATGAATCTGTATTTCCAGTTAAGCTTGAGAATTGTGTGCCAGACTGCCTACTGAAAATTTCTGCTTTTTTTCCCTAAAAATTATAATCTTTTCCTGCTAAACTTCATTGTTTCTGTGTTATCTCACTTGTGAGTATTTTGACCTAGTGTTTCCAAGTTACTGATATGAATGTTTGCAATTACATGAGTATCTTCCCTTTATCTCTGCCTCAATTCCATATTACATCTATTTATTCATCACATGTTGTCAACTTTAGTTTCTAGATAATGCTCAAATTCATTTGCTTCTCTCCCATCCTCATTATTACTACTCTAGTTCTGGCCCCAATATTGCTCACTTGGATCACTGTAGTAGCTCCTAATTAATTTATCTGCTTCCAGTATGTTCTCCGTCTTGTAGTCAGAGCTAGATTTCAAAACAGATATCTATTCATACAATTTTCCTTGCACTTCTACTTCCTCAGTATTTCCTTCAGGGTACAGTAGCAAGATTCCTTAATTGTTACTGAACAAAAGAAAGTTTAAGTGCTGGTAGTCCCCAGTACCCAAGTGTTAACTCAGGAGGTGGTAAAGAACCATCAGAATTAGCTTTCTAAGTTAAGTGGGAAGCGAACTCTTCCAGAGCCTTCCTTGGTGGGTTGAATGATGGGAAGGGGAAACACATTGCTATTGCACAGAAGGGTAAGAGGTCTATCTTTTGAGCCATTGTCTTAGAATTGATGCAAAACTTTCTTACATGGGAGTGTATCCCCTCTTTTCAATAGATTGTTCACAAGTACATTATAATGGTATCATTGGTCATACTATAACGATTGGATTGACTAGTCCATGGCCTTTCCTCTACACACACATACTTTGCTGGTGCTTTAGTGGAACAGTATTTATAATTAAGATTACAGTTATGTTTAACCAATTCTATTATTTATGCAAATTGTGGGTGCTGTTATTGTGTGTAGACTTTCATCTATTATTCTAATCAATTTTGTTGTGCCAATAAGGATGCTATTTTCCTGAGTCATAGGACCAGAATATTCTCCCAATATTACCACAAGGATTTTTGGGTTTCCCCCCTATCTATTCTTTAAGAACAGGAAATTCATTTTTCTTAATCTTCTCATCTAATTTTCTCAGGTTTAGAGAAGCCGTTTTAACACGTTTCACTACTTGAATTAAGCTGATCTGACAACTTGGCTTTTAAAGGAAGATTTCAGATGATTTAGATAGTACTACTACAGTAGTACTTGATTTTCTGTAGTTTATCACACTGCAGATAATGATCATTTAGAGCAATTTGAGTTTTTAGGCATAAGCTAAAAGTTGTAGAATTAAATGAGTGACAATAATCGATCAAGCAAACTTTAAGAAATAACAATTTGAAATTTAGAGGGTGAATTTATTTTTAATAAGCACTGATATATTTGAGTGAAAAGTGTTTAAGGAAATTGAAATTTCCTCAATTTTAAAAAAATATTCTGCTTTTTAGTAGAGAACTTCTGTTCTTCAAAAGTAGACCAGTTGAGAGTTTTTAAATGATGCATTGATAGAGGATTTTCTACAGTTAGAATATTTAATGTAGTCATTTTTTGCTTGAAGTAGAGATGTGGTTTTAAATACTACAGTGTAAAAAAAATAGCTAGCACAGTAATGTGTAGAAATCTACCAAAAGATCAATTTAATTTAAATTTTATTTCTTTATTAATGATGGAGAACATAAATGTGAAAACTCATGATAGAACATTTTAAGTTCTTTAGAAAAGAAACTCTTTGTCAAATCCCAAGTCCAACGCTTTGCTTTTAAGCCAGGTTTCAGTCCCTCACAAACTAATTTAAATCCTCCCAAGAATGCACAGTGTCCCTGCCAAAGGTTTTCACATGGGAGTGATGAAAAGATGTGCTGCAGAATATACATTCTTTGTAAACACACGTTAGGAACGGGTTAATATAGAGGTTGGAAAATGAAGTGCATTTGTCTGTATTTTTCTTATTTTATGATTGAACTCTTCATAGAGAGCTTTTGAAAAGTCATTCCCTACAGTATCACAAATCTGAAGCTTTTTCATATAAAGATTTAAAGTGACTTGAATTGAAAGTCTTTCTTTAATCAGCCGAAATCCTCCTATTTATCAAATTGTGGTCTATATTACAAGGTATATTTAGCCAATGCGTATCTTTGTGTTACTTAGTAAGTTAAACATTTAAGTTCTACAAATGCTGTTGAAAGTCTTGTAGGGTCTTTCCAGTTGTAAGCTTAATTATTTTTAATCTTTTCCTCCCCCTTTTTTTTTCATTGTGGTAAAATGTACATAACATAAAATTTACCATTTTCATAATCTTAAAGTGTACAGTTCAGTGCCATTAAGTACATTTACATGTTGTGTAGACACTTTTTCCTCTTACCAAACGGAAACTGCATTGAACAGTTACTTCCCACCCCCCACGCCTGGCTACCACTATTGTAGTTTCTGTCTCTTTGAATTAGACTCCTTTAGGTGCTTCATAGAAGTGGAATCGTACTATACCTGTTCTTTTGTTACTGGCTTATTTCATTTAGGGTAATATCTTCAAAGGTTCATCCATGTGGGTAGTATGTGTTGGAATTTTTTTGTTAAGGCTGATTAGTATTATATTGTATGTGTGTACACACACACCACTTGTCTATCCATTCATTGATATGACACTGGATTGCTTCCTTTCCTTTTATGGCATAAATTTTAAATGTGTCATTACCTTCTAGTGTTTCACAAATGGTTCAGAAATCCACTGTAGAAGAGACAGAGGGATTTGAGCCTTGGGACTATTCCTTTCCTTCTTGATTTTCTCATTGTTACTTGAGTCTTTGTTTTGCTAGTTCAGCCTAGTTATGAACTAGCCTGATCCTCTGGCCAGATCTGAACTAAGATACCATGAGGCAGCTATATTGAGAGACTGAGCTAAGTTATGGAAGACTATAATCTGGGATCTAGGATTCAGGCTTGTAAGGGAAAGCTTCAAATGCAAATTATGTGCGTAATTTTTTTAACCGATTTTTTATTGTAATTTGCTTTTATTAGAGATTGTACATGTTTACACTTATTGGGTGTTTTTACTTCTTTTTCTGAGTTGCCTGTTCATGTTTATGGTGTATATTGTATTTTTCAGTCATTTAGAGTAAAAATTTAAATGTGAAGAAAAAAGTACATTAAATTTCAAAAATATACTATCTTGCTTTATTTAAAAATTTGTATTTATTTTATCTGACTATGCGTCGTCCATTTCCCAGACACCTAGTTCTTTTTGTTTAAGATCATTTACTGCAGCATCCAGGGAGATTTACGGATTGCAGATACATTAATGTGTTTGTGTAGAATTACTCCTTCCCATCACACTGGCCTTATGCACATTGCTGTGCTGTAGTACAGTTAAAGATTGCTATGACATTAAAGTTGTTCTTCTCATCAAGTATAAAAATCAGCTTTTTTAGTACTCAAACTGCAGAGCTAACATCTAAGCCTGTTGACTGGTTCAGCTAAAGCTTAATTTTGAGTATGGATTCAGTTGGAAACATAGTAAAAAGAAATTGATGTTGATAATGTTTAAAGTATTAGTTCAGTCCTTGAGTTTTATGTGAAGGGATAATTGAGATAACGATCTCCCATTGCTCTGTGTAACAACAAGAGGATTTTTGAAGTTAAATTGTGATTGGCTTCCAGTTAGGGAAGAATGTTCATCTAGAGCCAGTGGTATTTACCAACTATGCCTGTGAAAACATTCCTTTTTACCCTCAGATGCTTACTCAGCCTTCTTTTTTCCAAGTGACATTATTATAGCCTTTACTAGTCAGAAAAATTAAAAGCACATTTTAAAAGCATGAATAGCAGTCTTCCTTCAGTTGCATAAAATTACTACTTTTTATGATCATGTAAATACGGAAGATTTCTGAAACTTAAGAGAATTTAACTGCTAAACATCCTTTGACATTTTAAGGACACAAATCATAGAAGTAGAAAGTATATGACACTTTTTTTGTTGTTGTTTTATTGGGCTGCTTAATGACTTTGTTAAATTGAAATGTGGAGCCGGGACCAGTTTGGCTCACTGGATAGAGCGTCGGCCTGCGAACTGAAAGGTCCCAGGTTCGATTCCGGTCAAGGGCATGTACCTTGGTTGTGGGCACATCCCCAGTGGGGAGTGTGCAGGAGGCGGCTGATCGATGTTTCTCTCTCATTGATGTTTCTGACTCTCTATCTCTCTCCTTTCCTCTCTGTAGAAAATCAATAAAATATATTAAAAAAAAAATTGAAATGTGGAATTGTGACTAAGAAGTTTTGGGCATTCTTTTTGCTATGACTTCATTGACTGACCAAGCAATATAATTAAGTCCTCAGATAGGATAGAGTATACATGATAAATATATCAAATTGAAAGTTTTTCTGGGTAAAGTAAATCTGATTTATTGGCCATTTGTTTACCTATTAGTCTTTAGTCATTTACTTTATGGATTTTTATAAAGTTTTCAAATGTTAAAAAAGCTATATTTGTAATTACATTGTGGTATTTAGTTGGTTATCAAAGTCTTTTTCCCCTTATGTCACACTTTTCCCACCTTTAGTTTCTCCCTTCCTCCAGCTGGCACAAGTAAGTTTCTTAGCTTCTGAGTATTAGATTCCTAATCTGTATAGGAGTTATGCAGAGTCTGCCTATTTTGATTGTCTAACTCAGTGCCTAATACATAGTAAAAGCTTGATATATGTTTGTTTTTATTATATACTAGTGGCCTGGTGCACGAAATTCATGCATGTTTAAACAGCAGAATCAGCTGGCTTCAAAAACCACCTCTTGAACTACTAGACTTTCTGGTAATTATATGGGCCCCATAAGCTTTGAAAAATTTTAAAATTATGTATTTTTCTACTTCAAATAGCATTTAAATGCTTATTCAAGAGGAGCTGGACATTTTGTTCATAAGATTTTCTTGCTTTCTACTTTTATGAGTTGTAGAACCAGCCGAAGTCTGTGTTACTTCTTAAACTAGCAGTTTGTATCTTTATACCTTCTTTGAATGTTAATTTGGTTCAAGTAATCTGCAGGGTATGGAACTAAAAGCAGATAAGAGTTAAGAGTGCTATATCCTCGCCCTGGCTGGTGGCTCAGTTGGTTGGAGCATTATCCTGTACACCAAAAGGTGGTGGGTTTGATTTCCAGTCAGGGCACATGGGTATATGGGTTCAATCCCCTGTTGGGACGTGTACAGGAGACCACTGAAAGAAGTTTCTCACATCGATGTTTCCACACACCCACCTCCCCCTGCTTATTCTCTCTAAAAACAACAACAACATAAGGATTAAGGGACAAATACAGTTTCATGTTATCCAATGAAAGTTAAAGTAAAATGAATCTATCATTCAATGATGGGTGTTATCCTATCTAATAAAGGACAAAAAGGGTAATTGACCGTACCTTCGCTATACTTCCCATTGGCTAATCAGGGCAATATGCAAATTAACTGCCAACAAAGATGGTGGTTAATTTGCATACATAGGTGCAATGATGGGAGGCGAAAGGGGAAGGACAGAAGAACGGTGATCGGAAACCCAGGTGGCAGGGCAAAGAGCCCTGGGGGCCACCTTTGCACTGCCCCCCGGCCTTGGATCAGAGAACCGGGGCCGCCTTTGCCCGCCCCCCTCCAGCCGGTGATCATGATCGGAAAGCCGGACCGCAGGCAAGCTGGCACCCCTGTGACCCAGGAGCCACCTTGCCTGTGGCCCGTGATTCTGATCACGATCAGAAAGCCCAGCTGCAGGCAAGGCGGGCCCCTGGAACCCAGGAGCCCGTTGGCGAGGTCTGCAGGCGAAGCAGCGATCAAGCTATGAGGGGGAGGATGGGGGGCGGAAGGAGCTACAGGAGCAGCTCTGGCCAAAATCTGAAGACTCCCACCGGAGCGAGGAGCAAAGACTGAAGGCTCCAGCCACAGTGAAGACTGTGTCCAGAGCAAAGATGGAAGACGGTGGCCAGAGTGAAGTTCTGGGTTCCGGGTGCCAGAGGAAAACAGGCCTCTAGTATTATATAAGACAAAATGGAGATTACATTTTTAGTTTTCTTTTTAGTCTCTTTGCTGTCCATCCACTGCTAGTACAATTTACTTCTTCCCTTTAACCTGAGACTCTCAGATACATAAGGAAAAAACCCTTGGTGAGTGGGGAGCAGGCTAGGCTAAAGTAGATTAGGTTACTTGTTAATTTGTTCATTCATTTCCTTAATATTTATGTACCTTTAGTGTGCCAGCCTCTGTGCTAAATGCTAGTTTGCACTTAAGATCAGTTTTAGTCTGTTTTATATAGGTAGATAACTTTTATTTTTTTTGAGGGGAATTATTCTTAAAAATGAAAGTATGTATTAGTATGAATGATTTTTGGGTTAAGTTCATATTTAAATTATTTTCAGAATGAGTGTATGAGGTGTAGGGGAAAGGATATGCTAGGGGACAAGGAAATTTAAACAAATATAAAACTTCTTGAGGGGCTAGAAAGATCAAGCATGTCAAACTCAAAGGCTAAATAACACTGGTCAAATAAACAAGGTTTAAGTTTATGTGGGCCACAAAAAAACAAAAGCTTTAGTTTTCATAGAAACGTAGGTTTATTTCGATAGAGACATGCTGGATACAAAGGGCTGAAATAAAAGTAATCATTAACATAATAATAGAACATTTTAATAAAAATATTTTTTCTTGAACATTAACTTATCGGACACTGAATAACTGCACAAATTAATAAGCGTAATACAAATAAACCTATTTTTCTTCTCCAAAAGCAAAATATTTCCTGTTGTGCACACCAAACAAGTCAGTACAAGACTAATGACGTGGCCATCAGCTGCTAAAATATTCACTGCTAGTATTAGTGGAGAGAAATGGTGAACTTGTGGGTAAGGCATGTAAGGGAAATGAATGCAGCACAATTATAGCGATAAGTCATTAGTGAACCTTGTAGTTTGTTATTAATAATTATGTATAATAGGATATTGTAAAAATTAAGTTATGAAATTTTTATTAAAACATTTCTTACATACCATTATATTGGCTGGGCCTCAAAATATTCATTGAGGGCCACATGCGGCCAGGGGGCTGCGAGTTTGACATGCTTGGGCTAGATGAATATTTCTAAGGGGGAAGACCAATGAAGAGGAACTTTTATAGACACTAAACCAAATGAGGTAGGTCATCTATAGAAGCTCTGCAGAACTTGTGCTGTGCTTTTAGAAACCTTAGCAGAACTATGACTCCCAACCTATTCTTCTCCCAGGTCCTGTTTCCTATAACCCTCCCTCATTTAGTACTTCCTTTTTAGTAGTAGTGTTAAAATGGTGACTTTTTCTATTGAAAATTCTGGCCAAAGGTGACAGAAGCTGTTTGGTGATTTTTGTTTCCCCAAGCATAAAGGAGATTCCAAAATAATTTCTCAGTTCTAAAGAATTAGTATATATATATTTTGACTCCCACAAAAACTAGTAAGACATAACTTAATTTACAAGTTGCAGGGCTTCTGCCTGCAGTCCTTATAAACGCGTCTTAATTTTAGATTTTCTGAATTTATTAATCACTGCTTTTCATTATTTGGGGGGAGGGACATGAGATTGAGGATAATTCATACTAATTACTTAAGACATAGGGGAGTTTTGCTTGTTCTATGAAGAAATTAGGCTTTACTGCATTTGTATAGTGTTTCTGAAAACATGCTGCATATAAGAGTTCTTGAAAATCCTATGTTTCTCACTTAGAATCTATAATGAAATTGACTGGGATGAAATGAGAAATAGGTACCAGAAGTTATTCCTGTGTACATGAGGATTTTTCAAATATAGTTTTTAAGCAGAAGGAATGTTTTTGAATAAGTGAATAAATTTGGCATTAAAATTTAAATTTTTTACAGTTTTAGGAAATATTAAATTAGGGAGCATGCATTTGTATTAAGTTTGTGTTACATAGGTATCACTAATAAAATGAAAGGATACATAAACAAACTGGATGAGGTTTCTGCCTTTGGGAACCTTAAAATCTAATTAAGCAGATGGGATTTGCAAGCAAGAAAGAAGGAAACAATGCTATAAATTATGTAAAACTAGAATTAATTAAAAATTAAGAAACTAAGAATTTATAATCTGAATTTTACATTTGAAATAATCAGACAAGGTTTCATTCAATTAATATTCAATTAATACAAAATGGCTACTATGTGGAAGAATTGGATACTTGTTTTTGGGTTAGCATAGAGAAGTTTGAAAGTAATCTATAGTAGTACCTATAGTGTGAAGATGAAATGAGATAATACAAATAAAGTATTAGGATAATACTTAGTACATAAAGTTTAGTAAAAGTTAGCTGTTATTAGCATGTTTATATGTATGTCTAATATTCTTTGATGGGAGTTATGATGATACACCATTTACTAAGTGCATCACTCTTAGTTTTTTGTGTACATCTAATCCTTAGAATTTTATGGGGCATAACTGTTGTTGTTATCCCTATTTTACAGATGAGAAAAACTGAAGTATAAAGGGGTTAAATATATTGCCCAAACCTCTAGGAAGTTGAAGAATAACTGTCATGGAATTAGATTGTATCATTGGGGGTAGCTAAAGAAAGACTGTAAATACTGGGTTGCTTAAATCTGATAATAGTTGAAAGGTACTAACTATATAGTTTTCATTGATTATATCATTGCTTCTCTAGGAGTGTAATCAATAATTTGTAAAGTATTGAGCTGAAGGGTGTATGTTTATTTTCTAACCTCAGCACTTACGCTTAAGAGCCATCATTGATACATTACAGATAGAATATATTTTATTTATTTATCAGTTTTGACAGTTCTTTCTGAAGATAGCCTCTTCCCTTATACTAATGCTTAGTTTGTTTCCTTAGTATTATTTGTGTGACTCAACATTGAGGAATTTTTGTTAAAAATACCAAGGCCTTCTATTCCCAATTACTAAGCATAAAAACAGTCTAATTAGTTTAAACCTGGGTTGTATGTAAATTGTGGAAAGAATTTTCATCTAAAACTAATATGATCCTGGAGTCTTTCTCACTAAATTTGGTAACTTAAAAATATCCAGATGGAAAATAATATTACAAAACTATTATGTTCAAGCATAATTGTGCAATTAATAACCTGCTGGTCAAGACTTGCTTCTGAGTTACCTGTTTGAACAGTTAAGGGAAGACCTTCCTGTACACTCATTCCAAAAGTAATTAGACAGCTTGCTGAAAATATTAAAGAATTAGTTTTCATATTAGAATTAGACTCACAGCAATAAGCTTTAAACTATTAACAGCTGATATTACAAATTGGTTTCATTTTGAAGTTTTAGGATCTTCATTCTTAGCAAGACCCTTAGCACTTATCTGGAGATCCTTTACATTTCACTCGCTTTCATATTTCCTACAATACGTATTTTAAACTTTTAATCTGCCTCACACGCATGACTTCATCCTAAATTTCTACCTCTGATTGTCAGCAGAAGAGCACAATTATTTCTCAGAGAAACTACAGAATCCTCAGAATCTCTCAATTTCTCGTTGCCTATATAGGGTAAGGCAAAAGTAGGTTTACATTTAGTATGTGAAACAGTTTATTACTTAAACATTATTTATTATTGTATTTTCCATATGAACAACTGTAAAGTGCCTCACTCTTTAACTTAACTGCATTTAGGTCCATCTTAGAAGCCTCCCTACAGTGTTAGGAAAAGAGATTTAGCCTTTGATCTGTACCTTGGTCCTTCCTTTCCTCTTGTATATCTCACAAATATTTCATGCTTAACACCAAATTCCTCATTGTTTCCCACCTTTTAAAATTGTCTGTGCATGTAGATTACACCATGAGCCAGAAAACTGGGAAACATCTTATAACTTACTGCTATTGGCTCTCCCTAATCCAGTCAGATTCCACTCCTGTTTACTATCTGTCCACAGTCCATGTCAACTTCATTTCCTTAGTTCTAACTCATTGCTAACCTATATTGCAACAACTCTCTTATGTGGGCATTCATGCCAGGAACAACTAACTTAGTGAGTTTCAAGACCATTTTGCAAGATCATACAGCTAATAAATGTCAATAGTTTTCTCCAAATAATTTTTATGTTAATTTTTAAAAATAATTATTTTACTGGGAGAATATATTGGGATTGGCCAAAAGAGCTTTAAAAATGAATAATAATGAAGGGAACTGTAGCTACTACTAGATATACTATTAACATTTAATGATAAAGTAATATGATTTGGCTATTAATATAAATAGATAGAGGCCCGGTGCACAAAAATTTGTGCACTCGGGGGCTGGGGGGAGGTCCCTTAGCCCGGCCTGTGCCCTCTCGCAGTCTGGGACTTCTCGGGGGATGACCACTTGCTGGCTTAGGCCTGTTCCCTGGGGGATTGGGCCCGCGCTGGCAGTCAGACA
>NW_006299245.1:1182556-1188921 GCF_000327345.1 Myotis davidii | reverse complement strand
CTGAGGCTTGGCTCCAGCTCTGAGACCTCGGCTGCTGAAAGCAGGTCTCTGGGTTTTTTTGGATTCTATAATTGAAACACTGTTGCAGCTCCAGCTCCGAGGCCAGCTGGTTTAAAGCAGGTTTCTGGAGTTTGTTTAGCTTATATAATTGCAGCTCAGAGGCCAGCAGCGGCAGGCGGGGAACCTTGGCTTCCTCTATCACTGGAGTAAGCAAGCCTGTTCACTTCAGCTGCCTGGCTGCCGGCCGCCATCTTGGTTGGCAGTTAATTTGCATATCACCCTGATTAGCCAATGGGAAGTATGTCGGAGGTATCATTAATTACCATGTTTGGCTATTATTAGATAGGATGAGTGGAACAGAAAGCTAAAAACATAGCCATATATAAAAATATATAATACAGAGAGCATTTAAAAGATATTTTTATTGATTTCAGAGAGGTAGGGAGAGGGAGAGAGATAAACATCAATGATAGAACCATTGATCGGCTGTTTCCTATACGCCCCACATTGGGGATCGAGCTGCATCCTGGGCATATGTCCCGACTGGGAATCCAGCTGAGACTTTCTGGTTCATAGGATGCTTAACCACTGAGCCATTCTGGCCAGGTAAAGATAGCATTTTGAATTGGTGGTGAGGAGATGGTTTTTTCAGAACCCCTGGATATGAAACCTAGAGAAAGGTGCTGAACGCTTGTAGGGCAGCTACTCATACAACCCAATGCCAGTGTTTCAGTTGTGAATTTTTCTATGTATATTGCTAGAACATGTGTCTTCTTATAGCAAAAACCCATTAGATTCCAATCTCACTATACAACAAATTAAATATGAGATGAGTTAAAAATGAGGTAGTAAAAATTAGAAAGTCTCTGTGTTTATTAGATCTTAAAATGGAAAACACATTTTCTTAACATAAAACCACAGGGAGAAAATCTCCAAAGGAAAACCTAAACAGAATTAAAAAGGTGAACTAGGAAAAAAATGGACAATATATGATAACAAAAATTACCATCTTATAAAGAGCTTTTAGAAATACTAAGGAAATGAATGAACCAATATAAAAATTGAGAGAGGACATCAGTGAAGAAAATGAAGATACATTAAGAAATACCTAAAGCCAAAAAAAGATCACATGAGTTCATCCTGATACTAGGATTCAGCGAAATCATATTTGCCTAATATGTTTAAAGAGAGTTGTAAGCCCTGGCCAGGTACCTCAGTTGGTTAGAGAGAGGCCCTGGCTGGGTAGCTCAGTTGGTCAGAGCATCGTCCTGATATGCCAAGGTTGTGGGTTTATCCTGGATAGGGCACATACAAGAATCAACCAATGAATTCATAAATAAGTGGAACAACAACCCCCCCCCCCTTCATATCAGTAAATTAAAAAAAAAATTTAAGAGTTAAAAATAATAAGGGTGGAGCAACCTTTTTGGAGGAAAATTTGACAGCATGTTTAAAGAGCATTAAAAAATAGAGATGGATACACAAATTTATATGAAAAACTATTAAGATTATATATCCCACACACAGATATTATTAAACAAATTGTGATGTATTCATAATCTCATATACTATGCAGCTACTAAAATTTTTGTTGAAAACAAGGTGATGATACAAGTTGAACTCAAAACAGATGCCTACAATTCTGTGAATAAAAAAAAGAAAAGAAAGGAAAGCCTTCTAGCAGAAGGTTTTATACCAAAGTGATAAGATTTGTTTAAGATTAAGGATGAGTTCTTATTTTTTTTACTCTTTTTAAAGCTTTTTGAATGTACATTAATTTTGTAATTAGGAAAAGATGCCATTTTCTGTTTAAATAAAAAGATCCAAACTATAGTTTTTAAATTATTATTATTATTATATTTGTTGAAATAGCTGAAAGTGAGAGTGCTTGAATATTGTTATTTGGAGAATTTGACACTGCTTAGCCCTAGGATCTGATGGGATCTCTACACAGGTAGTTGGATGGGACCATGGTTGAGTCATTTATGATAGTATCAGTGTAGAAGTTTAATGGTGAGGAAGGTGCTTTAAAATTGTGGAAAAATGAAATTCTAGTCAATTAGGGTGTTTTATAATTAGTCTGAAAAATTCATAGATCTTGATTTACTCTTAAGTTTCTAAACTTTCTAGCTTAGGGCCGTGTTTGTGTGTGTGTGTGTGTGTGTGTGTGTGTGTAACATTTTTAAATCATTGTAATATAGACAGGCTTTTTTAAGCTACCTAATGAGAGGAGAGAAGTCATTTGTTTATTTTGCTCAGTTATTTTCACATTGAGATACTCATTAATTTGATCTTATTTCAATTTTCTTTTTGTATAGTGGAAAATTTCTTTTGTTTAACCATTTTAAAATACATCTCTTGGCTTAGGAGCAGAAAGGGAAGGGAAAGAAAATCTAGACAGCCTTTGAGTGATGACAGAGTGCTATATGCTAGATAAAGGACTAATGGAGGATGAAAAAAAGGTATTACTAGACACGGAGGAAGATAAAGAAGCAGCAGCACTGATAGGATTGACATAGTCTTGCAGAAGAAAAATGAGTGGAATGTAGCTTAACTCTCTTAATACCTTTCATGGATATAGTAACTTTCATTTTTGGAAAGCGCAATCACTTATCCACATTCATGGTTTGTAATTGTATGATCCTCAATACAGATCCTACCGCCATGGAGCTGTATAGTTTTTTTTTTTCTTTTTCCAACAAGCTTTGCTAAGATTGCTTACTTGATTTTCTTTTAAATGCAAAGGGCAATCAGAATGCTTTTATAGCATTAAATGCAGGATCAAATGAATAGTATGGGCCTACCAAGAGAGGCAGTAGGTGAGAAGATAACCTTTACATTTTCATTTGTAGGTACATACTGAAAAAGAAAGCCCCTTGGCCTCCTGTAACTCATGAACTTTTCTACAAATGTGATCCTTTAGCTCACAGAATAAATCATTGTTTATTTTCTTTTGTATGTGTAAACTGGTAAAATGTGCTGGTTTGAATTCTTTATCTAAGCTGTTCACCAAAAGAATAAAACATTTGATTATGGAAAAAAAAGAATGCTTTTAGAGCCACATTTATGTAATTTATTGTATGTAGATACAATTAAACTTACTTGGATGTTTGAAGTTTTCATTTCATTTTAGTTCTTTTTGTAATTCTGTTCCTCATTTTGATTCACATGAAGAAAATGTTTCACTGTTCCTTGTATTAGAGCTTTATAAAGAAGTATTTATACTTTGCAAAAAGTATTGAAAAACTGAAACACCTGAGGAATTTGTGTGGTTTCTTTATATTAAGATCAGATGTGTATATATTACATAGCCTGAGGTATTTGGACAGAATAGAATGATATTAAATTTTTTTTGGGGGGGGGGGATTCTGAAAATTAAAGGAACTAGCTAGCACTTTTTAATGGATATTATGCACTGTTGTCAATATTGTTTGAAGGTGAATGGTTTCATTCATTTTTAAGACTCACTTATGAAAGAGAACAAATAGGAAAAAAGAGAAAGGAATGTGAAGCAATATCTAGCTGAACTCTTCCAAAAACAAGATAGTATACCACATAATTTATCCTATCAAAATATCAAAGTAGCGAAACTTGGCTTATACATGTATTTTATTAAAAATAAATATAACAATTAATGTGTTGAATTTTTATTGTATTATTTAGTTTAGTATGCATCATTTTAGATAAATCATACTTGTAATGATTACATATTTTTGTTAGGTATACCTCTACTTCCCCAAAAGAGAAACATGCAAATTAACCATCACTCCACTACACCCACAAGCCACGCCAACCAGCCAATTGGGAACGAGTATGCAAATTAACCCAACTAAGAGGGTGGCAGCCATGGAGCTGGAGCGAGCAGGAAGCTTGGGTTGCCCCCTTGGAAGAAGCCAAGCTGGCCGGCCAGCCCTGGTCTTCACTCAGGGCTACAAAGTTTTAATTATAGAAGTTAAATAAATCCCAGATACCTACTTCCAGCCTGCCGTGGCCGCCACTCAAGGAAGCGCTGAAAAAAATAGAAAGAAAGAAAGAAAAAAAAAAGGAGAGGCTGGGAGCTTGGGTCACCGGGGGGCGTGGCCACCCTGAAAATGGCCATCACTCCCTCACCCAGGCTGGCCAGGCACGCCAGCAGGGACCCCCACTGTGAAGGGGGTGTGACCAGCCTGAAACAGCCCTCAACCCCTCACCAAGGCTGGCCACACCCCATGAGGTGAGAGTCCCCACTGTGGGGCTTGACCAGCCTGCAAACAGCCATCAGCCACTTACCCAGGCTGGCCAGGCACTCCAGTTGGGACCCCCACCCTTAAGGGGGTGTGGCCAGCCTGACAGCCATCAGCCACTTACCCAGGCTGGCCAGGCACCCCAGTGGGGACCCCTACCCTGAAGGGGCTGTGGCCAGCCTGCAAACAGCCATCAGCCACTTACCCAGGCTGGCCAGGCACCCCAGTAGGGACCCCCACCATGAAGGGGGTGTGACCAGCCTGAAACCAGCCCTCAGCCCCTCACTAAGGCTGGCCACACCCCCATGAGGTGAGGGTCCCCACTGGGGGACTTGGCCAACCTGCAGACAGCCATCAGCCCCTCATCCAGGCTGGCCAGGCACCCCAGCAGGATCCCCACCCTGATCCGGGATACCCTTCAAGGCAAAACAGCGGGCCCCACCTGTGCACCAGGCCTCTATCCTATATAATAAAAGGTTAATATGCAAATTGACCCTAACAGCAGAACGACTGGGAATGACTGGTCACTGTGACACAACTGACCGCCAGGGGGCAGATGCTCAATGCAGGAGCTGCCCCCTGGTGGTCAGTGCACTCCCACAGGGGGAGTTCTGCTCAGCCACAAGCCAGGTTGACGGCTGCCAGCACAGTGGTGGTGGGGGAGCCTGTTCCCACTGGCAAGTGGACATCCCCCGAGGGCTGCCGGGCTGCGAGAAGGATGTCTGACAGCCAGCTTAGGCCCAATCCCCTGGGGAGCGGGCCTAAGCCAGCAGGTGGACATCCCCTCTAGGGTCCCAGACTGTGATAGCGCACAGACTGGGCTGAGGGAACCCCTCCCCCCCCCCAAGTGCACAAATTTTTGTGCACTGGGCCTCTAATATATTAATATACTTATGTATTAGAAACATTTAAAAATTTGTTAATACAAATTGTGTTGAAAGTAGACAAATGGTATGCTGATTGCTTTTACTGACCTTAGCTTTGTGGAATTCATATTTATAAAATTGATAGGGAAAGCAGTCATTAAATGGATCCTTTTTAGGTATTTCAGTCTATAAATTTGTTTAATTTTTGCTATATTAAAGACCTTTGCGCTGTAGTAGTAGAAATTTTAGTAGTAGGAAATTACTACCTTGTGATTTTCAGGTCAAGTTTATTTGTACATTTTACATACATATCATCATAATGCTAGTCTTTCAAAAGCAGTATGTTCTATCTCTCATTTGTTCAAGAAATTAAATGATTGGATGTTTTCTTTGTTTTTAGGACTTCAAATCCCAACTCCTCCTTAGCCTCAGTGTCCTTTGCAGTCTTGTCTAGTTAGTCTGGTTTTCCCATTACATGCCCCAGTGTTTAGTTCAGTAAACATTTATTGAATATGTACTATCGAGGCCAGGTTTGTAATAAAAGATTGCTATTGTGATGTGCAGTTTGTTGCCTCAAGCAAGATCTTAGAGCTTTAAAAACATAATACAGTGGCTTTCAAAGTTTTCTTTCCGGACTGATAAAAGTGTGTTCAAATACCATGATAGTTTTGCTATTTGTGACATCCTCTGAGAAACTTTTTTCATATGATTACTAACAACGAAAACATTATATTCCTTGGATTTACAGAGTAATTGTCTTCCTGGAAAAATCTGTGTATATTTAAAAACCCTACAACCACCACCAAACCTGTTTTTTAGTGGTAAAATGTGTTTAGGCTGAGATAATTATAGATTTTTTTTATCTTCATGACTATTTATTATTACTGTATTTGAATGGGGTGTGGGTCAGTTCTTTCTTAGAGGGACTAATTTTTTCTATTGCACAATATCCATTTTATGTTTCTGATCCATAAACCAGTAGTATCCCTTAGTCATCAGTATGCTAGAAAATGCCTACACAAAATTCCATGCTTCGTACAGAGTGGTATTAACTGAATGAGAAACATTAGACTAGAACACTGTGGCCAAAGGAGAAACTTGCTCAATAAAGATAGTCTGAGAAGACACTAACCCTACTACCAGGCCCTTAACGTATGGAAGAAATGGAAGAAATTAAAAAATAGCTTCTTGTTGAGAGGGGCTAAAGGGGGAAAGAGATTTTTAAGGGAGCCAACTAGGTTTAATTTTGCAGCTGAGGAGAGCAAAAATGTTAATC
>NW_006299245.1:1168830-1182534 GCF_000327345.1 Myotis davidii | reverse complement strand
GGAATTCCAGAGGGCACAAATGGAATGATTTGAAAGGGAGAGGAGGCATGCAGGATAAGGAAATGGACAGAGCACTATGGAAATGAGAGTCTGTACAGTGATGGATGAGACCTGGGAAATCTTGGTCTGCTGTCTGTGATAGAAAACAGAAATGAAACCTCCTAGAATCCTACTAGAAAGTCTCTTTAAAATTAAAAAAAAAAGTAAAAATGTTAACATGCACAGAACTATAGTGTAGATGAACCCTTACAAAACTGTTATCCAGCTACAACAATCATCAACTCATGGCCACTCTTTTCTTCCTGCAACTCCCAGCAATTCTGTGTTCTACAAAATGACTCAGTGTACTCAAAGATAATATGAAACAAAAGTTTGATAAAAAGTGCTCACTGATATTTTTGTTTTATTTTCCTTTATAAAAATTCAGTGCACTATAAAGAACTCAGACAACTTAACACCAGAAAAACAACCCAATTAAAAAGTGGGCAGAAGACCTGAATAGATACTTCTCAAAGGAAGACATACAGATGGCCAATAGACATAAGAAAAGTTTCTCAACATCATTAATCATCAGAGAAATGCAAATCAAAACCACAGTGAGATACCACTTCACACCTTCAGAATGGCTATCATCAATAAATCAACAAACAACAAATGTTGGTGAGGATGTGGAGAAAAGGGAACCCTGTGCACTGTTGGTGGCAATACAGATAGGTGCAACCACTATGGAAAACAGTATGGAGGTTCTTCAAAAAATAAAAAATGGAATTGTATGAGCCCGCAATTTTACTTCTGGGAATATAGCCAAAGAAACCCTAAATAGTAATTCAAAAGAATATATGCACCCCTATTTTCATTGTGGTGCTCTTTACAATAGCCAAGATTTGGAAGCCACCCAAATTTCCATCAGTAGATGAATAGATTAAAAAAAGCTGTGGTACATTTACACAATGGAATACTACTCAACTGTAATAAAGAAGGAAATCTTATCTTTTATGACAGCATGGATGGACCTAGAAGGTACTATGCTAAGTGAAATAAGCCAGTTAGAGAAAGACAAATACCATATGATTTCACTTATATGTGGAATCTAATGGGAAAAAAAAAAGGAACAGACTCAGAGATGCAGAGAACAAACTGAAAGCTGTCAAGAGAGGGGAATTGGGAGGCTAGGTGAAAAGGGTGAAGGGATTAAGCAGAATAGCCACAGAGATTCAGACTGAAACATGAAGTTTCAGTCTGAACACATAGTCAACTAGTGGCCTGGTGCATGAATTCTTGCACATTGAAAGTGAATTAATTAGAAGAAATATTTTAATGTTGCTATTTGCTCTGCCCCTCCCGATCGCCGACCCTCTCTTTGCCTGCTGGCACCTGCCTGCTCGCTGGTCCTGCCATTCCCCCCATCCCCTGATCACTGTTCCCTCCCTCTGCCTGCTGGCACCTGCTGTGGCTGGCCTGGTGCCGCCCACTTGCTGGTCCTGCACCCTGCAGACTAGTCATCCCGCCATTTGGTCAAATTTGTATATTACCCTTTTATTATATAGGACTAGAGGCCCAGTGCACAAAACTCGTGTACAGGGGGGTATCCCTCAGCCCGGCCTGCACCGTCTCCAATCTGGGACCCCTCGGGGGATGTCCTGGGATTGGGCATAAACCAGCAATCGGACATCCCTCTCACAATCCAGGACCACGGCTCCTAACTGCTCACCTGCCAGCCTGATCACCCCCTAACTGCCCCCTGCCCAACTGCCCTCCCCTGCCGCGACCTGTCTCCTCCCCGTGAGGCAGCGGAGATGCTGGGACTGGCCTCCTTCATGCCACTCAGTCGCAGGACCCCCAGGCCTCACTGCGCAGAGCGGACACCAGGCCCTGCCTCCACTGTTCGCGCTGCCATCTTGTGGCGGTGTCGCACAAAGCGTGACGCCACCAGTGCTTTTATTACATGGGATAATGTTGAGATAACAGGGCCTGGGGCCAGATGGGCGCTTGAGTCAATGGGGGGTACCACTGTAGAGTGCATGGTATTCCAGCCAATTTGCTGTACATTTGAAACTGGTGTGGAATGGTATTGCATGTAAACTGTAGTTGGAAACAAAATTCAATACACTAAATGGATTTCATGTCTAATAAATAGGTTCTACCTAGTAGTTGGAAAATTGAATTTAGGGTTGTTATACTGCTTAGGTTGTAGTGCCAACTGCACCCCTCAATGACTTTGTGTCCTTAAGCCTGTTACTTAATTCTAATCCTCAGATCCCTCTCTAAAAACTAATACATACTGCTTAAGGTTTTTATGAAAATTACCTGAAGTACTAGATCAGTGATGGCGAATCTTTTGAGCTCAGCGTGTCAGCATTTTGAAAAACACTAACTTAACTCTGGTGCCGTGTCACATATAGAAATTTTTTTATATTTGCAACCATAGTAAAACAAAGATTTATATTTTTGATACTTATTTTATATATTTAAATGCCATTTAACAAAGAAAAATCAACCCAAAAAATGAGTTTGCGTGTCACACGTGTCAGAGGTTCGCCATCACTGTACTAGATGTTAATGCTTAACAGTGCCCTAGAAAATATTCAGTTAATTGTAGATGCTATTACTATTTTAAGTGATAGCTGGGATTTGAATCTAAGTTCATTGATTCTAAAATCTGAGTTTTTAGTTTGTAATTTTCTAATCTGATGTACACTTTATTGACAATTATGAAGAAAAAAGAAAAATCAGTCTGGAGTTAGTTAATGCGTATTTTCTGTCATTCATACATAGTTTGTTCCACTCTGTGAAATTGCAAACATTTCCCATTTCTTTGAAAATAGTTTTAAATAATATTCTACCACTTTGTTCCCTAGAATAAGAAGTATTATGCTATTTAAAATAAAATATTTATCTAGTTCTAGTTATTTTAGTCAATGCAAAGTTAAGTTTTATTGCTATTTTAAAAACTTTATTATGGGAATTTCAGTCATACAAAAGGAGAATGCTGTGATAAAGTCCCCCATGGACCCATCCTTCAACCTCAACAGTTGACAGCTCCTGGGCAATTTTATCGATGGCAGCACACACTGCCCATTCTATCTCTTGTATTATTTTGAAGCAAATCTAGATGACATATTATTTTATTCTTAAACATTTCAGTATATATCTCTAAAAGATAAGGAATATTTTTAAACAAAAAACAATATCACTCTCACACCTAAAAAAATAAAAATTTCTTAATCTCAAACTTCTGAGGCTTAATTTCACCATATATTCATTGTTCAAACTGTCTCTTAAGTGATAATTTAAAAAATAGTTTTAAAATAGTTTCTTTAAGTACAAAAAAGAGGTTAATATGTTGGTATTGGTGTCCTTACTTTGAGTTTCATATTTATTAGTTGTAGATACCGGCCATTTATAGTAGAAGCTTGGTTCTATATGAAGGAGAACTAAAAATGGTTTTATCTATATATATCTTAAAAAATATTTTCATTGATTTTTTTATTTTTTTTAGAGAGAGAGGAAGGAAGAGGGATAGAGAGAGAGAAACATCGATGAGAGAGAATCTTTGATTAGCTGCCTCCTGTACGACCCACACTGGGGATCGAGCCTGAAACCTGGGCATGTCCCCTGACCAGGAATCGAACCAGCGACCTTTTGGTTCTTAAGTCGATGCTCAACTTCTGAGCAACACCAGCCCAGCTGTTTTCTACTTTTTTGAAGAGTTGTTAAAAAACAAAAACAAAATATCTCATGTAGCTCCAGAAGCCAAAAATATTTACTGCTTGGTTTTTTTTTCATAGTTGTTTGAACCCTGCTTAGTGTGTCCCACAGTCTGGATTTTCATAATTGCAGCACCATTGTGGTGTCTAATATGTTCTTCTATCCCCTCTAGTTCCTGTAATTTGTAATTACATGTAGAGGCTTAATCAGATTTAGGTTTAGTCTTTTTTTTTTTTTAACTCATTTCATTCGTTCAGTATCTCCACTCTATTTCTTCTTCATACTATTATGGTGTCACTTACAATAATATGCTACTGTTTTAAGAGTGCAATTTGATGAGCTTTGGCAAATGTACACAACTGGGTAAACCACCATGGGAACAGGATATAGAACATTTCCATCACTACTTCTGCCCCTTTCAGTCAGCCCCCTCACACCCAGCTCCTGAGAACCACTGATCTTCTTTCTGTCCCTAAGATTTCGCTTTCTTTAGAATTTTATATGTGGGCTATTACAGTACATAGTATCCACTTTCTGGTGTTTTTCTTGTAGCAGTAATACTTTGGAGATTTTTTCATTTTGTTTCTTTATGAATGTATTCCATTACATGACTGTATTAGTGCTTGTTAATATGTTCACCAGTTGATGGTCATTTGGACTATTTCCAAATATTATGAAAAAAGCTGATTTTTTGGTACAAGTTTTCAGTGAACATGTTTTCATTTCTCTTGCTAATAACTACTAGTAGAATTGCTGGGTCATATGGTAAGTGTATACTTATTTAAATGTATAAGAAACTGCCAAACTGGTTTCCCACACGGCTATATCACTTTTAGTTCCCACCAACAATAGGGGAGATATGCAGTCGTTTCAAATCCTCACTATCACTTGGTATTCCAGTATGTGTATAGTGATAGTCCATTATGGTTTTAATTTGCATTTCCCTAGTAGCTAATGGTATTGAGACTCTTCTCTTGTGTTATTTTGCTGTGCCTGTATTTACTTTGGTGGAGTGCCTTCAAATTTTTGCTTATTTTTAATGATGCACTGAAATTTATCCTGGTATGTGGTGTGTGGAATAAATCCAGTGTCATTTTTTAATACAGCTATCCAGTTATCCCCAAACCACATATAAAAAGCCCATCTTTTCCCACTGATGTGAGTTTCTACTTTTATTGTAACTTAACTTGCTTATGTATTTGGATCTATTTCTAATTTTTTATCCTATTCCTATGAATTCGTATTTTGAGTCCTAACTAACAGGACTTTAAAGATATCCTAATTTCCTTTTTATTTAGTTACTTTGTCAGATCTGTAGGAATGATCTGAATAAATTATTTAGAACATGTTATTGCTTCTCTTTTTTAACAACATTAGTTGTTTGCAATGAAGATCATACTTTTTTTTTAGGGGGTTTATTTGTTAAAATATTAGCGCTCTAAAATGTAATTTTGGGAAAAGCAGAGCTTGGTGAAATTCAGAGATGCTTATTATCATCTCCGTTTAAAAGTTGATTTCATGAAAAAAAAAAGCTCACTTTATTTCAATTTATATTTGTCAACCCAGTTCTCATGCAACTTTCTCTCTAATCCATATAAAAGGAGAGAATGACTTTTACATGTTTATAATTATTTAGAAATGAGAGCTAGGAAGAGAGATAGGGAATTCAGTCCCACGTTATTGATACAAGTATAATATAAATTTTTTTATTTTCATTCTTTTCCTCTTAGATATAAAAATCTTATACTTCATAAAAACTCTAAACATATTTAGGCTTCTTTTTGGTTCTCCTTTGCTAGTACTTATTTAAAAACAACTTTCTCTCTCTCCATTAAGGATACCAGTCAGTTATGTGCTTAGAGAATTATTAATCTTTGCAAGAAACAGAAGTAGAAAATGTCTTTGCTCACTTTTGTTTATTAACTCAGTTCTTTTTTGTTTTCACTCTTTTTTTATTTTTCACCATTTCTATGAAATTGTTCATCTAGGTATATTTATTCCAGTTATGTAAGATAGCTTAAAGAATTTTAGGGTGCTTGTTGTTAAGAGAACTGCACAAGTTGCTAGAAGAACTTAAGAACTGCACAAGTTGCTAGAACTTCAGAGGGAAGTTGTGATTCATCAAGCAATCCCTGTTCTAAAAGCTGCCTGGGGTGTAACATGCACACACTCCACAAAGATAGTATGTGTAATGAATCGGTTCCCAAGTCAGTGGACAACGGTGTTTACATGGAAAAGAACATTGAGAATTTTAACTTGGGGTGCCACAGTCCATCTCCCTGATTTGTCTCATCTTGGTAACTCATTCATTCATTTATCAAACATTTACTGCAGAGTTTTTGGGTTTTTTTTCCTTTCTTTTAATGTGCTACTGGTAAGGGAGTCTACATTTATAGAGGATGTGAGAGGAGGGAAGGTTAGTGTTGAAGGGTTGGGTCTCAGAAATGAAAACAAAGATAACATCCCAGTGCTCAGGGAGTTTATGGCTTCCTGCCTCAACTTTTACTTTTTATTTGTCTACTAGAGGCTGAGTGCATGAAATCTGTGCATGGGTAGGGTTCCTAGGCTTGGCTGGCAATCAGGGCTGATCGCGGCCTTCGGCTGCTGGCCAGGGCCTCCCTTCCCTGGCTGCTGACTGCTGGCTGCCGGCCTAAGCCTTCCTTTGTTCCGTGCCACCCCCTGGTGGTCAGTGCATGTCATAGCGAGCGATTGAACTCTTGGTCTCCCAGTTGAACTCCTGAGAGGACACTTTACATGTTAGCCTTTTATATGTATAGACTAGAGACCTGGCACATGAAATTCGTGCGGGGGGGTGGGGTGGGGAGAGGGGTGTCCCTCAGCCCAGACTGCACCCTCTCAAATCTGGGACCCCACCGGGATTGGGCCTAAACAGGCAGTCGCAAATCCCTCTCACAATCCAGGACTGCTGGCTCCTGACCGCTTGCCTGCCTGATCACCCCCTAGCCACTCCCTTGCCAGTCCAACTGCTCCTAACTGCTTTCCCCTGCCAGCCTGGTCACCCCCAACTCCCTCCCCTGCCGGCCATCTTGTGGTGACCACCTTTGACCACATGGGGGCGGCCATCTTGTGTGTTGGAGTGATGGTCAATTTGCATATTACCTCTTTATATATTTATTTATTATAATCCTTTATTAGATAGGATTTTACGATTTAAGAATTCTAGCTTTATGCTACGGCCGTTCAATCCCACAGTCAGGGATTTTTGCAATTCAGGTACTAGAGAAAGGGATGGCTGCTTTTGTAGAGGGGAAGATTAGAGATGAGACCACTCTATTCTGTCCAGGTCTTGTATTCTTGCTTTTCAGCCCCCACTGTACATTAAGTGGTTGATTCTTTTCTCAGTACTATATACTGAAGAATTCCTTTGCTTAATTTTCTTTTCTGTTCTAGGACCTCTGTCATACAGTTTACATTATTGTTGTTTTATACATTTTTAAAATATATATATTTTATTGATTTTTTACAGAGAGGAAGGGAGAGGGATAGAGAGTTAGAAACATCAATGAGAGAGAAACATCGATCAGCTGCCTCCTGCACACCCCCTACTGGGGATGTGCCTGCAACCAAGGTACATGCCCTGGACCGGAATCGAACCTGGGACCCTTGAGTCTGCAGGCTGACACTCTATCCAGTGAGCCAAACTGGCTAGGGCATCTTTTATACATTTTAATGTTAACCAGAATGAGTGTTCTGTCATAAACCCTTTTTAAAAATTAATTGTTCTGGAATGCCTTACGTATTTGTACATCCAGACAGTCCACCCACCCTGCTTTCCGAATATATTCTCTTAAGATTTTGATTGACATTTTTTTATTTTAGAAGTTGATTTAAAATTATTGACACCTACAATATTAAGTTTTTCTCAATTTAATAATGGATTTTAATTTGTTTCTTAGTCAGGTTTTACAGTTTTTTTTTATAAAGTGTTTCAGTTTATTAAGGTTATTTTTAAAATTATATAATCTCATTGGCTATTGGTGTTGCTTTGGGAAGTTATTTATTTTTGCTTACTTATTGAAAACCATCTTAAGTAGCTCTAATAATTCTAAAATATTTTAGGTTATATTTTTGATAAAACCGTATCATTTGAAATGATAGAGTTTTGCCTTCTTTGTAATGCTGAAATCTTGTTTTTTTCTTACCTAGTTTTATCAGACAGTCCTTCCAGAGTAATGTTAATAACTATGTTGATGGTGGACATTAATGTCTTAAATCTAATTTTGCTTTTAAATTTTGTTTATATTTTACCATTTAACATGATCCTTTATTGGGTTTTGTTTTCCACATAGGAAATATTTTTTCATAGAGTCAAATTATCTATTATGTTGTTTGGCTAGTCTTCATTTTTGGTCCTTGTCTTTCTTAACCTGTACAGTTAATTGCTGTATACAGGTTATTTTCTCAAAATCAGTTTGATCATGTTTTACTTATATGCCAGGGAATTGTAGCACTATAACATCTTTCCATGTTGTGTGGTGAAAAGCACAGAGTTTTCAGGCTATTTATAGTATATTTATATATTATTTATATGTGATCAGGGCTTATGCCTTTCTAATTTTCACCTTTGTGAACTGTGAAGGACCTGAGATCTTACGCTGCTTGCAGGCCAGCATGTTAGCCTAGTATAGTTTTATGGATCCTGGCAGAAGACAGAAGTCTCCTGGGTCAGAGACAAGGACAGTTTATTTCTCATAGCAATTGCAGTAGCGACAGTATCATCTTTTTTCTTGTACTGGTTATCCAAACCCCAGTTCCTACAGGTTACATAACTAGGACCAGATGACACCAGTACTCATAGTTTCATTACAGGAGAGGACCCTGAACATTATCCGGAACCTCCTCCTTCCGTTCTTTTCCTGATGTTCTCCCCACGTCATTCTAATTTAAGATTCCTTCTCAGCTTCCATATCCCCCATTGTGAACCTTGTGTCTGAATGTGCTGCGTATGTACTAGGCTCCTCCTATTCCAGACACTCCAGTGATCCTTCTTGACTTGCACAGTGGCCTCTCTCTTTTTCTCTCTCTCTCTTTGGAGAATTTCTGAGTTCTGTTGTCTTTCCTGCCATTCTGTACGTTGGTCAGTGTATTAGTGTTCACAGAGTGCCTGCAGGGACATTGTTTATTTTTTTGTCTTTCATAGAATCCTTTAGGGCAGTGTATTGGTTAGGAATGTGTTCAGTTACAATGGGTGTAATGGATAGAGTTTTGTTTCTGATTATGGGTTGTTATTTTTTCATGTAAAAAGTCTGGAGATAGATAATGCTGATGTTGATTCAGCTTTTCCGCAACACCCTTTCCTCTAAGTTCTTCCATGTGCTCTTTCCACCACCTGAAATTCTCTTTTTTCTATATCTACAGTTGCAGATATTACCCATCCTTTAAATTATAAGCTCTTCTACAGAGTCTTTGTAGAGGTGAAAAAACTCTTCCGTATGTACTCACAGGTACTAATAAGCTAGAAAGTGGCCTTTATAATTAAGTTTTATATACATGTCTCACCTTCCCTGTAGACCAGTGATGGCGAACCTTTTGAGCTCGGCGTGTCAGCATTTTGAAAAACCCTAACTTAACTCTGGTGCCGTGTCACATATAGAAATTTTTTTATATTTGCAACCATAGTAAAACAAAGACTTATATTTTTGATATTTATTTTACATATTTAAATGCCATTTAACAAAGAAAAATCAACCAAAAAAAATGAGTTCGCGTGTCACCTCTGACACGTGTGTCACCTCTGACACGCGTGTCATAGGTTCGCCATCACTGCTGTAGACTATACAGACCATGTCTGTGGTGTATTTTGATTCCCTCCAAAAAGTGCCTTGTTTAAAGTAGACACAGTTTGTTTACTTGTTGAATGGATGATACAGAATGAATGAACCCTACCTTAAGCAAATCTTGAGATTAGATGTTGGCATTGATGTGAATATGGAAGTTTGGATATTAAGCAGATAATTTAGTTTACAGGAATGAAACGTATACCAGTATATTGCTGAAAGAAACATCTTTATTGTGTAAATTAGTTTCTGAATGCACAAATATTTTCTTATACTAACAAATGTATTTTCATGTACTTTTAAAACATTCTGTTAATATTCAGTGAAATAAAATGGAAACTATCCTTTCTTTCAGTGCTTAGATGAATATGAAGACGATGAAGCGGGGCAGAAAGAGCGAAAACGAGAAGATGCAGTTACGCAACAGAACACTATGCAGAATGAAGCTGTCAGCTTATTAGATCCAGGCAGTTCCTATCTGCTACAAGTGAGTATTTAAAGATACTAGGATGTCACTAGCTCTTTTTAATCCTCACTGGAAGACATGCTGATAGAGAGAGAGAGAAAGAGAGAAACATCAGTCGATTGCCTCCTTTACGCACCCTGACCAGAAATCGAACTGGCAACCTTTTGGTGCATAGGATTATGCTCAACCAACTGAGCCACTCCAGCCAGGCATCACTAGCTATTTTAATGATAATTTGTAAGTTACTATTAATAATTTTTCTAGTTTCATTTTGGTTGCATCAACTCCATTGAAATATTTTCGGTGGATTTAAAAACTGATCTTTCTTATCTCCAAATACTTTTGATTTAAGCAGTGCTTGGTCTTTATTTCCTGATCAATGAATATTTGCTGACTGACTAATAAACAGTATCACAGTATAAAAAGTGTCAGATATAAACAGTATAAATTGTAAAAGCAACCAAGAATAATAATCACCTCTTGGTAAAAACAACCAAGACTAATAATTACCTCTTAGTAAGTTTAAATGAGTGTACAGTTCTGTTCTAGTTTGATACTTGTTTTAGAATTGCATAGCGAATAAAGAGTTCAACAGAAAGTTTCAACAAAGTTAAATGTTTAAACATAATAAAAGACAAAATTGTGAATTGTTCGAAACTTGTATATTTCTGTATAATTATAAAGTATTATTTAAAATAAAATTCAACTCAGTTTTAAATTAGTTGGTTTTTTTAAATTCATGTGGTACAGATAATTGGAAGTTAATGACATTGGGATGATTAAATATTAAGAAAATCACGTTGCAGAATCCTTTAATATAAACTCTCTTGGAAGTGGTCTTGATATAATGTAATCTTAAATTAATTTGATCACATTTTGAGGTCTTAAATTAGTGTAGTCTTTTCAGAGTTCCAGTTTTTATTTTAAAATGAATTTTATTAAGATACCACTTTCAGAGGAGTTTCCAATAACATCTCCATTTTATTGATTAAAAATGAAATATAACTTGTCTATTAATTTGCAAGATAATGATAAAAGTGCATTTGGCAGAGAGAAGCAAAGTATTTTGAGGTGGTTTGGAATGCGGATAAAAGACTTCGTTCTCCTCTGCTCTTTGAGGAGATCTATTGACATGAAGAATCGAAGCGTGATAGAGGTTTATCTGTTCACCTGTACCCAAATTGTTGCTAATAGGACAAATAGAACCTATTACAGATAATGGTGTAAGCTAACAAGCAGCATCTGTGTGACTATTCATAATCAAAACTATCTTTGTATCTTTTGTCTAACAAAGTTGAAATTGAATTTGGGCTTATTCCACATGTAGAGTGTTACGCTAAGTGAAGTAAACCAGTCAGAGAAAGACAAGCACCATATGATTTCACTTATATGTGGAATATAATGAACAAAATAAACTAACAAACAAAATAGAAACAGACTCATAGATACAGAAATCAGACTGACAGCTGTCAGAGGAGAAGGGGTTTGGGGATGGGTGAAAAGGTGAAGGGATTAAGCAAAATAAATAAATAAATAAAGCAAAATTCATAGACACAGACAACAGTATGGTAATTGCCAGAGGGAAAGGAGTGGTGGGGAGGTACAAGAGGATAAAGGGGGAGATAAATGGTGACAGAAAGAAACTTGACTTTGGGTGGTGAATACACAATAGAGATGATGTATCATAGAATTGTACATTTAAAGCCTATATAATTTTATTACGCAATGTCACCAAAACAAATTCAATGAAAAATATGTATTTTTCTGTGAGCCCTGGTGCTTGGATGCAAAATACATAAGTAGTGCTTAATTTCCCTTGTTTGTTTGTTTTTCTTTTTCTCAAAGGACCTTTTTTTTTTCATTTTTAGAATGGAGCAATGATGAACAAATAAATTACACATGAGAATGAGAATCCTAATCTGAAAATTAAAAAAATATGGGCCTAGTCCAGGTGAAGATATAGGCTTAATTTATTGGGATAGAGGCAATATAGCATTTTTTAAGAATATGTTTTTATTTCCTTTAGGGAGGGAAGGAGAGAGGGAGAGAGAGACATGGATTGATTGCCCCCTGTATGCACCCTGACCAGGGATTGAACCTGAAACCTGGGTATGTGCCCTGACTGGAAATCAAACTGGCAACCTTTTGGAGCACAGGACAATACTCAACCATCTGAGCCACACCAGCTAGGATGAGAATATATAGCATTTTAAGACATGGTTTCAGTTCTTGGCCCTGCCACTTATTCTGGCATACTCAGATAACGTCAGGCAGCAGCTTTTAGAAAGAGGGTTGATTTCTCTCTGGAATGAAGCCCTTACCCAGTGAAAGCTGGGGTGGCTTGTGTTAGAACACAGGGCTCATTCCCGAGTACAGTACATATGCGGATATGGAACAGCCTCAGCTGATCTGGGTTCTCTGCGGAGCTTTCTGCCTCACACAGTTTATCTTTTTTCCTGTACCTTTTCTGATTTCTTGCCAGGCCCACTCTTCCTTTCATTTTGTTTTTGTTTCATTAGCAGTGAGGATGTGACTCATTTTTTACCTTGGTTCCAAGTGTCTGTTTTGCCAGGCTCTGCGCCTAGGATGAAAGTGGGGCTCTCTTTCAAGGGTCCCAAATGGCCACATTGAAGTTGGAGTGGGAAGAGGAACTCCTCTGTCTCCATAGCTGACCGCTCTCTGAGTTACTACCTAAACTCACATATTTTCCTGCTCATATAGGTAGATATTTGCTTGCAACTTCAACTTCAAAAAACAAAACAGAGATAATTTTGGTATCATTGGTTGAGTTAAGGCTTTTTTAATGACCAGACAGACTTTTTTTCCTTAGCCTTATCTGTGAGTCTGAGCCATTCAATGAAACAAAACTTCAAATATGAAGAATAAAATAGGAATATGAATGCGGTATTGGGAACAGGTAGAGTATTTTAAATTTCTACTTGACATATTTTCAGATAATATGAACTAGTGGTAATAAAAAAATAAAAATTTTTCTGCCCCGGCTGGTGTTGCTCAGTGGTTAATTGTCGACCCAGGCACCAAATGGTCTCCATTCAATTCCCTGTCAAGGGCATGTGCCTGGGTTGCAGGTTTCCCTGCCCCCTAGTCAGGGTGTAAGGGTGGCAACCAATAGAAGTACCTTTCTCACATAGATGTGTTCTCTCTCTCTTCCTCCCTCCCTCCCTCCCTCCCCTTCCTCCCTCCCTTCCATTCTCTGAAAGAAAAAAAAATCGATGGAGAAAATAATCTCGGGTCAGGATTAACAAGAGAAAAAACATAAGTATTTTGTGAAATTAAAAATGGATCTGCCTTATGACCTAGCTATTCTACTTCTGGGGATTTACCTAAAGAAACCCAAAACACTAGTTTGAAAGAATATATGCATTTTGTGTTCATTGCAGTGTTATTTATAATAGCCAAGATATGGAAGCAACCCAAGTGCCCATCAATAGATGAGTGGACAAAAAAGTTGCGGTAATTTACACAATGGAATATTACTTGACCATAAAAATGAATGAGGTCTTACCATTTGCGATAGTATGGGTAGACCTCTAGGTCTCCCTGTCAAGGGCATGTGCCTGGGTTGCAGGTTTCCCTGCCCCCTAGTCAGGGTGTAAGGGTGGCAACCAATAGAAGTACCTTTCTCACATAGATGTGTTCTCTCTCTCTTCCTCCCTCCCTCCCTCCCTCCCCTTCCTCCCTCCCTTCCATTCTCTGAAAGAAAAAAAAATC
>NW_006299245.1:1168204-1168601 GCF_000327345.1 Myotis davidii | reverse complement strand
GGACAAAAAAGTTGCGGTAATTTACACAATGGAATATTACTTGACCATAAAAATGAATGAGGTCTTACCATTTGCGATAGTATGGGTAGACCTCTAGGTCCATTATGCTAAGTGAAATAAGCAGTCAGAGAAAGACAAATACCATATGATTTCACTTATTTGTGGAATCTAAATAACAAAACAAATGATCAAACAAAATTGAAAGAGACTCAGACACAGAGAGCAAACTGGTGATTGCCAGAGAAGAAGGGAACTGGGGGGCTGGGTAAAATAGGTGAAGGGATTAAGAAGTGAAAATTGGTACCCTGGCTGGTGTGGCTGAGTTGGTTGAGCATTGTCTCATGCACTGAAAGGTCACTGTTGAATTTCGGACAGGGCACATATTCAGGTTTTGCAT
>NW_006299245.1:1165890-1167975 GCF_000327345.1 Myotis davidii | reverse complement strand
ACTCAAGGAGGAAAGAGCAGTCTTTTCAACCAATAGTGCTGGGAAAACTGAATAAACACATACTAATGAATAAAGTTAGCCCTAGCCGGTTTGGCTCAGTGGATAAAGCATCAGCCTGCAGACTGAAGGGTCCCAGGTTCAATTCTGGTCAAGAGCACATGCCCGGGTTGGGTGGCTTGGTCCCCTGTAGTGGGTGTGCAGGAGGCAGCCAATCAATGATTCTCTCTCATCATTGATGTTTCTATCTCTCCCTTTCTCGCTAAAATCAATAAAAATGTATTTTTTTAAAAAGAAGTAAAAATTGGTAGGTACAAAATTGTCATGGGGTTGTAAGAAAAGCAGAGGGACTATGGTCAATACTATTGTGATAACTATGTATAATACTAATTGGGGTACAGGAAATACCAAAGGGAACAACATGTAAAGTATATGGTTGTTGCCTTGGCTGGTTTGGCTCAGTAGATAGAGTGTCAGCCCTTGGACTGAAGGGTCCCAGGTTTGATTCGGGTCAAGGTCATGTACCTTGGTTGCAGGCTCTATTCCTAATCCTGCTTGTGGAAGGCAGCCAATCTGTGTGTCTCTTTCACATTGATGTTTCTATTTTTGTCTCTCCTCCCCTTCCTTCCATTCCCTCTAAAAATCAATGGAAAAATATCCTTGGGTGAGGATTAATAAAACAAAGAAAAAGTATATGGTTGTCTCATCACTCAGCTATACACCTGAAACCAATCTTGTATAATAAAAGCCTAATATGCAAAATGTTCGACCAGGAGTTTGACCACTTTCTATGACGTGCACTGACCATTAGGAGGTGGTATGGAACATGGCGGGCATTGGCAATGCAGTGCTGGCAGCGGGCAGCAGTGGAGGCACTGCTGGCCCCAATGGGCTCCAACGAGAGCGGGACCATGGCAGGATGGTGAAGCAGATGAGCGGGTGGCGCTAGGCCAGGGTGGGTGCGAACGGGGGACCAATTACCCCACCGATTGCCCCACAGAGGTGACCAGTGGTGATAGCAGGGGCTGGGGCTGCCGCTCGTCTCCCAGGTGCTGAGGGAGCCGAGTGGGGGGCCAGTCCCTGACCAATCACCCCACAGATGGTAACCAGTGGCTGGCAGGCCCTGATTGCACAATCGGGGCCGGGTCCCAGGCTGGGAGGGGAACTGGGGGTGATCAACCTCCCTCAGCGCCTAGGTGGGGGGCTGCGACCTCTTGCCAGCTACCTGGGGGCAGGGGTGACGGGGATGGAGGTGTGAGAATGCAAGGTATCCACCGAGCTCGCTCTCACTCCTCCTACCCTCTCCTGGGACGCCAGGGCTCGTGCACCGAGGAAGCCCCTGCAACTCAGCTGGCGGGCACTGCAAAGAGCCTTCCCCACACCCACGTGGCCTCTTCTGGGTGAGCTGGGCCACAGCCACCGGGACTGCAGGGGCCGGTTGGGCTCCTCATGGGTTCACACAGGAGCCGGTCTGTGAGGCCGGTCGGGAGAGAGAGCAGTTCCTGCCTGGCTTCTGTGCAGCACCGCTGGACAGCCCAGAGGTCCATGCTGCGCCCCAGCCCAGGGCTTCCGGCCACGCTCACCGCATTTCCACGTGAGGACTCGGGAGCTGTGATTCAGGCAGAGGGTGGCACGTGGGGTACTGGGGGCCCAGGTGCTGCCTAGGGCCCAGAGGTCATCTGGGACCTGCCCTTCCACATCAGACACTCACGCTTTGATGACTGGCCAGGCTTAGAGCCTGCACCCATGCACAAATTTCATGCACCGGGCCTCTAGTCCTATCTAATGAAGAGGGAATATGCTAATTGACTGTCACACCCTCACAAGATGGCAGTGCGCACAGCCAGTAAACAGGGGAATATGCTAATTGACTGCCATGTCCTCAAAGATGGTGGCGCCCAGTCCCCTCAGGCCCACCGTGGGGGCAGGCAAGTGGCACGGCCGAGCCCACCCCATGCGCCTGCCTCTGGAGTCCCCCAGGCCCCCCAGCCCTCTAGCTGCCCAGGGCTGGCCTGAGGCACAGGCAAGCCTCAGATGGCGGCTGTCCAGGGGCCCAGGTCCGGCCCGAGGTGCAGGCAAGCCTGGGAT
>NW_006299245.1:1161634-1164882 GCF_000327345.1 Myotis davidii | reverse complement strand
ATCGCCGGGTCAACCAAGCCTCCTGGTTGCTCCAGCTCCGTGGCTGCCAGTTGCCATCCTGGTTGGGTTAATTTGCATATAGTCGCTCTGATTGGCTGGTGGGCATGGTTTGGGGCATAGCAAAGGTGTAGTCAATTTGCATGTGTTTCTTTTATTAGATTAGATAGAGGCCTGGTGCATGGGTGGGGGCTGGCTGGTTTGCCTTGAAGGGTGTCCTGGATCAGGGTGGGTGTCCCGCTGGGGTGCCCGGCCAGCCTGGGTGAGGGGCTGAGGGCCATTTTCAGGCTGGCCACGCCCCCCGGTGACCCAAGTTTCAGCCTCACCTTTTATTCTTTTTTCTTTTTTTTCTGAGATTTATTTATGTTCTATACTTGAAACTTTGTAGCCTTTAGTGTAGCCTAGGGCGGGCCAGGGCAGGCAGGAAGCTTGGCTTCTTTCATCACCAGGGACAATCCAAGCCTCCTGCTCTCTCCAGCTCCGTGGTCGCCGCCATCTTAGTTGGGTTAATTTGCATACTTGCTCCTGATTGGCTGGTGGGAGTGACTTGAGCATAGTAGAGGGATGGTTAATTTGCAGGTTTCTCTTTTATTATATAGGATATCACTTTATTGAGTCACTATTCCCTAGTTTATCTGATGGGTTATACCCTGTTACCATCTGTATTTATTTTTTATTGGTGCTGTAACAAATTGTCACAAATTTGGCAACACATTTATCATCTTATAGTTTTTTAAGTTGGAAATCCTACATGGATCTCATTAGGCTAAAATTGAGGACTGAAATCATAGACTAAGGTCAGGGCTGAATTCCTTTTTGGAGGCTTTAGGTGAGAATCAATTTCCTTTCCAGCTCTTAGTGGCCAGTTGTCCCCTTCTTCAAGGCCAGCAATGTTGGGTTGAGTCCTTACATGGTGTCATTTCACATTTCTTCTTAGTCATATCTCCTTCTGCCTTCTGTCTCTCTTTTCCACTTTTAATGACTCTTGTATTTACATTGGGCCCTCAAATAATCCAATGTTTCTGGGATTTCCTTATTGACCACTCTTAGCTTGAATATAGTAGAATGTTTTGTTTAAACTTATACAAAATAGTTTGTGCTTTGCCAACATTTTCTAAGCTCTACATAGTTCTCTTCTCTTTCCCGTTAGTAATATAAACCATCCCATTGCAAGGAAGATTATTCCAGGAAAAGTATATCTTAAACCAGTTGCATAACAGGCTTTGGGGTTCTTTGAAGGTCTAATTACATAGTCTTTGAAAAATTTTTTTAAGACCAATATCAGTCTTAGCACTTGTATTTTCTTTTATAAAGACTTTTAAAAATGTGTTTTTTATTGATTTCAGAGAGGAAGGGAGAGGTAAAGAGAGAAACATCAATGATGAGAGAGAATCATTGATTGGCTACCCCCTGCAGGCCGCCGACTGGGGAATGAGCCCACAACCCAGGCATGTGCTCTTGACCAGAATCAAACCCAAGACCCTTCTGTCCACAGGCCAACGCTCCATTCACTGAGCCAAATCAGCAATTGTATTTTTTCCTTGAAGTTTCCGTGATAGTGGTATTTCCTCCACCCCGCCTCCCGTCATATTTAGAATCGAATTAATTATAACAGTAATTATTAAGTTGTCACCCTTTGCTTGGAAATCTTGTGGCCACAGAAATATAGAAGCTTTTGGTTAAAAAATCTAGGGTGGAATTTACATTTGTATAGAATTTTGTTTTAATATATAGAAACTTCAAGCATTTTCCTCAAAATTCAAAGGGATTTTTTCGCTGCACAACAAGAATTGCTTTTTCTCGCTAACATTTCTTATTCAATATATGCCAAATTTTCTCTTTTTCAAAAAATATAGAGATCATTTTAAATTCCATCTGTAATTATTGATTTTAGAGACACATTATAAGCAAAGTACTACCCTTTCGAAATTCTCTACTAATACTAATATAGTCCATCCAATTTTGGGAACATGAATTTTTAAGAAATGTAATTTGATTACTAGAATCACTGTGAAGTAGTATTTAGTTGCAAATTTGATAATCTAATAAAAGAACATATTCAAATCTACCAATAAAAATGTGTTGTCTGCCTTCATTAGATTTTTAACTTTTGGAGTATTATATAGAAATAAGCTTATCCAGTTAACTGCCATGTGTCCAAAACAAAAACCATCCCCACACGCCACGATATTTTGAATTTAATTTAAAAAATCAATTTGTAATGAATATTATAAAAATAAATATATTACAATTCAGGTGTTCTTGAATATTTTCAGTTGAAAATTCTCACGAAAAATGATTTTATTTGTTTATTTTAATACATTTTATTGATTTTTTACAGAGAAGAAGGGAGAGGGATAGAGTTAGAAACATCAATGAGAGACATCAATCAGCTGCCTCCAGCACACTCCCTACTGGGGATGTGCCCATAACCAAGGTACATGCCCTTGACCAGAATCGAACCTGGGACCCTTGAGTCCGCAGGCCGACGCTCTATCCACTGAGCCAAACCAGTTAGGGCACGGAAAATGATTTTAAAGTTGGTCTATAGATGCTTATGGCAGGCAAATCGCTAAATTCTAATTGTTTGCACATCTTGGACATAAGGATGGAGTGATTTGATCAAGCATGTTAGCATATTAACTTTTAACTCTATAGCAAATACTGTATAAACTTAGTTGAGATAAGTTTTAAGTGACCAGTTTTTAAAAAAAACTAAGAAATGTAGAAAATTTGTATTCTTTAACTTCCTGTTACTATACTTAACTGGAAATTTGTTTGATACTGACTTTCATTTATAGTTGGACCAAAGTATAAAATTAGTATAATACCACTAGAGTTTAGTGTTGCTGAAAATGCCGTCCATTCCACATTTCTGTATTTATTAAAAGTCTGCTCTAAAACTGTATTAGTCAAAGTTTAACCACATTAGGGCAATGCCTATTTAAGCCTCAGGAATATTATTTATTGCCAGGTTGTTATACCATTTCAATCTATACATCAGTAACCCACAGATCAGTAAGTCCAGTAAGGGCTGTTTTTATCAGCAGTTCTGCTTATTCTGTTTCAGTAAGCAGTAGTTTGAGTAATCAAGGTGATGTCATGTTTTGAAATATGTCAGTTATAATTAAAATGAGAGCCCTGGATAGTGTGCTCAGTAGTTAGAGCGGCAGCCTGAGCCCAAAAGGTTGAGGGCTCAATTCCCAATCAAGGGCATGTACCTGGGTTGTGGGTTTGCTCTCTGTTGTGCG
>NW_006299245.1:1155307-1161546 GCF_000327345.1 Myotis davidii | reverse complement strand
CTCCCTCTCCCTTCTACTCCTCTGAAAAACAATGGGGAAAAAATTCTCTGAGGATTAACAAAAACAAACAAAGAGATATGATGTTTTGGAATTTAGGGCATTATTAGCATTTTTTTATTATGCATATTTAGACAGGTATCATTTAAGGTGTATGCCTTAGTTTTAGTTCATATAGAATAAGATTAGGGAATTTTTATAAAAGAAAACTGTTATAAAATGTTAGTTGAACTGTTTGTGAAATTTTAGGGGAATAAGTTCCATATGAAACCATTATCAGCATTCAATAAAATGTATTTTGAGTGGATACACATAAGCTTAATATGTCTTTCTGCTTTATCTGAATAACAAGTGATTAAACATTTTAACCTAATGATTATGGTTCAAAAATAACTTCAAAACTAAATTTTATAAAGTATATTCCTTGTTGGTATTCACTAGAGATTTCATATTTTTATAAATAGATCTGTTTCACATGTTTGCTGTATAGAATACCAAGAATTCATCTGCCTTATGTTTACGGGGTGCCACATTAATGACAGGCAAATAAAGAAACTATACAGCCCGATTTTCAACCTTTTTCATCTCATGGTACACTTAAACTAGTTACTAAAATTCTGTGGCACATCAAAAAATATATTTTTTTGCTGATCTGACAGAAAAAAAAATAGGTATAATTTTGATTCATTCACACCAGATGGCTTATGTATTGACTGTTGTCATTTTTTAAATTTGACAATCTAAGGGAAAAGAGGTCAGTGCCCCTGACTAAATAGTCAGGTATTTCATGTTTTAAAATTTTTTCAGCACACTGTTGAAAATAGTCTAAAGCTTACTTTGCCTAGCAAGTAAAGAATAGCTGATGCCCAAGGGAGGGTTACAATGTCTTTGAACCAACTGGCAAAGCATGGCTTCCCCAGAGGTAATTCTGCTAAGCCAAGCCCACACACAGTGGTACCTCTAGTGTCCTGTCACCTGGTTACTTCTGTTAATGGGTTAATTACAGAGGAGTTGTGCTAACCATTTTATTCACCTATACCATTTAATTTCCACAATAATCCAATAAAATAGCCATTGGCTGTTACTCCTTTTTGAAGATGAAGAAACTGAGACTGATAGATGTTATATAACTTACTTGTAGTACTGGCACTGGGATTTAAATCTTAGTCTAACCATATGGTTTGCTGTACTGTTCCCAAATTGATATGTCCTTTATTGCACCATGCAGTCAGTGCTCTCAGCCTGGAATCTGGTCATCTTATAAAGAGAGGTTATTCTCTGACTTTAATTATATCTGAAATTTTTTCATTGTAGGGTCTCTCTTAGAGACTTTTAATGATTAAATAAAAAAAGAGTTATCAGTGTTCACAAGACTCACCATTTAATTTTGAACAGTTTTTATAAAATGATAATGTGAAAATATTGGGAGAGCCCGGGCAAGATAATAATTTTCCCACCCAAGTGATTAATATTAACTTACAGCAATTTTGTTTTGTACTTTAGAATCAGCATAAAAAATATATTCTCACTTTTTATTTTTAGATGTCTTTACAAATGAGCAATGGCTATTAAATATATGGTGGATTGCAGCCTTTTTTTAAAAAAAATGAGGCCATAAAAAAAGACTGGAAAGGATTATAATTGTTTCATATTTTAATGTTTATTGACTTTCAGATATATTTAAAGGTGATGGTTGATGAACGATGCTTCCTTTATTTTCTTAGCTTTTATACAATTTTTAAAAAGTGATTGGTTTTGAATGAAATATCAGATGTAGAGTCTTGGTTTGTTTGACCAGCAGTGCAAATTTTTTAAAGTAATGATAATTGTTCTAAATTATTTTCTTTCAAAATGAGGTATTTTCTATCAACTATGTAATCTAGAATTGTGTGCTTGCACACACATTCAAACTGATACGTCATTATTTTTATTTCACAGGAGCCATCTAGAACAGTTTCAGGCAGATACAAAAGGTAAGAATCCTTAAGTTATGACTTAAACATATTGTAGACATGAGTGTAATGTCTGTCTCACCATGGCTTACCTAACTAGAACTGTTTTGAGCAAGCTTTCTGAAAAATAAGAAACCTTTATATTATGCTTTTAAAAAGAAATTACACTGTAAGTAGGAGTGTAATGTCTGTCTAACCATGACATATTCTGGCATACCTTGCAGTCTTTGAAACTGTGTGCACCATGAATTTGTATGGGCCTGATGAACTTAGCAAAATATAAACTTAGGATCATTTTCCCTTATGTGTTTAAACATTGAAAATACCACTGATATTAATTAGCTTGGCTGCCATAACAAAAAATCGTAGACAGGATTGCTTAAACAGAAATTTATATTTTCACAATTCTGGAGGGCTGTAAAGTCCAACACCAGGGTTGCTATCATGATTGGGTTCTGATGAAGGTTGTCTTCCTGACTTACGGATGGCTGCCCTCCTGCTTTTCCTCAAATGGTGGAAAGAGAAAGAGTAGCTTCTGTGTCCCTTTTGATAAAGACACTAATCCCATTGTGAGGGCCCCACCCTCACGGCCTCACATGAACATAATTACCTCCCAGAGGCTCCCCTTTCAAATATACCATTACATTGAGGATTAGGGCTTTACCATGTGCATTTTGTGGGTTTGCAGTTCAGTCTTAGTTTGTTCAGGCTCCTATAACAAAGTACCACAGACTGGGTAGCTTATAGACAACAGATATTTATTTCTCATGGTCCTGGAGGCTGGCAGTCAGAGATCAGAGTGCCATTTTGTTCAGGTTCTGGTCAAGGTCATCTTCTGGGTTATTGACAGACAACTTCTTGCTCTGTCCTCACATGGCGGAAAGGGCTAGGGAGCTCAGTAGGGTCTCTTTTATAAGGGCACTGAGTCCATTCATGAGGACTTCACCTTCCTGACCTAGGCACCTCCAAAGACCCCACCTCTTAATACCATTACGCTGGGCATTAGTATTTTGGCATGAATTGGGGTGTGGGGGGGGGAGGGGAGTGCGAAGTAACAGACATTCAGACCACAGTAAGTCCATAGCACCACCTCTACACAATGAGTAGTACTTTCACCAGAAAATATGTTCTAGTGTTTGTGCACATATATAGGAAGAAAATCAGAATTCGGTATGAGAAGTTGTTTGATGCAGATGCTTGGGATGTTAGGTTTCTTCCCTATTGAAGCCATGAAGGTTGCAGAAGATGGGCTCATACTTGTGCTAATAATTATGGAATAATTATAAATCTTATCAAGTACTTTTAATGTCCAAAATGCTTTACATAGAGCCCTTGTTTAATTCTCATAGTTTTCTTATAAGGTACAATATTTAGCTTCATTTCATAGATGAGAGGTTAAAGAGGTAGAATAATTTTGCTGAGGTTACTAAGCTAGTCAAGTGAGGAATCTAGATTTGAACTCGGGCAATCTGACTCCAGAACCCACATGCTTGCACATGACCATTTCCCTAGATTTATATGTATAAGACCTTTGTTTTCCTCTACGTGTATGTTAAAGTTTAAAATATTTGGTTAAAAGTTTTGTTTATTATATCTCATCTAAAATAAAACATTAAGAGGAGCTCTAATTTTAATACTCAGTCATCCCCCCTTACCAGCAGGTGTTGTATTCCAAGACCCCGAGTGGGTACCTGAAACTATGTGTACAGAATCCTTTATATACTGTGTTTCCTCCTATACTTGCCTACCTATGATACAGTTTAATTTATAAATTAGGCACAATAAAAGATTAGCAGCAACAATTAATAATAAAATAGAACAATTAATATCTATACATATAAAAGCCTAAGCAATCATCTGACCATTCGCGGTCTGACCAGTAGCTGTGATGTGCCAAGACCACCAGGGTACCTATGATACAGCCGTGGGCAAACTATGGCCCGCGGGCCGGACCCGGCCCGTTTGAAATGAATAAAACTAAAAAAAAAATAAAGACCGTACCCTTTTATGTAATGGTGTTTACTTTGAATTTATATTAGTTCACACAAACACCCCATCCATGCTTTTGTTCCGGCCCTCCGATCCAGTTTAAGAACCCATGGTGGCCCTCGAGTCAAAAAGTTTGCCCACCCCTGGGTTAGATGCTCCGACCAGTAGTTATGACGTGCACTGACCACCAGGGGGCAGACGCTCAATGTAGGAGCTGCTGAGCTGCCGTGACTTGGCAGCTGCGGTACTCGGGAGATGCACCTGGAACCACAGAAGAAGGAGCCTGATTCCGGGTGCATCACCTGAGAACCTCTCGCAATCCAGGGACCCCTTGGGGGATATCAGAGAGCTGGTTTTGACCTGATCCCTGCAGGCCAGGCCAAGGGACCCCACCTGTGCACGAATCCATGCACTGGGCCTCTAGACTATAGTAAAAGTTATAGGAATATAGCCTCTCTCTCAAAATATCTTATAGTACTATACTCATTATTCTTTTGTGATAATGTGAGATGATACCATGTCTATGTGATGAGATGAAGTGACGTGAATGATGTAGGTATTGTGACATAGCATTAGGCTGCTATTGACTTTATGGTGATTTTTAAGAGTCACTTTACTGCTTCTCTGTGGTGCGCCAGAATTGTCAGCCTCACTACTCTTGGCTTTGGGGCCACTATTAGGTAAAATAAGAGTTACTTAAACAGGAGCAGTGTGATATCACAACAGTAAATCTGATAACTGAGATGGTTATTATGTGACTGGATAGGTAATGTATAATAGAGTGGACACACTGGACATGTGGGTGACTCACATCCTAGATGGCTCAAGATTTCATCACATTACTCAGAATGGCTTGCAGTTTGAAACTTATGAATTGTTTATTTCTGGAACTTTCCACTTAATATTTTCAGAATACAGTTGGCCATGGGTAACTGAAATGGAAAAGTGAAACAGTGGATAAGGGGGGAATACTGTATTCTATCAAAATTACTCTTATCTTGAACATCTCTCACATGTTCACTGACTCCCTTTTTAAAATGTGTAAATAACTTTGAGAAATTATAGCCATCGCTCGGTATATTTTGGGGGTTGGTTCTAGGACCCTACTCAGATGCCAAAACTTGGGAATACTCAAGTTACTATATAAATCCATGGACATTCTCCTGAACACTTCAAATCATCTGTAGATTATTTATAATAGCTAATACAATGTAACTGCTATGCAAGTAGTTGTTACACTGTATTGTTCAGGGAGTAGTGACAAAAAGTCTGTACATGTTCAGCATAGATGCAACTCTCATGGATAGGCCTAACTACATAGCACACATCAGCAACAACGTAACATTTTTTTTCTGAATATTTTACGTGTAAGGTTGGTTGAATTTGTAGATGTGGAGCCCTTGGATATGGAAGGCCTGTAGTTGGAGATGTAGGGAGGTCATGACATTTCTGAAATTCAAGGTTTAGAAAAGATGGATCAGTGTCATATTTGTAGGTTATTTTTCCAATGTGTAATTTTCTTAATAGAATGTTTTCTTGGTTAAGTTTATAGTGCATTGGTTAAAATAAAATTATTTTGAGAGAGAAACTAAGATGGCGGCAGAGATAAACACCGGGAAGTTGATGCTGCTCACAACAATTGATTAATACCTCAGAAAAACAATACGGACATCATCCAGAACCACAGGAAGCCTGGCTGACTGTAAATTCTACAACTAGAAGGAAAGAAAAGCACACTGAGAACCAGAGGAGCTGCAGAAGTAAAGCGAAGAGGTAGGGGGCTCGCGCGCAGAAAGGGGCTGGCACCTGAGGAAGCGGCTGTCTTTTTGAATCAGGAGGGAGTCACAAGCTCCCGACTGCTCTGAACTCTGGTTCCCGGGAGGAGTCACAAGCTCCCGACGGCTCTGAACTCCGGTTCCGGGAAGTCTCTGGGGACCCAGAACTCAAGCGGGGAGAAACTGGACTGCCTGGCAGCGAGCGATCTTGAGGGCGGCTTTCCCTCAGAGGTGCTTGCAGCCGTTACCGGGACACTGAGACACGCGTCTCCTTAGTGCAGGGCTGAGGCTCCGCCATAGCTGCTTGCTCCGCCCATTGATTCCCTGAGACCTCGCCCACCCAGGCTGCTGCAGAGGCTTTTGCATATGAATGCCCCGGCCATTGGCAACCTGTAATTACCTAACTGCCGCCGGGTCAGACAGACCCAGAAATTCTAAGAGAAGGCCCAAGGCCCCACAGCGCTTGCATCCTTCACAGCTGAGCCTTATCAGGGCACTTCCAAACTCCAAAAAAAAAAGGAAGTGG
>NW_006299245.1:1149169-1153913 GCF_000327345.1 Myotis davidii | reverse complement strand
ATATAAAAATAAAATTATTTTTTTAAAAAAAGAGAGATTGTTAGATGTGTAGCTGTGGCTATCCTGCTTGGTGTGATATCTAAATAAAACTTTTTTTTTTTTAAAGGCAAGGTAGTCTGAATGACTTGCAAAGGGCAGGATTAGCCAGGGTGTATAATTTACCATTCTTCTTAAAGCATGTAATTTAACCGTTAGGAATGGCACTGATTAAGAAACAGGGGAAGCAAGTTAAGACACATAATACGTTTTATCATTCTCACATAGTAATTAACTGGTCCTTTTGTTTTCACAAATTTTTTAATACACTTAATTATTTTATTAAGTAACATTTATGCACAGTGATAAGTGTGCTTCTGAGTTGGCCTCCCCTCCAGTAACATTAATAGGTTACATTTATGTAGCTTTTAATGGTATACAGAACACCTGCACATACCTTACCTAACAATAGCCACATCGGGCACCTGGACAGGCATCTTCATTCCAAAATGAGGAAAATGATTTTAGTTCCATGAGTCCTTTATTATTCCACATTCCCTCTGAGCAGAAATTAGCTAAGTTACAAGAGAGGAAATATATGTTTTTAAGTTTTTTAAGTTACAAGAGAGGGAAATTTTTGTTCATATGCCAGAGCATTGGACATGCCAAGATATGAATATTAGGAAGAATTAATGTTTTCTTAGTTGAAATGTAGGTGCAAAATTCTATTTCATATATATATAATGTTTCATGTAATTATTGTCCTTCTGTAACTATAATTCATGTAGCTTTATCAGAACTTTTCTCTTACAATTTTTTGTTTTTTGCAGTTACTGAAAATGATCAGGGTAGAATTTTTATACAACTTAGAACTGTTTATTTTAAAAGCAGTTCTTACTATTGAATATTTGGATTAGAAAAACCCACACAGATCAAATACTATTAACATATTTATAGGCTTTTTGTTTGTATAACTGTATGGATAATGGACATAATGGACATATAATTTTGCATTCTATTTTGCTCCATAGTTGATGTAAAACAAGTATCTTCAACTTTTATTTTAAGTTATATAGAGAATGACTGCTATCAACTGAGTCATCTCTGCTTTTCCCTTTTCAGTGAAGTATAGCATAATTATTCCGGAGACCCTCACTATAACTGTTTTGGGGAACCATAATTTTTTGTTTTGTTTTGCCATAATTTCTTTATTTTGATAAAATGTGACTATGATTCTTTTCCTTAGGGACCAGCATTCTCTTCCAAAGTCAGTTGTGCTAAAATGTTTGTTTTGATCATTTGAATTTGTCCCAGTTGATATATTAGGGAACGATTTGACTATAACACAAAATTTGAGTTTGCCAATGCAGATTTTTAATTTTGTTCATGACAAACAGTAGGTACACCCATAAAACTGTTCCTAGCTCAACCAAACGACATAGAAATGCACAAACCACACACCTCAAACATTATACCTCACTGTGAACCACAGCTGTCCACATGTGGTGTTGGAAGAACTTCCATCTAATTTCAGAAGACCCTCCTTTTCATATTTCACTTAATGTGAAAAAAAAGAAGTGTCACTTTTAAAAGATACTGTATATCTTGAATTATGTCAGATCTCTTATTTTTTGAACTAATATAGAGAGAAATCAGACCTTTAATTGTCACGTGAATCTTAATGCTCTTTCATAGGAAATTGAATAGACCCTCTATAAGTTTGGAAAGTGAATAATTTATTTAGAAACATAATATTCAAACAGATTTAAGATGTTGTAACACAACTGTTAATTGTTTTTTTCTAAATGGAAGTTTCTTTATAACCACTGTTATAAAACCAGTAGTTCTTGTTTGCACATGTATTTAAAGAGCCACTTAGTCACGAGAAACTCTCTTAGTTTGTAGGTCAGGGGCTACACCAAAAAAATCATCCTTGAAAAGTAAGAAATTTCAGACTAAAGACCAACTGTACCATCTGGCGCCCTCCCAAAGGGAATGGCCTGCAGGATTGGGCCAAAAGTGGCTCTCCAACATTCCCCCAGGGGTCCCAGATTGCAAGAGGGTGCAGGCCGTGGTCCCTCCCCTGCCCCAATCGGTGCAGGGGAGGGACCACGGGAGGGCTCCAGGGTGTGTCTAGCCAGCTCCATCTCGCCTAGCCCCAATTGGCCGGACCCCAGCAGCAAGCTAACCTATTGTCGGAGCATCTGCCCCATTGTGGTCAGTGCATGTCATAGTGACTCGTCGACCAGACAACTGTCTGTCCCCTGGTAGTCAGTGCACATCATAGCAAGCGGTTGAGTGGCCTTAGCATATCATTAGCATATTATACTTTGATTGGTTGAACAGTTGACCAGTCACTGGACCACCAGACACTTAGCATATTAGGCTTTTATTATATAAGATTAGCATCTTCTATATTTTATCAAATGTTATAATGATACAATAGCTTTGGTTCTTCTGGTTAATGTATTTTGCAAATGGATAGGAAAGTCACAAAATGATATTCTAAAAGTAATTGAGATACTGGTACTTTTCGTGGTCTGAATTCTTTGGTGGATTTGTGAACTTTTTTTCTGTGTTGTAAATATTAGCTAAGATTTATATAGTGTTCATTATGTATCAGACACTATTCAAAGTACTTGCCATATATGTTAATGCAGTCAATTCTGCAATAACCTCATGAGGGAGATGTTTTATTATCTCTATTTTACAGATGAGGAAACTAAGGCACAGTGAAGTTGAATGACTTGTGTGAGATCAGACAGTTATTAATTGACTGATTTTTGTCAGTATATGTTGCTTTACCTCATAATAATATTAATTTGCCTGATATGGGTAGAATGTAGAATGTTTGTTTTACAATTTGATTTGGCTTATTTTGACTTTGAGTAACTAAAAAGTAGGTACTAGTAACTGGATTTTTTTCTGTTTAACATGGGTTGTTGTTTTATTTTTTGGTATGGTTTTGTCCTTTAACTTCTACATATGTGGACATAGATTTCACAGAGTCTATTTAGCTATTTTTACTTTGTGTTAGCTACAAGATCTAAAATATGTTTATAATCAAGAAAGAGAATTTATGTTAATAATATCTGGTATAAATATTTTTAAGTGCATTTTATGTACAGTATTATATTTCCTTGGAAATTAACCACTAATCTGGACATGCTATTCTATAAAAGTTATTCCTTTTTAAAATAACTTTATTGAGATATAACTCAAATAGCAAAATTAATCCTTTGAAAATGTACAATTCACCAGTTTATAGTACATTGACAGGTTGTACAACCATCACCACTATCTAGTTCCATAACTCCCCCTCCCCCACCAAAAAAAGGGGGAAACCACATATCCATTAACAGTTAACCCCCAACCCAGCTCTTAACAACCAATACTCTGTTTTCTGTCGTCATAGATTTGCCTGTGTTGGATATTTCATATAAATGGAATCATACAATATAAGGCCTTTTGATTTGGCTTCTTTCAATTAACATGTTTTTAAAATTTATTCATATTAGTAGTAGCATGCTTGGTTATACCACATTTTCGTTAATCATTCATGAGTTGATGACCAGTAGGTCATTTCTACCTTTTGGTTAATATGAATTATTAGAATACATAACAGTATGCTATAAACATTTGTGTATAAGTTTTTGTGTGATTCCTATTTTTCATATTGCTTAGTTGAAAAATCAAAATGGACTTTTATGTTTAATATTTGTTTAATAGTTCTGAGGTGCAAGATACGTGTCTGGGGCATGCATGCTAAGATAATGAGGAGTGTATAATTTTAGCTCTTCTTACCAAATACAGTGACCTAAATATGGAAGGATGTTTTGTTTTCTGTATTTGTTTTGTCCAGGTCTCAGGTAGTGAAATTTGAACAACTAGGTAGTATATCTGATGATATATAACTATCATATTTAATCTCTTTAGGATAATTCACTATACCAGAAATACATACCAGAAATGAGCATGTATAATGATTCCTAACTGGAAAAACTTACATTTCCAGTGAGATAGGTTATAAGCTATAACATTAATATAAATAGTTACAGTGCAGACATTAAACTGATGGTATAGAAAATTATTAATTGTATAGGAAAATTATTATTTATATTAAGTGGGTAGAGGGAGAGCATATTACAAAAAGTATAATATTGAAACAAAGTCTAACATAGTGTTCTTAACTTGAAATCTACTGATGATCCACGAAAATTCTGTGAAAAAGAATATAATGTTTATCTGGGAGAAGAGCTATATTTTTCATTATATTTTCAAAGGGATCTATACTCCAAAAAGATTGAGAACTACTGCCCTAACCGGTTTGGCTCCGTGGATAGAGCATCGGCCTGCGGACTCAAGGGTCCCAGGTTCAATTCCGGTTCAAGGGCATGCGCCTTCGTTGCGGGCACATCCCCAGTAGGAGGAGTGTAGGAGGCAGCTGGTTGATGTTTCTCTCTCATTGATGTTTCTAACTCTCTATCCCTCTCCCTTCCTCTCTGTAAAAAATCAATAAAATATGTTAAAACAAAAAAAGATTGAGAACTACTAACATGTTACAGTAAAATGTATTGGTAGTTATCTCTGGGTTGTTGGGGTTACTGGAGATACTTATATTTTTTACTTTCTACAGTAAATACGTGTCACAATGTTTATAAAGTTTCTGAGAGTTGATTTTGATTTTTAGTTGTTGCTCTGTGTGGTGTGTGTGTGTGCATTTAAAGAAAGAAGAGAGAGAAGACCTGCATGAGTAAGGGCTGTTTTG
>NW_006299245.1:1142708-1146713 GCF_000327345.1 Myotis davidii | reverse complement strand
TCTCTCATTGATGTTTCTAACTCTCTATCCCTCTCCCTTCCTCTCTGTAAACAATCAATAAAATATGTTAAAACAAAAAAAGATTGAGAACTACTAACATGTTACAGTAAAATGTATTGGTAGTTATCTCTGGGTTGTTGGGGTTACTGGAGATACTTATATTTTTTACTTTCTACAGTAAATACGTGTCACAATGTTTATAAAGTTTCTGAGAGTTGATTTTGATTTTTAGTTGTTGCTCTGTGTGGTGTGTGTGTGCATTTAAAGAAAGAAGAGAGAGAAGACCTGCATGAGTAAGGGGTTGTTTTGAGGAGTGGGAGTGGTGGTGGGGAACAAGGTAGGAAAACATTAAAAATGTGAAAGCCAATCATGGAATTGTTGGTAAGTTAGGAATTTCATGATTCATCCAACACTTCTAAGTATTTTGATATTCATTCTAAAAGTAGAATTTTACTCATGAGTCTTGTATTTCTTTTAATTGCTAAGGTTTAAAATATCTATTTTAGTGGAAAATTCCTCTAGCTGCAATTTCACAATGTTGCCAGTCTTGTTCTCATGATAGATTTAGAACAGTGTTTATTCCCCTACATGACTCCTCCTACTCTTTCCACAGAAGATGTGAAAATTCCCAGAGGAGGAAAACTTTCGGTAGATTGTAGTATTTATCTTTAATGATACTCTGTATTCTTTTTCCTTTTCTGAACAGTATAGTTAATATGTTTGTAGCTAAAGGCAGGTCCCGGGTGATTCTTTTTAGAATCCTATTAGAAATTTGTGATAACATTCCTGAGTAGAATGTTACAAACTTTTTGGAGTTAATGAAACAATTTTCTCTACTGGGTATTTTGTACTGCACATATCAGACCTTCAAAATAGGTTAAAAACATTTCTGTTTCTAGAATAAACAAAGCTAAATTTGGCAGTAAGATCAAGTAACACAGTTATTCACAACTCTGACAGTATTCCTTACAAACCTAATCTGAATGTGGATAAAACACTGATTTTGTTTTCTAATAATTAATTCCTTGTTTTTAATTTGTATACTTGATATCATTTACGTATCAATAAGCCAAATAGGAAGTATTTTAAAATTTGTTAATAGGTTAAACTTTAAAATACTGTTTTAAGCTTGTACATGAAGCAGATACAATGCTATTAAGGGTATCCATATTTCTAGGATTTTGTTTGCAGTTGTAGCATTGTAGTTTCTATTTGAATAATCTTATGGTTGATGCATATAATTGAACTTTCTTTAAGTGAAGGGAAATCCTTTAAAATTATTCTGATGCTCTTATATAAAATTATTCTAGTAGCCCTGCACATGAATCCATGTGCTAGCACAGTGGTCGGCAAACTCTTTAGTCTACAGAGCCAAATAACAGCACAACGATTGAAATTTCTTTTGAGAGCCAAATTTTTTAAACTTAAACTATATAGGTAGGTACATTGTTATTAATTTAATCAGGGTACTCTTAAGGCTTAGGAAAAGCCATACTCAAGGGGCCAAAGAGACGCATGTGGCTCACGAACCGCAGTTTGCCGACCACAGCGCTGGTCGCTGCCGCCCTCCTGTAGCTCTTCCCAGCCCCCCCTCCATTCCCCTCATAGCTTGCTGCCCCGCCCTCTCCTGTAGCTCTCTGCAGCCTGCTTGTACCTGGCTGGTCCAACCTCCCGCGGATCCGTGATCTGGTCGTGACGTGCTTGGTCATTACACCTCACCTAATGGCTAATTAGCATATTCCTCTCTTACTATATATAGGATGATGTGGTTTCAATGATACTTTATTCTCCTGATTTTCTTCCTACCATTTTGTTGGCATTTCCCAGTCTTATTTGTAGGTCTTCCTCTCCTGTATTTGTTTTTTTGTGTATTGGTGTTAGATCTTTACCTTAGACTTTATTTCTTGTAATTTTGTACGTTTTATTTTCATTAGTCTTTTACAATGTTGTATTTAATAGCAACAGAGCATACCATTAGATGTGTATACCAACACTTATTGAACAGTCCATTTGTGTTACATGTGTAGATTTTTTCCAGTTTTTGATTAAAATACTTTAATATCTTTGTATCTAAATAACTGTACACAGTCTTGATTATTTCTTTAGGATAAATTCAGTATTGGCCAGTTTCATTGTTGGAAACAAGCAAAACAACTTTATTGTCTTCTTGTTCTGTGTATTTTTGCCAGAAATCACCTTCACTCCGATGACCTCAGTTACTATCTATAAATACTAGTATGCTGATGGGTTCAGATCATTAGCTCTATCCCTGTATAACCAACAGCTTTCAGATATCTACTTTTAGGTATCACAAAGGCATCCCAAACTCAGCATGTTCAAAAGTAAACTTGTGAAACTTGATGGATTTTAATAGTTGGCATAAAAATCCATCTACTCTTGCTCAAGCCAGAAATCTGGGCATTGGTTAAAACCCTCTTTTTTTTTTAACTACTTCAGCTAAAACTAATCATTAATGCTGCCTTGTTAACTCCTGTGTATCTCCAGTACCAGCATACCAATTTCTTAGATAGATGATGCAGTAGCCTCCAAACTGGCCTCCCTGTCTCCAGTTTTCTCATCTCCAGTGCATTTTGTTAAAATGATTGTCACTTTTCTTGCTTTAATGGCTTCCCATGACCTTCAGATGATGTCAGTGCTAGTCTTCAAGGTAAAGTGATGTGCAGGATAATGTATAAAACTTCTACTTATATTTATCATCATTTAATATAAAAAACATTAAGGCATTAGTACTTAATAGCTAGTACTGTGTATTACTCATTACCCTTGCTCTATATGTGAGATGGTCATTTGGTCCTGGAGGCATCCTGAGGGAAGCATGCTCTGTTTGTTCACCTTCTGAATGTTGCACAGTGCTACAATTCAAATTTTAAATGGATTTATGAATTATCTAGTTTAATACTTAGAAAATTTATAAGCCTGGGTAGAATTTTAAGGAGAATATCAAATCAAGTATATAAGGACAAAGATGATCACATGTTTATTCAGCTGGCGAGATTCACAGAATCAGATCTATTTTAAAACAGCAAAAAATCTTTGTTTACTTTGGAATTTTTAGTGAAACTTTTAAAAATATTTAAATTTTTATTGTGGGGCATCTCTTTCTGGTAGCATAACCATAAAATCAAATATGAAAACTGATCTTAGAACTAGCTCTTTGAATCTCTCTGACAAAGTATTAAAATAAGATTCTAAAAAGTGATGCAGCATTTTCAGTTATACTTTCATTAAACGTGTCATAGTCCGTATAGATAGGTGGAACAACAAATTGATGTTTCTCTCTCTCACCAATAAATAAATTACTTTTCAATGTTACGGTCAGTGCTTTGTGAAAACAAAATTCTGTGCCATAAAAAATTAAAATATAAACTTTAAGTTCTTTTCATCCCTTATGTTCTATTTTTGTGATACAGATAATATTTATTTTAATAATGTGATTATATTATAAATCACTGATTTATCTGTGTATAATGCATATTGCATCCTATCTAATAAAAGAGAAACATGGTAATTGGCGTACGACCGCTACCCTTCCCATTGGCTAATCAGGGCGATATGCAAATTAACTGCCAGACAAGATGGCGGTCGGCAGCCAGGCGGCTTGAAGCGAACATGAGGCTTGCTTGTTTCAGTGACGGAGGACTCCAACATTCCCCGCCTGCCGCTGCCAGCCTCTGAGCTTGCAGTTTGAAACATTGTTACAAATATAGAAGCTAAACAAACTCCCAGAAACATGCTTTCAGCCTGCAGGGATCTCAGAGCTGGAGTTGATACAGTGTTTTGATTATAGAACGCAAACAAACCAGATACCTGCTTACAGCAGCAGAGGCCTCAGAGCTGGAGCCAGAGCTAAAGCTGGCCAAGAATAAAAAAGAAAAGAAAAAAAGGAGCAGTTGGGAGCTTCAGTCACCCGCCAGCCTGAAAATAGCCTTCAGTCCCTCATCCAGACTGGCCAGGCACACCAGTGCGGACCCCCACCCTGAACGC
>NW_006299245.1:1136325-1142526 GCF_000327345.1 Myotis davidii | reverse complement strand
TTCCCCCCGACCCCCCCACCCCCCCGAGTGCTCAAATTTTTGTGCACTGGGCCTCTAATATATTTATAATAACGAATATATAACATGTAATATATAGTCATATATAATATGGTTATATTGTAAATCATATTATAGGAATAGTACATAAACAAACATTCATACCAACATGGGTATGTAGTGAATAACATTTAGAGACCTGAAACTTAAATTCTTATAAAATGACTTTCAGGCTTTCCACTTTTTTAGTGTCATATCACTTCTCTTAAATAGTCCACATGCTCTTTGTTTCTAGATATTTGCACATTCTTAGTCCTCTTCTGAGTTTTAAACTTTCTCTAGCATAACTAGCACTTAAAGTGTGGTCCTTGAACTATTGGCCATTACCAGTCCATAGCTAGATAAGAACTTGAAGTAAATATTTAGAAGCTTGAGTTGCATTTTGATATTGTCATCATATGCAACTGCATTACCAGTGGACTCCCTTTTGAACTGGATATTGACTAACCCAAGTCAATGGTGCATGCACAATTTTTTTAAATTTAATTTTTAAAGCAGTTTAATGGTTTGGCTGCTAACGTGTTTTTTCGGACATATGCCAAAACTGCTGCACTAATTGCGCGTGTATGGGAAAAAATGTAAAACACTTTTTATACAATTTCTAGTGTTTTGGAGCAGCATTATTACGCTCTCCGCAGTCTTGGCATAAAAAAAAAACAAAAAAAAAACAGGAGCGCTATCGCGCTCTTATTTTTGGAGTAACATAAGAAGAGCGTGGTAGCGCTCCTTAGCAGTTAAACGGTTAAGGTTCACAGCAAAATTGAAGGGAAGGTATAAAAATTTCCCACATGCCCTTTGCTCCTTCTCCCGCCCACCCCCACACACAAATGCATAGCCTCCCCCGTTATCAACATTCCGCAACAGAAAGGTACATATGTTACAGTTGAACTTACAATGACATATAATCACCCAAAGTCCATGGTTTACAATACGGTTCACTCTTGGTGTTGTACATTGGGTTTGGACAAATGTATAAATAACATGTATCCACTATTATAGTGTCATACAAAGTAGTTTCACTGCCCTAAAAATTTTCTGTACTCCACCTATTTATTCCCCCCCCCCTCACACCCCCATTACCTCTTCCCCAACCCCTGGCAGTTGCTTACCATTTTTACTCTCTCTATATAGTTTTGCTTTTTCTACCATGTAATGTAGTTAAAGTCTATTCTCTCTTTTTCTTACTTAGCCCATGTAGGATCCTGTTGATTTTATTAATCTTTTCAAAGAAAGAGCTTTTGGTTTTATTGATTTTTATATATTGGTTTCCTATTTATAATTTAACTAGAGGCCCAGTGCATGAAATTTGTGCGTGGGGGGCGGGGTCCCCTCAACCTGGCCTGCACCTTCTGGCAATCTGGGACCCCTTGGGGGATGTCCAACTGAAGGTTTAGGCCCGATCCCACAGGGATCCCTGTGGGATCGAGCCTAAACTGGCAGTCAGACATCTCTCTCAAAATCCGGGACCACTGGCTCCTAACCCCTCTGCCTGCCTGCCTGATCTCGCTTAGCCACCTCTGCCTTGGCCCCTGCTGCTGCGGCTTCGTCCGGAAGGTCATTTGGCTGTCTGGTCTAATTAGCATATTATGCTTTTATTATTATAGATTGATTTCTACTCTAATTATTATTTCATTTTTCTATTTACCTTGGATTTAAATTTCTCTTCCTTTTCTAGTGTCCAAACTAGGAAATTATTTAGAATATTGATTTTAGACCTTTCTTCTTTTCTAATATATGCATTCTGTACTATAAACTTCCCTCTAAGCATCCTACTGCTTTCACTGCACCCCACAAATTTTAAGTTGTGGGTTCATTTTCATTTAATTAAAAATATTTTTAGAATTTCTCTTGAGATTTCTTATTTGATCCACATGTAATTTAGAAGTGTGTTGTTTAATCTCCACATATTTTAAGATTTTCCAATTATCTTTGCTACTGATTTCTAGTTTAATCCTACTGTGGTCTTAGAGCAGACATTGTATGATTTCTATTTTAAATTTGTGAAGATGTGTCTTATGGCCCAGAATATGGTTTCTCTTGGTGAATTTTCCCTGTGAGCTTGAGCAGTATATGTAGCCTGCTGTACATGGGTTATTTTTATATTAGTCATTTGTAACCCAAAATGTTTAAGAATTGAAGAAAAATGTGAAGATTTATTTACTTAAAAAATCTTTTCAATTTCTGTGTTTGTTAGTATTATCTATATCCAGGGAGTAAAATTTTTATTTTTTATTCTAATTTATTTAAGATAAAACAAGCTTTAATAGACTTTTTTAAAAAATAAGATAGCCCTTTCTGAATGTGACAATAATAGTAAACCAAGTGATGATGATGGAAGTACTATAATTTCAAAGAGATACAGAACAACAGAGTCTGTACTCATTTTGTTGGCAAGCATTGTCCTTCCTATACTGAATTCAGTGTTTAGCCTTAGTGGATGTGGAAGTGCTAAAACCACAGTGAATTATTTGCACTGATGTACTGTCTACTAAAACAATAAAATCATCAAAATTTAAGTGGCACTTATAATAGGCATGGCATAAATATATTCACAACCACAAATGTATTGTTTGAACGAATATTATAGTTAAGAAGCTGACAGCCAGTCTTCAGGATTTCACATGTAATCATTAGTGCTCTGTGAATTTCTTTTAAACTCTCACTTCAGGCTAAACACAAATGATAAGACAAAGATACTTGCTTAGAGATGTTGAGTGAATCTGTAGCAAAGAAGGTAGTTTGTGTAATACTTTTCAGCAACACTATAGCTTGATAAATTTAGGACCAGTTTAGTGATAAAGAAAACAAATTCTTTAACAAATAAGATAGCAAAGAAATTTTTGTTATAATTTAATGAACACATTGACTTTTGCTAACATGACAGTGATAGGAAGAATTTATTTTTTAACTTCCTTGCTGACAAGCACAACATGCTCTGAAGTATATAAAACTTTGAAGGGTTAACAAATCAACTGTGGTTTGAAGTTTGGCTTTCTTTTGTAGGAGTATGTTCTGATTATATAGAGACAGTGACAGGGAAAACATGCTGGAGCTTGTGCCAGAATGTAAATTAATGTCCTGCTTGTTTCTCTGAGAAAGTCTTGCTATCTCAGCTGAACTGAGCAGTGTACTTGTTATATCAGCTAAATTAACAGTGGTTCACTAAAAGTGTGAATTACTTGAACACTAATGCATTAAATTTGAGATTAAAAAAAGTAAATGATAATTTGGAAGCTGCACCAATCAACTGTTAATCATATGCTGAAGTAAAAAATAATGTTCAAAGGAAAATTTTCAGACAAAAGTATTTGAACTTTGGGATGAACTCATTGTTTTTGCAAGCTAAGACACCAGTTTGGTCCCCAGCTTTTAAAATATGTGAATTAGACTTATTTATCTAATAGTTCTTACTTAGTAATCTTAGTCTTCCATGCAAGGGAGACATAAAATGTTTTCAATGTTATATAAGACCAAAGAACAAAAATGAGTGGAAATTTGGGGGGAAAGTTCTACAAATTATGATGAGTCCCACAATATTTTAACAGTTATCAGTAAAGTTGGTGATTTTAGTATTACACATTTGCATAATGTTCTATCAAAAGAAAACCCATGCATAAGAAATTAATAGATCAGGGTTCTATTTTTTATCAAAAGCTATTTTAGATTTAACTTTAAATGATTGGAGCTGATTACTAATGAAGGGCTGAAGGCGTTTTGAAAAGTGTCATTTTCTTCATTTGTGGTAAAAGTTGAACATGAATACCCTGAGCTTGCTGAAGTTGTTTTAAAATCTCTTTTATTCCCGTCAGCATACACCTGTGAAACTAGTTTTTCTGTTATGAGTGCTATTTAAACAAAACATGCATGTGGTTTCGATATACCTTATCCCTTGTGAGCAGCATAATCATCAGTCCAACCTAGTATAGGTAAGTTAACAAGTACGGTCGCCAGCCTCCAGGAGAGCCCCGGGAAGCCCTGCCCCCTGGTATTTACACCTTGTGAAATCCCCTTCCACATTGCAACAGAGTTGAATGTCATTTCTGAGATTTGGGCAGAACAGATATGCAGTGTCTGTCTTGGTTGCTATGTCATTTTCTCTCTGGAAGACAGCTGCCTTATGGTGAACAGCCCACTGGAGAGGCCCACATACTGAGGAACTGAGGCTTCTGGCCAGCAGCCAGTGAGACACTGAGGCCTTTTGCAATCAGACATGTGAATGAGCTTAGAGGCAAATTCTCCAGTCCAGTCAAGCCTTCAGGTGACTTAGTAGTGTGATAGCCTATTATTGCCTATGTGCATACTTCCAGTGAAAAATATGCAATCTTATGTAATTCTTTCCTTTTTTTCTATTTATTCTAATTATATTTTTAAAATATAATTTTGTGGGTCAGAATCTAATAAAATATTTGGACTTGTATAGTCTCTTTTATTTTTCCAATAGTTCATTTTTACTTGATCTTTTATTAAAGTATTGGTCCATGATGGATTAGAATTGTTTTAAAAAATGAAAGCGATTCTCTATCACAGGTAGTCTGCATTAATTCCCTGTCATAGTACCCTAACTTACCTTATTGTGATGATGGTCTTGCTTTGTTATAATTAGTTATGATCTCTGTTAAGTTGAAGGGCAGAGTCTATGTCTGTGTTTTTTGTTACAGTATCCAGAACAGTGTCTTGTCCTTGCCAGCTATCCAGGAGATACTGGTCAAAAGAATTAATGAGTGTTTTTCATTGTGTTGGAATAATTATTAACTTCTATAGTTATAAATAAGTTGATTACTATAACCAGGTGTCCTCAGGGAATGGTAATTGTTTATGGTGAATAGAAAATATTTTCAGCATTCTTCTTGCTGAGTATATTAGATTTTTTATCTTTTTATTTTCATAGCACAACCACTGCCTCTGAAGAAGATATCTCAAGTAGATATCAGACATAATAGGGATGCAAATGCTTCAGGTAATTTGGTCTCAAGTAACACATTGGAAAAGAAAATTGAAGACCTCGAAAAGGTATGAGTTACACATTATTTAAGGTTGATAGCATTAATATACTATTTGGAGTTCTTTTTTTAATTTTCATAGCAGTTAAGAGAGAAAAAAATTGAAATTTGTAGGGGAGCGACAGTGATTTAAAAAAAGGGAAAAGAATAAGGGCACCAATGGAAGATATCATTGGTGTTCTTGGTAATTTCCATGTATAGTCAACTAGCAGCTTTGCATCATTGTCTTATATCTATTGTCTAGATGCACAGTGGCTAGGTTTACTTTCTGATTTCCTTAATATTTTCCTGTATCCGGTTGTGTTGATGTTACAACTTTTAGAAGCAGAGCCAATTCTTGTATTCCTTAATATTTAATGGCTACTCCCATCCTGCCAAGTGCTATCTTTAATATATTGAAAATAGTCTTTGCCTTTGAAATGGTTACAAGTTTTCCTGGCAGAATGCACTACTGTGTGTTTATTTTATTATCTGTACGGATGGTCATTTGTAGACTTTCTTCTGGGTTCTGAGTTAGAGCCTACAGCCACATTTCGTGTCTGAAACAATTTTTAAATTAAATTTATTGGGGTAACATTTGTTAATAAACACGAAGCAATATACAGATGATGTTTGAAACAGTTTTAAGAATAAACCTATTTAGTAGTATCTTTGAGAACAATGCAAATGGATATTGGTATAAGTTATCAGGTTCTATAGACAGTCAACCTCTAAAATTGATAATGGTACTGAATTACTTCCTGGTTATTGAAAATATGTTTTGTTTTGCTGAATTGAAATTATTACCTGTGATATAAAGATTATTTTTAGTAGAGATTTAATTTGTGAAGTTGTTTCTTTTATAACATATTATTTTTAGTTCACATCTGAGCTTTCAAACTACTTTCTATAAATCTAAAGTTAAAACTTTAAGGAATACATAGTTCAGTAGGTTTCAAGGGGATTCTTCAGAAAGGTTTTGAAAGTTCCACAAGGGTTTGGATTGCCTTGTTAGCGGCTGGCAGCGTTGATTAAAGAGGTCGGCCGGCTGCTTTCGCTGAGGGTTAGTAGGAAAGAAACAAGTTCTGGGTGAGACCTTTTCAGTTCTGCTTCTCTTTTGCCCCCAAGGTGGCTGACCTAGCCCAAGTCCCTGGTTTCTCTAAAT
>NW_006299245.1:1128752-1136301 GCF_000327345.1 Myotis davidii | reverse complement strand
TGGGGATGTGCCCGCAACCCAGGTACATGCCCTTGACCGGAATCGAACCTGGGACTCTTCAGTCCGCAGGCCGATGCTCTATCCACTGAGCCAAACCGGTTCTGGCTAAATAAGATTTCTTTGGAAAAGGTGTTACATTGTTTAAAAAGGAGCTTGAAAACCAGTAATCTATTTCAGTTTCTTCATTTTATCCATTGTCAGTTAACTAGCAGAGTTGGAAGTAAAACTGAGGGCCATTTTTTTTTTCTGTTTAGACTTTTCCATACAGCTTTCTCCTTTTCTTTTTAAAATAATTTATTTTTCAGTTATAGTTGACATACAGTTGACATATATTAGTTTCAGGTGCATAACAAAGTAAATTTCTTCAACTATATTTTTAATAAATTTGAATTTCTTCAAACAGATATTATCGATCGAAATATTTTATTACTAATGGTGGTGATAAGCTAAAGAGGGGACTTTGAGTATTAGTATTTGTTAAAGACTTGTGTAAACATAGATTTAATCAGAAACATATCTTACAATTCCTGTGTTCCTTTCATTCTCTGGTTCTTTTCTGGGATGGATTTTTCCTTCCCTCATCAAGTGGCAAGAAAATTCAGTGGAAATTTTCATATTATCTTCACCATATTTGGCAGATGTATGACACTTAAGATTATAAACCACCAATTACTTTCCAATTAATCAACTTTGTAATTATATTTATTAGGAAATATTAAGAGAAAGGCAGGAGAACTTAAGACTTGTGAGACTGATGCAAGATAAAGAGGAAATGATCGGAAAACTCAAAGAAGAAATTGACTTGTTAAATAGAGTGAGTATTTACATATTTCAGTTTCATCATTTCCTTTTTTTCTGGAAATTGGATGAAAATATATAGATATGAAGAAATTATTTAATTTCATTATTTGGTTGATTCTTTCATTAATGCCATTAATTTGTGATAGTAAGAAATATCATTTCCTTCTGTAAGTTTATTTCCTCTAATTATCAATTGTATTTACTTAACATTATTCTGTTGGAGATGGACTGATGAATGGATTGCTTTGTGTTTTGTTCATCTGGAGGTGAGAGGCAGCTTGGTCACCACTATACATAAAAGCCACAAAGTTTCTTCAATGAAGAACTGCAATTACTACTTCCTTGCTATAGGACATTCCAAATTTCTTTGTATTTTCTCTACTTCTTTTTCTTCAAGTGTATGCATGCATTCTCAAGTTTAGGTTAATAAGCTTTATCTGAAGATCTCTCTTATGAATATTTGTAGCTCTTTTTTTTCTTTTTAGCCCTTGAATTTACTTTCTGCTTAAGAAGCAGGTCTTAATGCTAGACGATACCTAGGTAATGGTAATGAGAAGAGATTCCATAGTTTTGCTTTTAGAAGAATTTAGATAGGATAGAGGAAGGAAATGTTCACCTTGCAAGCATGTCAAACTCGAGGCTGGCAGGCCACATGCCTCATTTATTTGAAGAAGGCATGCAGCCCGCCAACCGCGAGTTTGACATGCTTGCTAGGGGGAAAAAACATATTTCTAATCCAGTCTTAACTCTATGAAAGTAGAGAAAATACAGTCTTCATTATGTGCAACATAACAAAGTTGTAAGGCATTAACTACAGGTTGTAGATGCTGCTGCTGAAACTCAAAGTTTAACTTGCTCAACATCATATGTAGTAATCACATAGTAATCAACTGAGCCAGTATTTGGACTCAGGTATTCGAGAATCCTACTTCTAAACAATTTAATTTTTATAGGCTGTCTTTCATCTTGGTTCAGAACACAGGCATTAACTATTGGTCATGGACTATGATTTAATGAAATCTGCAAATATTTTTGGTGTTTATGATGTATTAGCACTGTGCATTAAAGAGAATAATAAAACATCTGCACTTTCAGAGCTTAAAATTCTAAATCTTATCTAAGTCTCAGTTGTAGTAATTCTAGGAATCATGTATCTTTATTGTTGCTTTAAACAAATCAGTTTTTCAACATCACTCATGTAGTTTGTGAGTAAATGCAAATTCTGTTTTTGTACATTTTTAAAATTTTTATTTTTTTTTGTAAGAGAGGAAGGGAGGGAGACAGAGAAGTAGAAACATTGATAGAGAGAAACATCAATCAGTTGCCTTCTGCACCCACCTGGACCGGGGATTGAACCCACAACCTGGGTATGTGCCCTGACTGCGAATTAGACCTGCTGCCTTTTGGTGAACGGGATGTATAACCAACTGAGCCACACCTGCCAGGGATGTTCTTGTACATTTTTAAATCATGGAACTAATTATCCAAAGACAGTATACTAAATTTATTAGAATGCTGTTCTCCAATAGCACATGTAATGATTGCTCCAAGTTTTAGTATTTTGAATTGCAAGGATAAATCTATAAATGTCTGCTTTCCAACCATCAGTAAATAGTCTGCCTTAAAATAATGTTTCTTCTAACTGAAACTTAGAGCAGATGGCCTTTGTATTTACCAAATGGTTTTATATAAGGCACTAGAATTACAATAGGGAACTTAGAGCTAGAATCACATAACTTTAAAGCCAAAGGGTGATTACCTAGTTTAGTGGCTTTCAAATTTTTTTAAGCTCTAAAACCTTTCACTCAAACAAAATACCATAGAGAAGCCAGATCAACTCTGTCTGCCCCAGATCGCCTTTTCTGTTTGCCTCAGTTCTTGTCAGCTCCTCAGGTTCTCACCCCACAACATACACACTTTTAAAAGGTCACACAAAGGGGTGGGAGTATATCCAGAACTTGTACCTGGATCTTTTTGATGCCTAGTTTGACACAAGGTTGCAGTGTGAGCCTCTGAACCTCATATTGCCCCAATATGTATTCTTTTTGTGGAATGGGGGATTTTTTTTAAATAAAAGATAAAATTATTTGTAACAGTTAAAAATTGGAAGGTTTACAATTAAAGAGTTCTGGCTTCTCTTGAAAAACTGAAAGATCTGGCAAGAGTTGGCTCATATTATCAGTGAGGAGTTGAGTAGTGTATGCTCCTTTAGGTGGCACATTTCTACCTAAAGTTGTTTTCAGAACTTGCCCTCATTTCCAGACTAACTGCTTATATGAATTACCTCTGAGTGTGTATTTTTTGAAGTGTTTTTATTTAGAACATTTTTAAAAACTCACATACTATTTTCCTTTTTGTTTCCTTAAGGACCTAGATGATATTGAAGATGAGAATGAACAACTAAAGCAGGAGAATAAAACTCTGTTAAAAGTCGTTGGGCAACTGACAAGGTAGAAGATTCAGCCTCAGTGTGGAAAAAATATTTTAAAACTACTGATTGAATGTTACGGTTAATATGAGGACAATATTCCTGTGCTGCAATACATTAAGTATGTATATTTATTTCTGGAAAACAGTGGATGTTTATTTTGAAAACATTTCCTTTTCATTGTTAGTTTCAGAAAGTATCTACTTTTTATTTCACGAATAAGTAACATCTTTCGGTCATTAAAATTACAGGTTATGCCTCTTTGGTTTTGTGTGGTATTCAAATAATATTGAGTTTAAAGTCACAACCATTTGAATATATACCATTTTATCTATGGTAGTGCATTTTCTCCCTAAAGGAATATACATAGTCTTTGTTTACATGAATTCAAATTCTTCTGGGGAGTTACCTGCAAATGCCTTATTACTGGGGTGTGCAACCTTTTATGTATAGGTGATTTACTTATAAAGGTCTTTGTCTGCTGTCTTTGTTCTTTCAACTTAATCTAAGCAATTTAGAGTATATAGATAGAGTTGCACTATTTTGTATAACAGTCATCTTTAAAAACGAAAGCTATTATAAAAAGTCACTTAATATCACATACTAACTAGTTGGTTAAATACAAAATTTAAGAGAATACTTGAATTGTGCTATAGTAAATTAAAATGTATTTTGTATTTGAGTATTGAAAAAATTTAAAATCACGTTAACTTCTGAAGAACATAATGTTTGTAATTTTAATATAAAATTTCTTATTGTAGGTACTACCTTTTTTAGTTTATAAGTGAACATGGGGTATTTAAAAAGTTGTTTATTCATCAAGCCTTGAGAGAGTGTACGATTTTAGTGTATAAGAAAAAGTTTCATATCTTTAATTATCATATACATTAAAATAAAAACCAAGATATTTATCCACACTAAAAACATTTATACATTACAAAAGAATACATAAACAGAACTAGCATGGAAATATTTTTGCTTAATTTCTAACTTGGAGAATAACACTGATACAGTTGTTATTATATGTGAGACTTACTGCCTTACCTCAAATTTAAAGGATTTTCTTTCTACTATTAGATTTTTTAAAAATAATTATTTTAAAGAATTATACAAATTTTTTCTACTATCATTAGTATTTAGGGTTGTTTTATATTACATTTTCATGTTGAGTAAGGAAATCCCCTCCTTTAAAATAACATTAATATTAAGAAGTGTTAGTAGAATCTCAAACATGAGTATATGGATGCCCATTTATCTAATTAATATACATAAGTGGCTTGAACATAGTAAAATGTGTTTTAGGTACCCCACTGATTCTTTTTCCTTCATTTGCTTAGCCCCTTCATTACTCACTATTAGAAAAATAGGACGAGTGAGACAGTTGTTAAAATTGTAGAGTAAATGATAAAATTCAGATGTTGAATTCTGAAACTCTTTGCAGTGGCCTAGATTGCCCCCCTAGCCCATACCCCTTTCCACTTCAGAAGTTTCAACCTTGGCTGATCATCAGAATCACTTGGGTTGCTTAAAAAATAATTTCCTGGCTGCAGTTTCTAGATAGGTTTAGATTGAGACCCTTTTAAAGCTCACCCACTGTCTGATGATTCTGATCATAACGTAAGTTTGGAAACAGCTGCTGTTGCCTCTTTCCTTCCGTACCTTCCACTGGGGACTCTGGAGTTAATATAATTTTAGCTACCAGCATTGTTTCCCCTTTTAGTTTAATAACCTGGTCTCTGGGGAAGTTTTCATATGTCCATATATATTAACCAACAATTTCAATGTTAAATTACCAAACTTTGATACAGTGTAGAATTACTGCCCTAAAGGGCATCCTTTTCAGAGAATATTACCCAGCGTGGGACAGTGATCCATTATCTACATGTCAGCTGGTCTGCCAGGCTCAGTTACTGCCTTTGGCTTGAGGTACTCAACTCCTTTACTTACCCTTAGGTATGTGGCAGAAATATCGGTATTACCTAACTTCCCATGCACATTTTGGACATTGTGAAAATGCTGTAGGTATTCAGCCTTAAAATATGTTAAGTGTACTGGTTTTTTGTTAAAAGAAGTATTTCTAATTTATTTAATCCATATATAAGTAAAGGAATATTCCATTTCCCTTTTTAAAATTATACCACTAATTAATACTTCTGAAGATTGAGCAGTTTTAATTTTTTTTTCCTTTTCTCAGTTTATTGGTAACATTTCTGACTATGATCTTTTACATAATGGTACCTAGTGCAAATGCATCACCTGAGTTCTTAGGCAAGGCTTTTTTCACATGCAGTTCTTCCTTAATATATATATTTACTTCACATATAGATTTTTACACTGAATATTAAAAAGTAAAGTAAGATCTGCTACAATATCCCTTTAAAACTTATAAAAATATTGAGATTTTGAAAAAGTAGCTTAAATACATGTGCACCACCTTAGAAAACTTGGCTGTTGTCAGTAAAGTGCTAGTATTTGTGAAATTATTAGTCCCATTCAGAAGAACTATTTCTTATATTTCCTGGGAATTTGTGGCATAATAAAGCATATCCAAAGTTATAAAGTGTTTGTGATCTTATTTTCCAAAGAGTATGATTATTAACTTTAAAATGAATACAACTGGCCTCCCTGATTTTAGACATGTATTAACTTGGGAATTGATTAAATAATCTGTTCATTATTAATATTGCACTACTGTTATCGTTAGAGGAAAAGGAAGATGTTAGGGGTGTGTTTCTAAGGGAATTTACTAAACATAGTAGTTTAGCACTGTCACACTTGATTGTATGGTTTAAAACATAGAAATTTAAGTATCAGGGGCAGATCCATGAAGCAATATATTCTTTTTTAAAATAACTTTTTAATTGTGGTAGAAGCAATGTATTCTTAAGGTCAAAAACCTACCTCAATTACATGTGTTTAATGTTTTCTGGATTAATCTGGATTTTTATAATTAGAAATTAAGATGCAAGATTTTGCATCCACGAATATTTTGTTGAATATAATAGAAGTAAGTGTATTAGACATAGCAATGTGCTCAACACCTTAAGATGAAATAGGAAAGGCCTTGCATTTGATAATTGATCTGATGTCCTAGATAATACTCACATGTACAGTGATCATCATCTGTCATCTTTGTACTTTTATGATCTTGAGTCTATGCCTAGTAAGTTCCATGCAATGTTGTCACTTAAATGCTTTTGTTAATCCATTACAAGATTCAGGCATATATTTTCATCTTGTAATATAAAAACCTAATACACCAGGTTTTCACTTCGGGGATTATGTTAAATGAGAAAGAACTAGCATTCATGAATCTGAACTTAAAAATAACATGTTAGAGTCAGGGCTAAACATTCTGTTATTGTATCTGAACCACTCCTAATATGTAACAGTAACCTTCTTTTGTGTTGGAATTATGCTCGCTAAATAAAGGACATCCTATGGACTAGGATTGTAATTTATATTACTTAGAACTTAGTAATACTTTTTCTTTTGTCATTCCATTAAACTGAAAGCATAATATTAATTAAACAGTGAACATTTTGTTCATCGGGTGTCTCAATAAAAGATACTCCCCCCTGTGCAAATAAGTTGTCGGTGATGTATAGAAATTGGTTGTTTTATTCTCAGTATAAAGACTTGAACCATTACCCAAGAAAACCTAGGCCCGTAATCTCATGTCATGTTCAAATCGTATCCTCATCCCCAAAATAATCACGTGTCAGTATATAAGAAGACTGTGGATGAGAGGGTTACATTAAATTTTCATAGCCATTCTTTCAGCAAGTATTTATTAGTCAACTGGATATTCAGTTACAGATATTACAGAAGTTATAAAAGAATGGACATGTGCCAGCCCTTCCATTTAGCAATGTACAGTCTATGTGGTGTGAGTCAGGAGCACAAAGTGCAATTTTAAGTAGCATTAACCAATCTAATCTGAATAGTACATTTGAAAGTACTTTCTGTATTTATTATTCAGCCATTGTCTTTTAGGTCTTGTTGTACCCTTTCATGTGCTGCAACATTTACTGAATGTTGGAGTGAAAGACCTATTGGGAAGTATTGCACCATATTTCTTTTAGATAACTATGTATTACGAAAAGAAAATGTTAAAGGAATTTATAGTGGTACTGAAGTAAAAAAGTAAAAAGACTTCAATGTATGTCAGATACACCAAACTGTTGATGTATTCAAACATGATTTTTTTTTTTTAAATTTTTTTTTTTTTTACATTCCCAATGCAGACACTAGTATTTTTAGAATACAGCAGAAAGAAATCCTAAAGACCCTCCAAAGTGTTCTTAAAAATGAGGTTTG
>NW_006299245.1:1124588-1127881 GCF_000327345.1 Myotis davidii | reverse complement strand
GTGCAGCGAACGTCACAGTGAACCCCTCAACATCAGCCCAGCATCACGTGTCTCACTCGTTCACTTTTTGATTTGACATACGAGTAATTTGAGTTACAAACTCTGTCACGGAACGAATTAAACTTGTAAGTCAAGGCCCCACTGTATATTATTGATTACTGGTTTGTTTTAGGCATTTAAGTCTAACAAACAGTTGGCATATGGGCAGTCACTTTGGTAATAATAGAATGCTAGTGATGATCACTTGATGGACATTTATTACATGCCTGTTTTGTTTTTGTTTCCCCCTCTGGATACCTAATGTGTGTGTATTACTTTTTTGGTGAACTTTTCTCTTGAAAGATTTGGCTGTGCTATTCAGGGCTTTTTATTATTATGCTTTTCTTCTAAGTTTAAGTATTAGCTGGCTATTGCTACCAGAAAATACCATATGAAAGCTAAAATTTACTGTTGAAAAATCAGCTAATTTAGGTAATTCAAATATTTTTAGAAAAACATCTGGATAATTTATTGGCCCACTTAGTATTGTGTAGACACCTTTCACAATTCCCATTGCATAGGTTTTCATTGTGGAGTAGTCAGCTTGATTCACTTTAATATGCTTTGCATGTAAAATAATAAATACTCAATAAAAAAAGTAAATTTTCATTTATTTTTAACATTGGTTATTTCCTTACTGTACTGTCAGTAAATCCTGACCATGAATATTACTTTTGAAAGTAAATGCTAATATTCTAATTAACTTATGTGCCTCTTACTGAAACAGTATGCAATACATTAGAATTTTTTTTTGTCTTTTTTTTTAATTTTATTTTTTATTACAAAGGGTATTACATATGTGTCCCTTTTTTTCCCCGCCCTAGACAGTCCCCTAGCCTCCCCTATTCCCCAGTGTCTTATGTCCATTGGTTATGCTTATATGCATGCATACAAGTCCTTTGGTTGATCTTACATTAGAATTTTTATTTAGTATGTTATAGAAGGTAAAATTTTCTAAAAACAAAAATATAGTTTGGATAAGATCTGACTACATTAATGGTGAGGCTCCTTGAATAACTGAAGACGTGTACACATGTTCAAGCTGACTGAACATTTTAATTATCTTTGTATTTTAAAACTACATGAGTAATTTCTTAATTCAGATAAGAACTGTTATCAACTACATCTGCTGGGTGTTCAAAGAATCTCAGGTCCTTCATAGTTTGAAAAAGATAAATAGAGGTCTGAGAATGTAAAAATCTAGTCTTTGTTTTTTTAGTAAATGGTTTTCATAACTTTTTGCTAGTATGCCATTCTTCATACACCCTCACAAGCTAATCAGTCTTCTTTACTTCTAGAACGCTAAGTTAATCTTTTCAGTAATGTCATACATGTCTAACAAGTGAACAAGCATCCTTCAGTCAGAATGTGTAGATAATGTCTCAAGTCCTTTTATAAGAACATACTCCATTACTGGAGCGAGCCTACTGAAAACATTCGCAAGGTCTCTTAATCTTAATGGAAACTGGAGCCATTTATCTTAGACTTCATCAAATATCTTTTTTAAATTCTCGATTCACTCTGTGTGTGCACACAATTCTATCAGTAGCTGCAAATGCCCACATATTTTCTTAATCTCTTGCTTCTAGTTTCTCTTTTCACCTCTGTAAGAGCTTACATTTTATTCCTGGTCAACTTCTTGAAAAGAATTTATGTAATGTTGGACCTTTATGTTAAAGAGATGGATAAAAGATATAATCTCTTTTACAATCCATTCATTTTATTTTGATCTCTAAACAGATAAGGTTAAAAAGGAAGCTAAAAATGAAACATCCCTATTAATACTGGATCAAATGTACAATTTTACTTGCACTTTCAAAAAATTTCTGTGACTGAATAAAGATGCCTTTAAAAGGAAAAAGCTCACTATTTTAGTTTTATGGAAGCAAATTAAGAAAAATTAATAGAAAGGTATCTGATTTCTTTTTATTATTTTTAGTATAAAAGTATAAATAAAACTATCAGAGACACAGGAAATCCCATTTGAAGAACCTCCAAATCACTTTTGGTAAGAATACATTCATTTGATAAAATGTTAGAGTTGAACATTTATTGGCTTTCCATAGCAGATTGAAAGTTTCATGTACAAATGATTCAGGACAGTGAACAACGTCACTAATTTATAGTAAAACTGCAAATAATTTTCATATTAGCTGTAATATTTACTATTTAAGCTAATGAATCAGTGAAAATTATAATGGACACTTCAGAAATGCTCAATGATGATCATAGGAGACTGAAAAGTGCCTCATTTCTTGTAACCCTTTTAAGATCAATACACCTTAAGAAGTACAGCTAAGCATAACAAATCAGTTAACAATTTGAATATAACTTTAACTCTACTTAATTATAGCATAGAAACGTTCAGTAGTGCCAGGAATTGTGTTCAGTGGTTTAAATGCCTGGCACTACTGAATATTTAAATATTGTTTTTATTTGATTCTTTAGGAATTATGCAAGGTACAGATGGGAAGGGTCATTTGCCCAAGGTTACAAAGCAATGCATTGTTCTGCCTTTTGCTATGATATACTCACTCTTATGACATACTAGAGGCCTGATGCACGAAATCCGTGCAAGAGTAGGTCTTCCTTCCCCTGGCTGCTGGCACCGGCTTCTCTCTAGCACCCAGGGCCCCTGGCTGGCTTTCCTCCAGCCCTGGCTTCATCCGGAAGGACGTCTGGTCTAATTAGCATATTACCCTTTTATTATTATAGGTAGATCATTGTCCTACTAAATATTTTGCCAGGTTCTCAAAGTGTGGTCCCCATACTAGTAGCTTTGGCTCCACTTACAAACCTATTAGAAATACAAATTCTTGGGCCCCACCCAACACCCGAATGAAGTGAGGCCCAGCAATCTATGTTTAAACAAGCCCTTTAAGTGTTTCTGATGCAGGTCAAAGCTTGCAAATTTACATTATGCATTTTTATTTTTAAGCAAAGGTTTTCGTTTTTCTTTTTGGACATCATGTGAATAATATAACATGAACTAGTAAAAACAAAGTGATCTTTTTATTGTTGCTTACATTGCAAAAGGCTGTTTGTACCAGGAGAAGCCACAGCATGATGTTGGCAATTTGACACAAACCCATTAGTTTAGTATTATCTCCGGAACGCAAATGAATTCTTAAGTTTAAGAGACTGTGGAATGAAATCTTTGTTTTTCTGTTAAAATCTATCTCTGTGAATGTCTGAAGGTTTTTGGTAACAATAATGCATTTTTGTTATATTTTAAAACTTTATTGAAACAAATG
>NW_006299245.1:1085338-1124351 GCF_000327345.1 Myotis davidii | reverse complement strand
TTTTTGATGACCTTGATAGTTTTGAAGATTACTGGTTAGGTATTTTCCACTTCTTACTAAGAACATTTTCAGATATACACAAAAGAATAGAAAATATCCATATCTTGCCAATCTTAGTTTAGCCCTCTTTGTTTTTTTTCTTTCTTTCTTTTTTCTTTTTCTGGGATAAAGTTAAATTCCAATCATTCTATCATTTAGCCAGTAAATACTTGTTAAAGGACTTAAAAATAACCACACTATGTATTATCATACCTAACAAATTTGATGCTAATTTCTTCCTGTCTATTCAGTTCAATTTCTCCTGAGAAACAGGCCTGCAAGAAATGTATTGGGAGAGCACACCTGTGAGGAACGATGGGGTAGGAGGGCGGGGCGGTTGGAAGGCCTCAGTTCAGGTCTGACTGATGTGACGGAGAGGGGGACGGAGGGTGGTTGAGAGGAAGTCTTCACCCACAGAACAGTTCAGAGTTTTTAGCAAGACCGTCAAAGTCCTGCGGCCAAACATGCAAGCTCTCAGGAGCCCCACATCTTGCAGGAATGGGCTTGCCTTTGTATTCCTGTTTTGCCCCTTTGTTGGCAGGGAGCAGCCAGTGGGAAGCAGCTGCAGCTGTCAGTTAAGCAGGCGTGGGAGACTGGAGAGGCACATCTTCATGGCTGCCACAGCATGTCACACCCGTGTTCACATTTCCCCCGATACCTCAAAATGCCCTCGTACTGTTCACTTAAATAAAGATCCAAGTAAGAGTCATTATATTTGTTTAATACGTCTCTTAAGTTTTTTTTTTAACCTGTAAGTGACACACCCCTAGTTTTTATGCCATTTTTCAAAGTGAAGAAACTAGATTATTCTGTAGAATTTCCTACATTTTGCATTTGTATTATTATATCTTTATGGTTTAACTTATCCATCCCTCCTGCTCCCCATTTTCTGTAAATTGTTAATTAGATGTAGAGGCTTTATTAGATTCAATATTTCATAGGTGTTTGTACTTCAAGTTGAATCACATCCGAAGGTATATAATGTCTGGTTGTCTCACTTGTTTTTTTAAGTCCTCACCCTAGGATATGTGGTTTTTTTTAATTGATTTAGAGAGAGAGGAAAGGGGAGAGAAACATTTATCAGTTACCTCCCATACTCAGCCCAGCTGGGGATCGAACCCGCAACCCAGATATGTGCCCCAACCGGGAATCAAACCCACAACTTTTTGGCATATGGGATGATGCTCCAGCCAATTGAGCAATCAGGGCTGATTGTCTCACTTTCAATGATGTTAAGATTGATTAACAGATTCAGATGCTATTAGCTTGATTACTCTATTTTAAAGTTCCCTATCATTATGTAATGGGTTTTTTATGTGTGTGTGTCTTTTTTTAATACTGATTTCAGAGAGGAAGGGAGAAGGAGCGAGAGACAGAAACATCAATGATGAGAGAATCATTGATTGACTGCCTTCTGCACGCCCCCCACTGGGAATTGAGCCCGCAACCCGGGCATGTGCCCTTGTTCGTAATCAAACCTGGGACCCTTTAGTCTGCAGGCCGATCCTGTATCCACTGAGCCAAACCAGCTAGGGTTATGTAATGGTTTTAACAAACATTGATAATTATTGCCAAGATCCAATATATCATTAGGTATTTGTTAGGTCGGAGAGAGCCCAGGATCGGATACATGCAGACATGTGACAAGATAATGGACTTCCCCTGGAATTTCTCACAGATCAACGTGCCAGACACAGATACTGGCTTCTCCACGACCCCCTGCAGCTGAAACTTCCTCAACTGAATACCTCAGTTCATGTCGCCGCCCCTCACCCAACCGCAGTATAAGTATAAAAAAAGCGCCCCCCTCCCTGTTGGTGTGAATCCACGTGCCCTATCTTTTGGGGTACATGGGTCTCCCGGGGACGCAGAAATAAACCTTTTCCTTTCCTTTCTTTTCTGATTCACTGGAGTTTCTATTTCTTGCGCCGCCTCCTGAGCCACCTAACCTAACAGTATTGAAAGTGATAGTTTTCTAATTCTATCCGTCTATTTACATTAGTAGTTGGACTTCTTTAAAGGGAGACTTTTCTTCATCAATTACTTAGTTTCCCTACGGACACAAGAAGATAAGATCACGTTGATTCTTTCCCTTTATTTACCAACTTTGCAATAATGGACCAGAGCCCAAGCAAACTCCAAAGGTAAGTCATTTGTTTGTTTTATGTATTTAATTTGTTTAAATCCATTGCAGTCATTATTTTTTATGTCCAGATTGTCCCAGATTTGGCCATTGGAAGCCCCTTCCAAGTTAGGCCTGTGTCTGTCCTTTTGGTCTTCGATCGCTTCCTTGTTTTCTGGCCCAAGGAGTCCAGTCTTGTCTTGTACATTTCCTTTTCAGGACCTGGAATCAAGAGCTACCTTTCTTTGTAGAAAATTAAAAACGTTAACAACCATCTAAATGATCAGATGCTATAAAAACCAGAGGGCCTTATAAAGCTCTTCTTAGTAAAAGCCAACATTTCTAGTTACTACCTTTATTGGAAAATGTAAGAAGACAGAAATCTACTTGTTCTTTGCCATTCTCATTATTTTCTCACTTACTTTCTGTGCAAATGGTAGGCAGTGCTTAGATTTATAGTGGGGCCTTGACTTACGAGTTTAATTCCTTCTGAGACTGAGCTCGTTAAGGAGCTCGTTAACTCAAATTATCAACTCAATGCAAAAAATCGGCCCAGAGACAGCTGGTATCTCAAAAAACTTGTTAGTCGGGACACTCATAAGTCAAGGCCCCACTGTATCTTTGTGTTTTTTAAAAATTTAAATCTGGTTATGCCTGTTGAGAAACTCGGGAAGTTGGTTATAAAAGTCAGGATTCTTTTTTTTTTTAGTAAATCACTTTAAAGTGGTGTTCAAAATAAAATGTAGTTATATAGCTGTTATTGAGTTGGATGAGAAAAGACATCAGAGCTCATGTAATAAGATAATTATGCTAAATTCATAATAAGAAACGAGGTGCCCAGATTGTAGTCTCTGCTCCTACCCATTAAAATTCACTGTATGGGTTTTAATAAAGACTACACACTTCCATCCCTAGTCATATCTGAATGAGGGTCTATGTAGAGGTGCCACCCATTGGTAAGTTTTATAGTTGATTGTGAGGCAATCCAGGTTTCCTCACAGTCCTAGTTGTGAAGAGGAGGACGAGGAGGAGTGTTAGATGATAGCTCAAGGCACGTTGTGAAGTTGCCCTATGACTGGTTGGACCGGAGTTACTGCAGTGGTTAGAATAAAGCCCAGTTGCTGGCAGCCATTTCAAAGGGGACCACCTGATGATAATCAGCAAAAACCTTGTCTCTACTTCCGACACATCCAGAAAGAGGACAATCTTTTCTTCCAGAATACAAAAACCAGCCTTAGCTTGGAATTCTTGTATTTTGTATCTTACATTGGTTCACAAATATACATTATATACTACTTTATGCTAGGCTCAGTAAAAAGACAAATCCTATCCCTACACCATTGTATTATTGGTTGCGCAATAAAAGAGTGTTGGGCTGAAACCGGTTTGGCTCAGTGGATAGAGCGTCGGCCTGCCCACTGAAGGGTCCCAGGTTCGATTCCGGTCAAGGGCATGTTCCTGGGTTGCGGGCACATCCCCAGTAGGAGATGTGCAGGAAGCAGCTGATCGATATTTCTCTCTCATCGATACTTCTAACTCTCTATCCCTCTACCTTCCTCTCTGTAAAAAATCAATAGAATATATTTTTTTTAAAAAAAGAGTGTTGGCATAGGGTTGAGGATGGTAACTTCGCAGACTGTCTTTTGGCCCTTTCCAAAAGATATGAGAATTGAAATTCACTTACCTGTTGAAGAGATAGTAGCCCCAATATGTGTCGTAGGCTATAGTTTGTATTATAAACATCATGTTGAATGGTCTAATATTTGGAAAAGACACTTATTTTTCCTAATCTTGAAGTTGGGAGTGATTGAAGATTTAGAGCCTAAATTCATATTTTCATTTAATTTGTCATGAATTTTATTTTTGCCCCAAAATATGTTCTTAATGGCAGTGCTACTGTCCTCAGGGCCCCACGTTTTCTAGTACATTCTGATCATCTGAAGCATTTGCAATTATTCAGTTTCTGTGCTTAATTTTATAATGGATTTCCAAAGAGTGTGTTTCTGTAGTTCATAACATTCCCAGTCACCCATGGTTAAATAAAAATATTTGTTACTGTGTTTTTCTTTCCTTCTGAGTCTGCAATTGAGGTGGAACTAAGTACAGTGTGCTTTGCAAGCTTTCGATATCTAGTTACTTGGGAAACACTCCCCCTGTGGCGAAATCATCATCACCCATTTAATTATTATTATTTTTTTTGTAATTGAGTAGTCAGGACACTTTATTCTTCTGTGATTCTTGCCTAAAAATGTATTTTGTTTGGGAAAGACATGTGGAGGATTTAGACCCAGTTTTGAGAATTTTCCCCTTATACACTTAGACTAGCATTTAGCCTTTTATATTTAGTTTTAAAGAACTCTTACCGATAAATTGGTAAGAGCTATTTCCCTTCCCAGGATATGAGAAGGTTCTCTTACTTGGTCTCAAATGGGTTTACAACATCTTCCTGACTAACTTAAAAAGCTGACTGTGTAGATGGGGAAGTAAGAGCGAGAGAGATGTTTTAGTTACCCTGAGATCACACGTGATATAAATGGAAGCAGATACCTTGCCAGTACCTGAAAAGTGAGGTGTCCAACCACTAATGAGATTGGTCTGCAACAGGTCTAATTAGAGGGAAGGTTAGAGATAACCAAATACCATAAAACCATCAGCTATAGGAAGTTATAAAAATTATTTTGGGAATGGAGAGTTGAAATTAACTTTGATCCGTGCCTCTTTAGAACATGATTTCAATTCAGTTGGAGACAGTGTGTAAGGGTGATAGTCTGCCCCTACATCAGAATCACCTGGAAACCTTAGGGATTTCAGATGAATCAGGCTGCCTCTGTTCCCAAAACGCTTACGTGTGGTTAAAAGAATAGACAGTGTGCACAAACAGATAAATTCCTTAAAGGCCAGAGGGAGACTCTTTAGGACCCTAGGATTTAAGGTAAGTTTTGAAGGAATTGGGGAGGGAGGGTTGGTATCAGTTACAGTCAGTAATATTTAGAAGAATATATTCAACATCTGACGAGCCACGGTATTACAGCTGAGGGCTGCAAGGCTCTTTTTCACACCATAGCGTAATGGTGTGGTAGCTTCCAAGTTAGACCCACTTGAGCACTAATTTCCAAGTTAGAGCTATTTGAATTCAGATCCTGGCTGGACTTCAGTTCAAACTGTGTGACCTAGGACAGGTTACCTTGTGATTTCCTCATCTGCAACCAGGACAAAAGAGTGCCTAACTTAGTTGGGTTATTGTGGAAAATAACTGAGATAATGCATGTAAAATCTGTGACACAATGCTGATCTATAGCTGTGACGGGAGAAGAATTAAAATGATGCACCTTGCCCTAACCAGTTTGGCTCAGTGGATAGAGCGTCGGCCTGTGGACTGAAAGGTCCCAGGTTCGATTCCCGTCAAGGGCATGTACCTTGGTTGTGGGCACATCCCCAGTAGGAAGTGTGCAAGAGGCAGCTGATCGATGTTTCTCTCTCATCCATGTTTCTAACTCTATCCCTCTCCCTTCCTTTCTGTAAAAAATCAATAAAATATTTAAAAAATTACTAAAAAAAATGATGCACCTTTTTTCCCTGGCTGGGTAGCTCAGTTCATTGAGCATCATCCCGTGCACCAAAGGTGGCAGGTTTGATTCCCCATCAGGGCACACACCCAGGTTGTGGGTTCAATTCCCGGTTGGGGTGTGTGCAGGTTGCAACCGATCAATGTTTCACTCTCACATCAATGTTTCTTTCTCCCTCTCTCTTCCTCTTTCTCTAAAATAATAATTATAAGCATGTTGTCAGGTGAGGATTAAAATAAAGATGCATCTTTCATAGTGTGATTTGTACCAATGAGGAAATTGAGAAGATAATAATGCTTGTCTTGCTTCCCTGAAATTAAAAGAAAAGGTTATCAGGGGCGCTCTGTATAAGTAATAAAACCACTATCTCATCTTATATTTCTGCTTTTCTAGGGAGCTTAGCTGTCCTTTGAGGTCCAACTGAAGCAAGTCAGAACTCTGTCCTAAAAAAGTGCAGTCTGTGTTGATGCAAATGTAATGTAATCTCTGTAGTCCCTGGTAAACTGTGACTACTCAGGAAACAGCAAAGTTTTGGGTAAAGCAAAACATCTTTTACGAAGAAAGGCCTTCTTGAGTTTGTTTACTTCAGAAGCTCAAAATATTTCCCAGTTAGGTCTGTCTTACTCTCAAACCCCCTGGTTCAACCTGGGCCTGTGTTCCTCTGAAGAAATGTCTGTGCCCAAACTCCTGAACAAATACATAGTCCTCGGCAGTGCCATTAACCAAGGTGATAGGGGAACTGAACAAACACTGTGAATCAGCTTGAGTTCAGGCAGGCTCGCGGCGAGTCCCTTTCTGTGCTCCTCCACTTGTTTTCTCGGTGTCCCTGACCACTAGTGGCCCGGATGTCCTGACAGCAGAGCACAGGAAGCATGTCGAAGCCAAGGGCTGTTTGTCTCCGGGCCTGCTCCGGTGTAACCACAAGCAGTTTCTGTTGATTTGAGGAGCACAGGGCAGCAAAACAGAGGATGGCGATTACAGGTGTCAGTACGAGGGGGTGACTTTTCTATTGCTGTGGCAGGCTGCCACAGTGGTATTTGAAAGGGCTCAAACAAAACGTTTTCCTCCCGACTTGCGCAAGGTTGAAAGTAATGTTTGTCTAATGACCTAGAAAAAAGCATCTTAACTGGCATGTGGACATTTTATTTGTCCAATTATATGTATTAATTGAAATTGCACACACAGCCTAATTCCTGTTGTTGTATTTCCTCCTCAGATATTACCTTGTACATTCTTATACCTTACCTGTCAGCTGAGACAAGGGTGATTTACTTGTCATTATGTAAAATGTATGGAATATAAGAAAGAGGTAAAGTTTAATCTCTATTTTAAATAAGTTCAGAAATAGTAGTGTTTTCCCCCATGAGTGGGATGAAAAAAGTTAAATTTGGCAGTAGACTTTCCAACTGAAAATATTTGGGACTTCAGTTTAAATTGGTGGGGGTAATATAGGCGTAAGGAGATAGATGGATTTTCTTTATGGCAAACTGAGCTACTAAACAGAGAGAAACAGATATTAGGTACATTTTAAAATATATTCCCCGTTTAAAAAGATTGAGTGTAGTCACCCTGGCCAGTGTGGCTTGGTTGGTTGGGTATCATCTCATGCACCAAAAGGTTTCCGGTTTGTTTCCCGATCGGGGCACATGCCCAGGTTACAGGCTCCATCCTAGATATGGGGTGTGTGGGAGGCAGCTGATTGATGAATGGTCTGCTCTTGCATTGATGTTTCACTCTCGCCCTCGCCCTCTCTAAAAACCAATAAAAATATTTTTAAAATATTTAGTTTACCAAGAAAAGAGCTCTTCCTAAAATACTGACTTGCTATCTCTAGAAATAAAACTAGGGTATCCCTTGTCTAGATTTGTACCCTTCAGTACCATGTTGGTTGGGGGAAGCTTTTCCAGTGCTGACAGGCGGTGATACAGAATAACTGACATTAGGTATCTATGTGCATTTCCTTTTGACAGCCCATGGAGGTTTTCAAATACCTGTTGAATATAAGAATGAATGAATGAGTGAATCAGAGGCGTTGGTTGCTACTTTGGCCTAACCCTGACTATTATCTATTGTAAGTTCTGTGACCTTTAGCAAGCCACTTTCCCTATGGCTCTGTTTCCTTGTCTGTAAAGTGGATTTAATAACACCTACCACATGAAGTACTTAATACATGTTTATTAAATACCTGAATTAATCACTGGATCCAACTCAGATATACTGAGTCCAATATTCTAGGGTCTGGGGATTTGCCCTTTTTTGCAAAAGCTACTGGTGAATCTTATGCACCCAGAGTTTGAAAACCACTCATTTATTTATTTTTAAACAAAACTTTATTGTTGAAAGTATTACATATGTCCCCCCTTTTCCCTATTGACCCCTTCTAACCTGCCCTCGCCCACCACTCCAGGGAAAACCACTCATTTAAACTGTACTATATATTGGGCAAGGCATTATGGCAGAAGCCCAAGGCAGTAATAAAATATATCAGACTGTCTTTAATAAGTTTACATAGACTAAAGTGGACAAGCACAGAAGGAGAGATTAATTTCCTTAAATGACTGGTGAAACTTCTTAAGGATCTACTATTTATAAGGTTTAAGATTTTTTAAATACCTACATCAGTATGTGTCACTTGGTAAGTGCAGAACTGTTGATAGTGTTCTCTTCACATACTCTTTGTCTACACACCTCAGACACTTCTTCCTAATGTGTAAGGATGGTGTCTATGTTTTTCATAGATCATCTCCAGACAGTTTATAAATTCTTTGGGTGACTAGACTAACTTTTATGATTTTTGTGATTTTTACTGCTTTGTTGTGGTGACATAGTTCTAGCAGGTGTGTTTTTTTCTTTTTTGTAAATCAATTTATGCATTTTCTCATTTCCATTTTGTGACTGAAAAAAATTCATGAAAATGAAATTTTCTTGCAAACTTACATTGTACTCCTGAGGCTCATTATATGATTTAAGAAAATTCAATTTCCAAACTGGAAAAAAGAAATCCATGTAGTTAACTCTCAGGTTTTTCTGGCTTATGGGTGATTCAACGTCTGTTCTGCACATCCAGCTTTCCTTTTATCCGTTTCTCTGCTTGTTAGGCATGGAGAGAGGAAGGGAACCAACCAGATCTGGTTAAAAGATTTAGCAAAGAAGGGTGGCTAGAGTAAGTCTCAGCTTAGAGAATTCTGTTGATGTTAGAGAGGGTGTTGGGGTTCTGACTTGTTTGCAGAGGTGTAACCTAATGATCCTGGCCGGGCTAGGATAGCAGCCAGAGACTTTGACCTTTGATCCTGCCACTAACTTACTGTGTACTTGTACACACCAATCCGTCTTCATGCAACAGGGAAAATGTCTACATAATTTTATATTCAGGGTCCAGAGGGTTGTCAGTAAAAGGAATTTAAAGAATTCACTGAATGAGAACACAATATTCTAGATACTAAACAAGAAACCACAAAAAATGTACCTTGTCTCTTAAGAGGCTGCATGAGATGAAAACGGAAATGGGTTTTTTCCTCTCTTTTCAGAGTTTGTATACCAGTAGCATTAAGTATTATACAAAGTATTTTAGAATTAATGATTTTCTACTGGTGGTGAAATTTAAAAGAGCATTTTAATACTCATTTAATAGTGTGTAAAACTCATACACACTATTAAGTTTGAGGGACTTGCCCAAGGTTAACTAGATAAATAAGGCTGAAATGGGGACTGACATAGTTTTTCTGATTTTTCTGTTCACCAAAATAACATGAGCATTTTTGTTCTATTTATGGAAGTCGGACATGTCTGTAATCTGCTGTTATCATGTGTTTAAGTTTTGTTTTTAGACCACAAGGGGTGGATGTTAATATTGTCCAAGCAAAACCAAAGATTTAGGATTAAGCAGAAACCTTTTGAATAATGAGGAATTCTCAGTGTGTTTGTAGCATAACAGAGTGCCACTCCCTGACAAAAGCTTAAATTTTAAGCTAAACTTAAATTGAGGAAAAGTAGTAAAGAACACTGATCAGATAGTAAAAATACCTCTCTTCCTATAATATGAAGGTGATTTTGAGGGTCAAAAATATTGTGGGAGTTTGTAACATTAACTATAACAATATTAGTGGCTTAGTACTAGTATAAAACCATATATGTAGCTATTATAGTATTAGCTGTAATATTATGAGCAAATGAAATTGATTTTATCCTTTAGAGGTAAATCTTGACTTTCAAAAAAGGTTAAAAAGAAAAAAAAAATCTAAAATGTTTTGGATTAAAAGAATCCAAAGGCTGTTGGTTATCAGAATCAAAAGGGAGTTTTCATTTCAGTTTCTAAATTACCAAAAGATAAAAATAGATAAAAAGTAAAGCTTATGTTCACAGATTTCACAATATAAAAAATATATAGTGGACAATACTGGAGGCAAAGGGGAGATAGGCTCCATGCAGAGCTGGGAACCAGAAGAGCAAATATTCTCCTGAAGTCTAGGGGCCATGAGTAGGCCAGGTCTGATGGTGTAATAGGTGCTTGGTAAGAAGGCTGAATAAACGCAGATGCATGTGCTCCCTTGCTGCCTGCTTTTCCAGTTGGAACACTCAATGTTTTATCATTTGCATTCCACAAGAAACATCTTAACTAAGTCATGTCTTTAGGCCAATCTGTTTCCAAGCTTGTTTGTGTTTTGCACATTCTTTTTTTGACCTGCAGTATTATTCTGTGACCTCTTTCGTGAATTCCAGTAGATCATTCAGTTGGGACCCAAGGAAGTCAGTAAATTAAACTTGATTTGGAATGGAATACATAGGGCGAGTGGCTTGGATTGGAATCAAATTAGGTCTGGTTAATCTTATTTTGGTTTAATCTATGTGGGAAAGAATAGAAATAGAGGAAAAACAAACAAAAAAAATAGGGAAACTATTCTTGTATAATGATAAGCAGTTTCTGTAAAAAAAAAAAAAAAAAAAAAAGTTCTGAGGGCCAAAACCTAAATTATTTTTATTAGAAGTTTGGGAACAAAACTCAGAAGAGAAAAGATGAACTTCCCAGTCATCATGGTTGCAGTGTACTTTCCTAGCTTTCCCAAGGCAGTGTCTCCAGGCTTTTAAACGTGATGCCCCACAGGCAAGGCGTGCTACTTAATAGAGTTCATGTTTTTAATCTCCTCCAGGGCTCTGCAAACAGAGAAAGCAACCAGGCAGGAAAACACTGAGTGTACAGTCAAATCATCTAGGCTCAGTCTTGATGCCTAAGGAATGTTGAGAAAGTGCAGTAAGTTCCTATACTAGTAATTTCTTTAAGCTAATTTTCCCCTTCTTTTATTGCAAATTATTTCCAGTTTACAATGTATTGGACCACTGAAGACTTCACCTTGGTGCTCAGAGTTCAGAAAATCCCCTTTCGGAACTGGCTGAGAAAGCATTTGAGTCAAATGAGAAATTTATTCAAAGCTGCTTAAGCAGGGAGAGGGCCAGTGAAACCATCAGAGTGAGAGCCCTTTTGTTTGGAGTTCGGACTGGGGCCTCGGGAGGTATGCATGGGATTGTTCCTTGAAGAGAATTTCATGTGATTGCCTACTAAGTTCTTACAAAGGAGAGAACCAACCAAGACTTACCATTTGGGCGTTTCTGGAATGTAATAATATTTGTTCCTGACAGTTGAATTTCCCCTCCCACCAAGTGAGTATTTTGCTCATTTAATAGAGCAAATTAAGTTTTCATTTTAAAAAGGGGAAGAGTCAGCATATTATTTCTGATTTCTCATAGTTAGCCTGTGGATCCAAGGTGTGACAAACATGGGGCGCTGTGGGATTTTCCCAGGACTCGCCTCAGGGTCCTCAGTCTCCCACCTCATCTCCCCTGGTGTTGGTGCAGGCTTCACTTAATCGAACAGAGGGGAATAATAATGGCTTTTCATTTGCCTAAAGCCAATTTATTCAACTTTTCTACCACCATTTATGGACCAAATAATGATTTTATACAGTTCTTTTTAGCATTCAGATTAAATATCCCAAAGAAGTAAATGAATTTTGGCTTCGGTTAATTTTCTGAAAGCAAATCTAAAAATATAAATGATTTTTTCCTGCTTCCGCAACACTTAAGTATTTTAAAAATTATTTGTTATGGAATATTTTGTACATATAAAATTATACACATATGTGTAATTATGCACACAAACATATAATGCATGTTATATACTATTGGTTGAAAAATAAGAAAATGAAGATCCAAGTTTATAAGGACAGCTCAAGAATGATACATGCTGTATTTTTTTTACCCGAGTTACAAAGGTCTTGCAGTGAATTCTGTTCGAACAGAAAGGACATCTTCATTTCTGTTTCAGGAAAAAAAAGGAAATGGTTACCATTTCATTCGGTCAGTTCTGATTCTCTGCAATAACTGGCATTTTTGTTTTTGGAAATGGAATCTTAAGATATAAATTTACTGCCTCAGGCACCATTGTTAATGTTTCACCTAAAGTAATTGTTGCTAAAAGGAAAACGTCTAGATTGAATAAGCCACATTCCCAAAACTGATTTTTTTTAAAGGGTTTAAAAAACTATGGACACATGCAGATGCCTTAGATCTCTTTTGAAACAAGGAGCTATATGTACAAATAATGTACTTTCCTTTTGAGAGAAGATGGTTTAAAAGTGCTCTCAACTTGTTCAAGTTTAAAAGGGAGGTTATAAAGTTGCAATTTAATATAATCACAACCACTAATCACAGAAGGAAGAAAATGGAACATTTCCCCATATCTATGGGTGATAGATTCTCTTTCCTGTTGTTACTGTCAGATTCCCTTCACTTCGTTAAGCATATCTGTTCTTAAAATGGAAAAGTCTCTATTGGTCTTTAAAAAAATGATTGTCCCTGCAGTGTCCGGGCTGCCCAGGAGCTTAGCTCAGCTTTATTTCCAGTGTGCTTCTGCCACCTGGTGCTTTCTGAAACCCATTACAGTGATCACCGAAAAAGGAAAAACCTTAGGAAGGTTGGAAAGAAATTTTCACAGTGTAAGAGGAGAATGAGAGGGAGGCATATTTCAAATGCATGGAAGATACGTGAGTGTATGTGAGAGAGGATAGAAAGAGAGAGAAGTCTTTCCAAAGGCTTGGGTGGTAATATGTTTATTTAATAGATTACATCAGTATTGAAATTACATTCAATCATTAGGACCCGCTACCTGGTAAAGGGGGAAAGAAAGACCTTGCATTTAGTGCTGATAACAATAAGCTCCAGAAGTAAGGCTTTAAAACATACTTCGATACTTTCCATTCTTGCCTGTTCTGTAAATGTGTTTTTCTACATGAAAAACCTCAGCCGGACCCTTGTGCCTGGAAAGCTGTAGGCTGCTTGTTACATGTGTTTCTTTGCATTAAATTGCCTGCTGTGTTTACGTGAACTGCTTTCTCTCCACATTATCATTCCAGACAACATTCCGTTGGTTCGGTGCCTCAAACTATTTGTATGGTCTGCTGCCCTGCAGTTATGTGAGCTCTAGGAAGGGGGCCTGTACCTGGAACTTCGGCCTTCCCGCCTGAGCGTAAACAGGCTGGATTGGATGGCTTGTCTGAGCAGCTCTCAGAGCTTTCTTTTTAGGAATTCATTTAAATACATTAGATTTTGAAATGGTATCTAAGGAGCCTCGCTTGTCTTCTGGGCAAACGCCTATTTCCAGGATGGCCCTGGGATCCTCTTTCCCAGCTTGCTGAGCTGTTGACAGTTCCAGGCCTGAGGCAGACTTCTTTACGCTTCAGCGTCACGCTTGCCTTGAAGAATGATGGCTATGACTTTCAACTACAGGCTTACAAGCTCCGAGGTAGACTCCACTTGGGTTACTAAGCACCCACTAAGGGCGGGCCTGTTATAAGGCTTTTTTAAAAAACATATGTAGCCATATATAGCCCCCACAGTAAAAACTGACATGTAATTTTTTCCTCATTTCCTGTTTGAGAAAACTGAGATCAGAGATTAAATGGCTAACCTGAAGTCACCTGGCTTGGAAATAGCAGAGTAGAAATTTGAACTCGTGTGATCTGAAAAGAGAAACCAAGTCTAGAGGCGACTGATAATAAAAAAGCAGGAGGACCTGTAGGGAGGTGTGCTGGCTGCCTCAGCATCAGTACCACCTCGGCATCAGTACCACCTCAGCATCGGTGCCACCTAAGCGTCAGTAGCACCTCGGCATCAGTACCTCCTAGCATAAGTACCTCCTTGGCATCAGTACCTTCTCAGTATCAGTACCAACTCAGCATCAGTACCGCCTCAGCATCAATATCATCTCCTTATGAAACTACCTTTGTAACATAGTAGCCCACACCTGAAACCTGTATGTTCATGTTGACCAATGTCACCCAATAAATTTAGTTTTAGAAAAAGACACTGTATCTTGCTTTCTGGTGGAGCCCGCTGCTGTTGGGGTTGGCAGAACACACAGGGAGCTTGGAAGCTCACCTCCAGTACCTCCCAGTCCTCCCCATTTGGTCAGTTCTGGCCTGTGTTAGTGCGGTAACCTCCTAACTCCTCTATGGACTTCTATTCTTGATACGTAGCCAATCCGTTCTTCACGCTGCATCTGGAACAAGTCTCCGAAGAACAAATCCGATCTTGTTGCTCCTGAGCATTCACTCTTTCAAGGGTTTCCAGTTGTAACTGAGATAAAGTCAAAATTCTTTTTTTTTTTTAATCCTCACCCAAGGATATGATTTATTGATTTTTTTAGGAGAGGAAGGGGGAGAGAGAGAAACATCAATTGGTTGCCTTCATATGTGCCCCAACCAGGGATGGAACCCGCAACCTAACCTAGGTATGTGCCCTGACGGAATCAAACATGCAACCTTTTCGGTGCATGGGATAACGCTCCAACCAACTGAGCCAACAACCTGTACAAGTCCAGGTTCTCTAGCACGGCTTGTTAGCTCCTCCACCGCCAGCCTCGTGTCAGTTCACTGCCCACCACAAACACTGCATCAGCTCAGTGAACTCCTCACGGTCCCCTCAGCACCAGGCGTGTTCCTGATTCAGCACTGATCATTCTTCCTCCGTTGCCCCTCCTACTTTTAACGTTTGGAGTCTTTTACGGTCTCTGCTGGAAAGTCAGTTCTTGCAGAAAGCTGTTGGAGCCCTTCCTGCCCAGCCGCTCCGGCTCAGCACTCTGCTCTGCGGCGCACCTGTCCACTGCGTCGGGATTACCTCCTTTAATTGAGATACCGTTCACACCCGCTTAAAGGGCACAGGCCCCTGGTTTTCAGAATATTCACAAGGTTATGCAGCCATCACTGCATGTCATTTCCGAACATTGTCATCACCCCCAAACCACACCCCCATTGATAGCCCGCGCTCCCCTTCCCCACCACTGCCAGCTGCCAGCTTGTTTGCTCTTCCATGGGCTTGCCTATTCTAGGCCTTCATAGAAATGGATCATGGAATATTAGTCCTTTCGTGTTTGGCTGCATTAAGCATAATGTGTTCAGAGTTTACCATGTTGTAGCATATATCAGAACCCCCTTTGTATGGTTGAATGCTCTGCCAGTGTATGGATAGGTTACCACCTTTTGTTTATGCATCAGCTGATGGACGTTTGAGTTATTAGTTCTTTTTGGGTACTATCAGTACAGCTTCTATGAACACGTGTACACATTTTTGTATGATGTGTTTTCTTTTTTAAAATATATTTTTTATTGATTTCAGAGAGGAGAGAAAGAGAGAGATAGAAACATCAATGATGAGAATCATTGATTGGCTGCCTCCTGCATGCCCCCTACTCGGGGTGGAGATCAAGCCCACAACCTGGACATGTGCCCTTGGCCAGAATTGAACCTGGGACTCTTTAGTCTGCAGGCCGACGCTCTATCCACTGAGCCAAACTGGCTAGGGCTGTGTGATATGTTTTCAGTCCTCTTGGATAAGTACCTGGGAGTGGAATTGCTGAGTCATATGGCAACTCTGTTTTTCATAGCAGCTGCACCATTTCACATTCCCACCAACAATGTGTGAGGTTCTAATTTCTCCACATTCTTGCCAACACTTGCTAACGCTCTGGAATTTTTTTTCATGATAACTATCTTTGTGGGTGTGAAGTTATAATTGTCTTATAACCAGCTCTTTCCCCTCAGGACTAAACTGTGAGGGCAGAGACTTTGCAATACCTTATATTATTGTACCCCAGTGCCATGGTCATGGAGTTGGTGCTCAATTAACATCTGAGAAATGGGTGACCTGATCTTTCCTACTTGCTTCGCTTCTGTAAATCCAGGAAATATAGGGGCAGAAGTGTGAAGAGAGGTTCTGGCTGCCAGTCCACACACTGTTCACTGGAGTGCCACAGGATTTTAATAACCACACTAAGTAGACGCTCCGTGGCTTTAATAGTCTTACCTGAGACGTTCCCTGCATGCAGAACGGCGGGTGTTCTCATCTAACCAGGGCAGAATGGGGGAGACTGTGTGAGACTCGCTGGCATTTTAATCTGTGATTCCCGGGAGTCTTTCTATTCCAAACACATTTTCTCAGAGCATGTGAACGTTGCCTAATGAGAAAGCCATTCATTCTGAAGGAAAGGGGAGAAGAAAAGAAGCAAAACAAAAGTTCCTTTACTGGAAACCGAAGAGCCACATAGATTATACATTCAGAATAATACGGATGGAAGCCAAGCTGTCATGTTCTGGAACAGCTCTATTTAGCTGGGATCTCATTTACTTCTCCTCGCCTTGCGATCTGTTTTTATTTTTTCCACCGTGCCCCAAACTGGTATTTGTAAAGGTGAGCTGGAAGCAAAATGAAGCTTGTTCCCTGATTTCCTGCGGGCACAGTCCTCCTGGAGAGAAGGTGCCTCCCTGGCCCTGTGCCTGGGGTCGTGTGGAGGTGGGTGAGGGCCGTGGGTGCCATCTGCACACACTTCAGTCCATCCCTACCCTTTGCCAACATCCACCTCCTGGGGTTTTGCTCAGTCAGGAGTATAAATCTTCTTTGTTTTTCTGCACTTTTTTCTCTCTTCACGTGCTGTGAAACACAATGGTGGCCCAACCCTGGGAGCCTCTTGTGGAAATGGAATCCTTAAACCTTGGGACTAATTTTCAACTCCATCTTCCCCTCAGTCAGTGTGGATTTGCTGAGTGACAGTCACCACCTGACTAATTTCAATAAATTCTTCCTCTAGTTTATCTTTCCCCTCAAAAACAGAGTGTGCACCTCTGATCCTTTGAGGGGAGAAAATAGGAGAGGAGGAGAGAGACCTTTGGGAAAGTGTTGGGTAAATAAATAGCATTGGCCTCGTGGCAAGAGTGTCATGTTATGATATAGCAGTGAAAATACAAAAGAGGAAAAATAACAGAGCAATCTTTGTCCAAATATGGCCACTTGAACTCCAGGTGGTGTTTCAGCACTGGAGGGAAATTCCAGAGGTCTCTGTTTGCAAATGTTTCCCTCCCCTTATCTGCCTCGGCTGATAGTCCCGGGCTGAGCCCGGTGTCAGCAGGTGTTGGTTGCTTGAAGAAGGACAGCAGCAGTGTTGTTGGGGCAGCAGCATCCACGCCCATGTTCTGTCCTGTCCCTTTAACACTCCCTGATTTATAACTTCACCCAGGGCTTTAGTCAGTTTACGTGGCTTCTAAAAATACCAGTCTCAGAGAAATCACATGGGAGCCTGCCCCTGTGCTAGGCACCGGGTCAGTGCCTAGGAGTGCGATGAAGTCACAGGAAGGGGAGTTCTGCCAGGAAAGTTCCTAGCAGCTCTGCTTTCTTTGGCTCACTAATGAGGACCCGACTTACCAGGTCCCGGTTTACACGCTCAGTGCCTCTGGCTAGGGAAGCATGTGGCTCCTGGCCCCCGCGTTCCCACACATGACTAATCTACGGAAGCTGTGGACCAGTGGGCCGCTCTGCTTTTGAGCAAGCCAAAGGTTTATAACTTGAATTTGGAAACAAAACAGAATCGTGTACAAATAGGCTCTGCTGGGTCAGTCAGCTCCTTGAAAAGTCCCTTTCACTCTTGAGGATAGCATATGAGGGGAATTCCAAACTTTAGGAGGGCAAAAATGCAGGTTTAAAGGCTGGATTCTGAACTATGCTACGAAGTTGAGCAAGATGGTTATGTCGGAAACTTTGGCCTGGGCGATTCATGCTGCGCTGTGATGTGCGTCTGCATGTATCCGCCCTGGGTTTGTTTATTTACAATGAGAATTGAAGGGACACTTCTGAAACATCCTGTGGGAGAGCAGGCAGGTGGGCCTGCTCCACACGGCGCCAGAGGAAATCAGTCCCCTGATTAGTGATGACACTGCCCTCTAGTGGTGTGTCTGAGGCTTCAATGAATAAACTGCAGGTGTGTCCCAGTTCTCCAAAAAACTTACCAAATAAACTCCCAGATTGTGTGTGGGAAAGGGAAAGGGAGGGGAGGATGGCGAGAGGGAGGGAGAGAAAGAAAGGAGAGGAAGAGGCTTCTTGCCAATGTAACTCATCTCAGCGACTCAGAGGTGACAGGGACAGGGCTTCTGAGGTCCAGGAAGGGCCTAAGTGAAAAGATTTTCATTCCAGGATTCCAATGAGTGACACTAGCTACAAACCTTTATGAAGGATTTGAACAAAGCTGTGTACCAGCTCCCCCCGGCCCACATTCCATTTCCAGGTAAGTCACTGGCAGAGCTGAACGGTGGAGCCACCTGTTGCAAGCTTTTCTTGCACCATCATCTTTTTTTGTGTTCTCTTGAGGCCTCCTGTTGTCTTCCCGAATACCCCTGCTGCCCTGTGCCTCCTACTAAGAACTCCTGGCCTAATTCCTCCGGTGCCTCTGGGGGAGAATGTTTAGAGAGTGGCCTGGGCCCTTAGGGAATGACAGGAATGCTGAGAATTTCAGGCTCTATTTTGCAGATCAGAGAAAGAAAGTGTGGGCCCAGGGGAGGGGAGGGGCCTTCAAAACACCTCAGATCACGGTTACCTCAGGCCATGGAGCTGGCCCCAAAGCCAGTCTCCTCTGGGAGCGCTGCCCTGTCAGCTGACCTGGGCTTAGAGGCCTCTGGGAAAGGTGGTGGTTGTGTACCAAACGATCGATATGAAACATGAGCTATTTGCTAGAGTTTTAGTTGTTTTCAGCATAACTGGCAAACAACGTGAAGTGATTTTGTAGCTATCAGTCCTTTCAGGGTTGAGTTGTAGGGGCTCCTGGAATCTTGCTTTATTACAGGAAAAGCGGGAAATGGCAAGAACTTAACTCAGAACTATCACCCGAGTCTCTCTGGCTTTCTATGTGCACTAACTTTTTCATTCGATTATTTACTGATTTTTTTTGTTGTTGTTAATTCTCATTGGAGGATATTTTTTCCATTGAGTTTTAGAGTGGAATGGGATTGGGGTGTGAGGGAGAGAGAGAAAGAAACATCGTGAGAGAGACACATTGCTTGGTTGCCTCCCTCATGGGCTGAAACTAGTGCTGGGGATCGAACCTACAACCCAGGTATGTGCCCTTGACCTGGAATCGAACCCACAACCCTTCAGTGCACTGGGCTGACACAGTAACCACTTAGGCACACCAATCAGGGCTCATTTGGTTATTTTTTAATTTTTGCATTTAACTCACACGATTATAAGGATGACCACCAAACCACCCACTACCTCCTCTTCTCCTCCCATCCCCCAACCCCTTTGTGACAATTAGAAGAATCTCACCTGGGGAATGTGATTTGATTGGTTACTTAATGTGAGGCTCCTGTTTTGAATTGTGTATTTATCTATTATCCAAATTGTGTATTTATCTATTATCCGAAGGCATGTGTGGCTCATGCTGAAGCCTTAACATTACCCTCAAACACTGCCGCCATCTCACACCACCACCCTGCTCCACCTTTGTCTCCATGAAAAGCTCCTTGGCAACATAAATGTGTCACTTGAAGAGTTGCGTTGGAGGAATGCAAACATTAACATGTGTCTGCACTTTTGAGAGAATATCCTTGTGTTAGAGTATAAACACGAAAGGGTGTTATTTTTTCCATAATTGCTACTAATTGTGTCCTGTCAGAATGCTCTTTGTTTCCTGGGTAGTAAACTCCCTTAATGGCATCTCAGCCCAATTGCATAACTTATGCCACTGCTGTTAGGGTCGCCAAAGAAGGAACGCAGGAGGCCAAAGTGGTAAGGGATTATAAATGTATGAGGTCATCTGGATACCAGATGGGTTGAGCCCCCAAAATGTCGCCAGCAATCAGGGATGGGGAGTCAGAGGTTTTAAAGGACTCAAGGCGGGCTTTTTCTGGGCGGAGAATTTTCTGTGCAGTTCTGGATCCTGGGAAGGTCCGGAAGGAAGAGATAATGGTCTTAGCAAGTGGAATGTGGTCTTAGCAAGTGGAATGCGGTCTTAACAAGTGGAATGTGGTCTAAGCGAAAGGGAATGTCCATCATGAAGTTCCCAGGGGCGGGGTATCATTCAATCATTTGATCAAACCTAACAACTACCTGTTTACTAAAACAGTGTCACTGAAACCCTGAGACTCAGTAGTGTCGATGAAAGAATGTCCAGCCTAAGAAAACGTTTTATAAGAGTTTGTTTGAGCCAAACTGACAACATTTGCTGGGAAGCAAAATCTCCATGGATTGGGAAAATGCTCTGGAGAAGGGCAGTTCTGCAGCTTCCTTTATACACTAGAATCCAAGGAGAAGAGGGGAGAGGGTGCTACGGGAAATCCATCGGTGGTAGATTAAGGAGGTGGGAAAACTAAGCGGAAATCTCTGAAACTGGATACAAGGCAAAGCAGAGAGACACTTCTTTCACACAGGTGGGTACAGGGTCGTTAACAATTAACGTTTACAGCACATTGAGATGGTATTTGGGGAACAAGATAACAGGGGTTTTGTGGTCTTCTGCTCTAGTGGGAGATTGTGCCCTGAGGAGTCTGGAAAAAAGGGATTGCTCTGACATTCCAGAGGTAAGTCATCATAGATGCAAAACCAATAGACAAGTTCACGTAAAGATTGATGTTTGTCAAGGAAGCTCCTGACCAAGGATGCAACTACCCACTATGACTTGCTCTTAGGTGGGGATTTTTATGTTCAGACCCTCCTGTGTGGTTACTTTTGGTCTTTGAGTTGGTAAAACTTGCCATGAAGGCTTCCCCTGAGGTTGTCAGGGTTAGTATTTGGCCCCTTTTATGCCCACAGTAGTGTTTGTTTTAGTTTAAAAGTTTTTTTTTATTCAAAAGTCTTCCTTCTCTTGACCACCCCAAAGAGACCAGTTGTCTTAGGTGCTGGGGTGGCGGGCTGGCTGTGTTCTTCTCACACCTGCTGATGTAGGAGCTGACTTCTCTCACCTGCCCGCTTCTGCAGAGCGTGACTTACACACAACTCTTTTATCTGTGGCTGCTTATCTGGCCAACACTCTCCTTCACTGACTTCTGCGTGGAAGGAATCTGAAGGCAGTTTCTTTCTTGGAGCACCCATACTGGTTCTTCAGTGAGCTCTACAGGCGACCCCTGGCTGGGCTCCAGGTGGAGCTCTCTCAGGTGCAGTCTTTCCCTTGAGACCATGGTACACATCGCTTGGGGGAAAGTATAGTGGCTTAAGCCCAGCTACCTCCCTTAGAGTCTATGGGAGCCGAATGATAGCCTGGTGTTCTTGCTACCCAAAGAGGACAATGCAACCGGCCTCCTAGCTCTTCCTATCAGCTTGAACACCTCTCCTGCTCCCCCCTTCACTCTCCCAAGAATCAGGGCCTGGGCCAGACCAGTGATTTGCCAACTTTCCAACCAGAGCTAAGCTCTAGTCCTCAACATAGCAGTAGTGGTGGGAAGCAACATTTCCCTTTTAGTCTTATTGTGTGGAGGGCCCTGCTGGAATTCTAACCTAACAGTGAGGGGAAGCGAAAGGGATAGTTGACACTCTGCAGAATGCTTTCCCCCCAAGAGGGAAGCCCTTTCTCACATCCTTCCTCTTTCATGAAAGAAGTGGATCTGCCGAAATGTTGACAATCTCCAAGTCTAACTTCATAGGTGTCTGTCTCCTTCGCTTACATTTTTATTTATTGAATTTTGAGAGAGAGAAACATCAGTTTTGTTGTTCCTCTTATTTATGCATTGATTGGTTGACTCTTGTGTGAACCCTGACCGGCAGTCAAATCTGCAACCTTGATGTATCAGGACAACGCCCTAACCAACTGAGCTGGGCAACAATTCTTGACATTAGCACCCGACAGAAGTCTATTATAGTGAAGTTGTGGTTCTCAGCTCTGGCTTCATGTTAGGTTTAATCAGTCTGGAAGTGGGACCTGGGTCTTGGTAGTTAAACAATATCTCCTCGTGATTTTGGTACACAATGAGGGTTAAGACCTTCACATGACTAGTGGAGGGCAGAATGCAACCCTAAAGGGACAGCATTTAGCAGTAATTCTAAAGTGAGAGACAGGTTAGGATAGGAAAAATGTGGCCCTGGAGAGGCAACAGAAGAAAACAGGTTCCTGTATGAACGGTTTGAGGGATGAAGAATTTAGGGAGGGGATCCTGGAATAGTTCTTTTCCCAACTCCCCCCAATTTTTCTTCCTAATCATTTTGTTTTTCTCACCATCAAATACGCATTCTAACTCTTTGAAGATTTGTTGGAGTTTTTGCTCTTGAATTTTTTTGTTAACACTGCTGGTGGGCTGCACATGGCACGGTGCCTGAGGCCCTGCTTAAGACAGGGTCCCTGCCCCATAGAAAAGTAGAGAGTAGGGACTGGAAGAGGGCTCTGCAAATAGTTATCATGCGAGAAGCACCAGGTCTTGCTTAAGAGGCTTAGCTCTTGGCTATGAGAACAACGCCTGCTATTTTCCCCTCTGGCATTTAAAGTCTCTCTACTCAGATATCTGGCTTTTTCTCCTTTTTCCAGGCCCTTATTTTCACTGTTAGTGCCTAGTGCCTTGCAGTAAGCCCACTGGGTCGGTGGTTGAACCCGAAGTCCCGAGGAAGAGGGGGAGCGTCTCTTTTTGTGTCTCCTTTTTAGGAGTGAGGAAACTTTTCACTTCTCTCCATGTCTTGGTGACTAAGATTGAGCATTTGTCCATCTTAAAAACCGATGACCAGTGAGGGCAACGGGATTCTCATGCGTGGATTAGATTAGTCATTTGCAAGAGAATCAGTATTGGAGAGTCAACCACCAAGAGCTCTACACTCTGCGTTATCTCTCCCACAAAACTTTTCTCACATTCTGTAGTCTTCTCTTGTCCTCTTTTCTCTAGTAGGTCAAGGATCTTGTCTTATTTATCTTTTTCTTCCTACATCCTGCAGGAGTTTATAATCTGGTTAGAGAGGTGATGTTAACTCACAAATGAAGCATACACACATACACATTGTAAGTAGAGGCATGCCACTCTTAGTGGTGTGGCCGTGTTCCTGAGTTTGAGTACCCCAACTGAATCAGCATGACAGATGGCCAGGATAGCAAAGCCCACTGGAAATGCATTTCCACTTAGTAGATTATCAATAGTTCTTTTCCGTCTCTCTAGATCCCCTGAAGTCCAGTTGTATCTTCCATTGTTGGCCAGTCTGCTCTGGAGGCAGTAATGTGCATGAGGCTGTTCATAAAGTCAAAGGACTTCTGTGAGGTTCTTACTGCCTGAGGACCTTCATTCTCTTCCCTTGGAGGTGCCTAGAGCGGCAATAAAACAGACATTTGAAGGTTTCCTGTGATACTCCTTCTTGCTCCTTTTGGCAGGTACAGCACCATCATTTGAACAGCTTCAGTCAGGCGTCATTGATCAGAACTGTTTACCAGAACACAAAGTAAATGGAGAGAAACCATATTGGAATAAACAAGACACTTACCTCAGGGTCGCCTGGCAGAGCTCTCAGCGGCTGTGGGTGTGTGTGTAGCCTGCTGCACGCAAGGCACAGGGGGAAATATGTCTGTCAATTATAGGGAGATACATTTAAATAACTATAAAATGCTTTGGGAGAATTATTCGGACATATCCTCTGACCAGGAATAGATGCTCCACAGAATGAGTTTTAAAAAGGTATCTGTGTGCTAATGTATTGAATGGTAGTATGTGAACTAGTTCGGGGTGTATGCTCTGCTCATATTTCTTTTTTTCAGGTGTAAATCCCTGCTACAAGGATGGGTTTGGGTGTCATGGAACCCTTGTAGGTAACCCTGTCCCCCATAGATTGTGCGGGGATATGGAAACCTGACCCGAGCTGAAATAGATTTTCTTTCTTAGTTTCCTAATGACCCCCAAACTATGGTCAGGTGATGCTGAGTTTGGCCCAGTGTCCCAACTGGGTGTTAATTAGCGTTAGGTTTGGTTCTGAGAGGTATAATGTAAAAATTATGACACCGAAACAAAATAGAAACTCATTTTTTTTCTCTCATATAGACATAGGCGAAGCAGGCTTTGCATGACAAGCTGTCTCATAGCCATCAAGGGTCTGCGGCCCCAATGTCTTATTGCTCTGCCAGCTTCACCATGTGCTCCATCCAGTGGTTTGTTGGTAAACTGACTCTGGGTTTGATTTGTAGCATTTGCCTGATTCCTATGTTGGAAACATTCCTACTATGGCCAACTTCAAGCTACCGACGGTTTATAAGCAGCATGCAAAATTCCTGAATGTTTGACAATCTGCTCTCCTGCTGTTATGAGCCTGCTCTACCTAGCAGACCACTGCTGCGCCCTCATGATCCCAAATGGCTGCCCCAGCTCCAGACATTATAATTACATTCCAGCTAATAGGAAGAAATTGAAAGAGGACACAAACTCCTCCCCTTTTAGGATATCTTCTAGAAGCCATGCACAGCTACTTAAATCCCATTGGACAGAACTTAATCACATGACTACATCTACTTGGGAAATACAATGTGGCCTTGACTTACGAGTGTCCCGACTAAGGAGGTTTTTGAGATACCAGCTGTCTCTCGGCCAATTTTTTGCATTGAGTTGGTAGAGTAATTTGAGTTAACGAGCTCCTTAACGAGCTCGGTCTCGGAATGAATTAAACTCATAAGTCAAGGACCCACCGTATCTATTTTCTTCTGGGCTCCCATGTACCCAACTAAGATTTGGGTGTTCTGTTATGAAAAAAGAAGAGGAAAATAAATTTTGGGGAAAATTAGCAGTTTCTGTAACTAACGGTAACACCCAGTTCCACATAAATGCCCAAGTTAATGGGGAGGCAGAAGCCCAAATTAAAAAGAAGTTAGTTTTCCAAGCGAGAAGACTTGGAGTGGCTTTACAGCAGGGATGATAAATATGCAGTTTCAGACAGAGAAAGCGAGACTAGCTGCCAATTATTTAAATTTCAGGGTGACTAATGATAATACTCCCTCTTTCTCTCCTGAGTTGGAACTGAGGGACAGATAAATAAGTCAGGCAGATGGAGCGAAAAGTGTCAGCTTTATTGCTGATTCAACTATTTGGAAGAAAACTTCAGCTCTGCAGTGACAAGGGGCTCCCCTTCACTCCTGAAATACCCCCCTAGTCAAAGGCAGAATCGGAAAACTGCGGAGTTGCCCATCCCTGTTCGTCCCTGCCCTGGGCACCTGCCCTTGAATGCTCCCCACAGAAGGAAATTGGTGAATTTTCTTCTTCCAAATTCACTAATAAGATAATTAATCAAAATGGATTGAGGCATAGTAGGAGAGGCCAGGGTATGTCCGTCTCCACTGAAACATGAAAAACGAATGTTCTGTCTTAATACTGTGACCTTTCAAACCTGTTGCAGTTTAGCTAACCATGCTGCAGCTGGGTTACATGAAATCCCTTGGAATCCTTACAGGTCATTTATTTAAATGAGCACAGGGGGTTTCTCTTAAAACAAAATGGTCTCTGACTTAGAAATGTACTTAAGGGCTCTCTTGTGTGGGTCAGACACTGGGTGCTGTGTGAGTTCACAAGAAAGGTTACAAGAGGCTTGGAGGAGGTAGAGGAGTTTTCATGGAAGTGGCCAAACTTGAGCTTGTTCTGCAAGTCTGGGCAGGGTTTTTGATTGGCTGAGAGAATGGAAGCGTTTCAATCGAGGGGAACTTGATGGATGTAGTGAGAATGGGGACTGGCACGGAATGGTCTGTGCCAATGGGAGGGGACCACAAAGACTAGCTGAGGTGCCTGTTAAAGTGGAAGGCAGGTGAGACAGGTGGTTTGGGACCACTGTCTGGACTCCGTAGTTGACAGGAAAAGAATTTTTTTAGTACCACATGATCTCACTCATTTGCGGATTATAGAGAACAACATAGACTGATGAAAAGGGACAGACCCAAAGACATAAAAGAAAAAAATATATATATTTTATTGATTTCAGAGAGGAAGTGAGAGGGAGAGAGAGAGAGAAACATCAACGATGAGAGAGAATTATTGACCGGCTGCCTCCTGTGCACCCTCCACTGGGGATCGAGCCCACAATCTACACATATGCCCTGACCAGGAATCGAACTGTGACCCCCTGGTTCATAGATTGATGCCCAACCACTGAGCCACACCAGCTGGGCCAGAGAAGGAAATTTGTAGCCATTGAAGAAAAGCAAAACGTGGTGTTTTTCATAGATTATTCTGGAGGAAGTATTATTCCTGGACCTTTCCAGTTGCACGGACCAACAAATTCCCTTTTGTGTTTAATTCAGTTAAAATAAATAGCCCTGACTCATACATTCCTCTTATCGGGTACAGGGAAATGGTTTTCAAACTTCCGCATGCATTAGAACAACCTGGAAGACAACACAGATTGCTGGGCCCCACCCCCACAGTCTGTGACGGGGCTCAAGAACTTCATTTTTAGAAGATCCCAGCTATTGCTGCTGCTGGTCCTGGGACCACACATTGACAATCACGGGGATAAACGCTGGCCTGGGATCAATCCTGCCCAGTATTGAATGAGTGAATGAGAATGCAATTCCTGGATCATAAAATGAGAGATTAGATGAGATGGTCTCTGAGGTCTTGAGCCTGTGTTTCTGCGACTCTATTCACATTTTTCCACATAATAGAAATCACAGTGTTTACTGAGATTGCTCTTATCCCTGTCAGTGCATTCATTTTACCTTGAAGGCTCAGACCATTAGGTAGGAATCTGAAGGCATGTGATTGGACTTGAGATCCTTTCTCAAGAGGAAAGACCCTCTTAACATGGCCCTTCTACACTCGAAAAGAAAACAGAAAAAAAAGTGGCAAGGAATTCAAATATGGCCCAGACTACTTTGCAAATTGAAAGAAAAGGGATGAGACTTTTTCACTAAAGCGGAAGTGCTGTTGACCCAGCACCTGAAGCTTTGGAGAGCATTCACTTAAACTTAAGGTTAAAAATGTTCAGCCTTAAGAAAATATTTACCCATTCATAATTGTGCAGAGCAATGAGCTGGATGTCTGGCCAAAGGGTCAGAGGCTTCCTTGCTGCCTCAAACTCTCAGCACAGAGGACCTGGGAGGCTGCCCTAGCCCCAGGTGGAGGGGCATTTGTCAACATTTGCAACCTCAGCAACCCTGCCCTTGCTCACACGGCCTGAGTACTGTCGGCTGAGTGAAGACTGGCATCAGCAGAGACAGTGTCTGGCAGCCGCACAGAGAACAGTTACTCAGACTGGGGATTTCCTGAGTTTCATTATGGATGACCTGTACATGCAGTCCCGCAGCAAGGAGATGAGGCCGAGAGGTGACGCGTCCTGGGACAGGGACATGACACCTTTAGCAGCAGAAGCAAGGTTTTGAGGGATCAGCAGGACGTTGAGGTTCCCTCTTTTTTCAAATGAGTGGGTTTTGTGGTTACAGCAAACCAGGAAGTGGTGACCCTTTTCACTGAGAACTCCCCCTCATGAGATAAGCTGTGGGTGAATTCTCCTGTGATCAGGAATTCTTCAGGGATGAGTGAGTAGATGTGGAAAATGCAGAACCAGAGTCTCTGTCCTAACCTGGGGTAATTGATTCTGGGAGCTGGGCTTATTCAACAAACGGGAAGCATGAGGGAGGGGCAGAGAGCAGCCTCGGACTCCGGCAGGAAACTGCAGCATTGGCTTCACCACTCCCCAGGACTGAATGACCCGCACACCATTACTCCGGACTGGGTGGCTAGTGGCTGATGGCCTGTATGGCTTCCTGACTTTATATCCAGTTCACGCTACATTTTCTCTTCTTCCTGGTCGATCTTTATTCTCTTAGGTTATATGCAACCATTTCTACCTAAACCCCGGATATTGTGAATTGCTTGGTGGTTGGTCAGTGTCTTACTCATCATTATATTCCACACAGTGGATATTCGCAGTATGCATCTTTTTCTAAAACTGAGCGCTATACTGGTAAGCAGAGTTCATTATCCCTAAAGTCAGATCTGGAGGTGAGAGAGAGGTAAATTAGGAACCACACTGCTACTCTAATGCTCCCTCCCCACCTTACCTTGCTCATTTTGATCTTATTGCTTAAAATGTCCTTTAACTTTGATTGCCGACAAACGCTGATTCATCCTTGAACCAAGCTCAGTCACTGTGAAACTTTCCATTTTGTGTAGAATTCTGTCCTTCAAATATTCTTGTAATTATTTCACAAATGGAGGATTTGCATGTTTGTTAGCTATGAACTAATTAAGGAAGGGTCTGTTTTTGACATTTTAAACTGAAATTGACTTAACTACTTACCGCCAAGCCAGACGGCTGCTGTCATGGGTTCAGGGAACTCCCCAGTCTCCCTACCTGTCAGAGTGCAACTCAAAGCTTTGAGTCCCATTTATTCCCTTAGCTCCTTGAGAAAGGTCATCCTTGAAGCTTTTAGCAGAGGTTTATTTTAGTGCTGAGGAATTCAGGTCTCTTCCTCAGAGGCTGTTTTGATGGGGAAAGAACTAAAGACAGACAGGAGCATGGGGCGGGCATGGGTGTGGAGCAGGGAGATGAAGTGTTTATCTTGAGTCACCAAAGATAAACTTTGCCCAGGTTCTAATTTCACTTAAGGCTCAAGGCCTTCTAATGAGTTAGCTCAGTATATAGTGAAGCTCAAATTCAACTCACCGAGGCGAGAGAAGGGAAGGTTAATTCTATGCACATCAGCCATGTGTTGAAACTGGTTCTGAAATGATTTTATTTTAGATGGTACAGTGGTGGGACAGGTGTAGCTCTTGTGTTGAGTGTTGCTGTGTTTCTGGAAGTCAGGCTGTGCTTCGATGGCTAGAGACCCCGAATTGCAATGTCTTAAATACTAAGCAGCATTAAAATATTTTTGTGTTTTGTTTTGTTTTCCTGGGTGATCATTAACTCCTTTCTGCACCTGATCTCCTAAAAGCTAAGCCAGCTGGATGTTGATTTAGTCCTGATTCTGTGTTGCTCATAACTCTTGGCAGCTTCTTGGGAGATCCTTCTCTGAGGCGAGGGTCAAGGGACACAAGTGAGTGAATAATGTTGTTTTCATTTTAACAGCAGGCAGGGCTGCGCCTGCTGGTTTCCATGGCCGCATCCCTGTGTTATCCAGACAGTGGGCATCACTGGCTCTTAATCGTCTCATTTCTCCTTCGGACCAGAATAAACTTCATGTTTTGTATTTGTGATTTTTCAGATGTCACAGTGTCTACTGACAGAGACGCATTACTTCAGAGAGAAAACTGCAAGCAATTTTCTCTTCAAATTTCAAGCCTGCTATGGAAATAAAAGGTGGGAAACAGAGCAAGTAAATCATCAAACACCAATAGACTCGTGATTCATATTTAATTTCCAGAGGTTACCACATCTAATCTAAACAAGAATAAAATGCACTTCATTCTGATGTTGTGTGCATGCTTTCACACACTGGTCTCTCCTCATAGTTGCCCAGGCTTGCTCTGGGGTCACGTAGGTACATACCTATGTTGCATCGTCCATCTCCCCTGTTTTTCCACAGAGTGGAGCTGTAACTGCACTAAGAGGAAGCAAACAGAATCCCAAAGATCAAAGATTGTGGACATGACAGTGAGAAGGACCAGAAGTTTCTGTTTATCAATCGATAGGGGAGGGGAAATAACTCCTCAGGTTTCGTTTGAAGATCTCGGGCTGTTGAAATCAGACTTTTAGATCTTAATCCAATGAGAATGAAAGACGAACTTGCCTCTGGTGTCTGCCCAGGGCGAGTCATTTCTTTACTCTGCGATGCAGATCTTATCTTACGGGGTTCTGAAATATTCCTTTCCAAGTTGCTTGTTTTCCCAACTGCAGTGCTCTCTGTCCAGGTGTGCTAACTCGGGAGAACACTGAGCACCTGGTACTTGGAAAAGACAGCCCTTTCTCTGGGCACTCAGTCAGTCAGCAAATATTTACTCTCCCGGACTTTGTGCCAAGAACCCTCCTAGTCCCCGAGGGCAGAGCAGAGAACAAACAGGCCTCTGTCCCTGAGGGGCTTCCGCTTTAGTGGAAGGAGACAGATAGTGAAAGTCTAACCTGGAAGGAAGCACAGGGTCAAGGGTTGGAGATGGACCTGAATCGGTCAGGAGAGACGATCCTGAGGATGACATCTGAACTGCTGTCTGAATGTGGGGAAGAAAGCGGCCACTGGGGCTGCGCTCAGCATGTGGGACAGAAGCAGGGCGGTGGGTTGGGGTGCTGTGCCCAGGAGAGGGAGATGAGCTGGGAGAGGAGGCAGAGGCTGGTCAGGGGGCTTGATAGGCCAGCGCGAGGAGTTCGGAGTTTACTCATGTTGTGCAGAGAAGTGTTCCATGCAGTGAAGGGATGTGGGCGGATGTAATCAGAAAAGTTCACTTGGCTGCTGTGGAGAGCAAGGACCAGCGGGAGGAGTGTGGTGGTGATGGGGACCTGTGAGTGGGCGTAGACTAGGGTGATCACATGAGGGTGAAATGGTCAGTTCAGAGCTACTTCTTGTGGTCAGAGCTCTGGGGCTTATGGGCGGACTGCATGTGGAATACGAGGGAAGAATCGGATGGCTGCTCTGTTTTGACCTGAGCAATGAGGAAGTGTTGGTGCTGTTGACTAAGGCCTCTGGTGTTGGGGAGGGGGGCATTGCACAGAGAAGATGGTTCTCTGCAGAGCTCCTTTCAGGTCTGTGTGAGGAGTCAGCCACTCTGTGCCAGGTGAGTCTGTGGGTATAATTAGCTGCAATAGTACTTCCAGTTACTGATGTCTGTAGGGGACACTTCTAGGTGACAGTGTTTTCCCAGTACTTGGTGGCCTATAATTTGTGGCCTGGACGAGGCAGTAAATCTCTCCCTTTCTTGTGTTCAACAACCCCACTGAAGAGAGCAATCATGTCTAAAATGCCTGATTTGGGGGCCTGGCTGGGTAGCTCAGTTGGTTAGAGCATCATCTCAATACACTAAGGATGTGGGTTCAATCCCTAGTCTGGGCACATACAAGAATCAACCAAGGAATGCATATGTAAGTGGAACAACAAATCAATGTCTCTCTCACCCCTTCTCTCTGTCTCAAATCAATTAAAAAATTAAAAATTAAATGCCTGACTTTGTTGAGCTATCATGTGTGTATATATATATATACATATATTATGCATGCATATACATGTATACATATGTGTATTATATGTAGAGTGAGAGATACCTTTTTTGTGAATATTAGCACAAATACATATATATGTATATATATCATACAGATACATATGTATGCCAATATTCACAGAAACAAATACATCTATCTGTCTACCTCTGCCACCTCCCATACCCTACCCACACCCCACTGAATATGAAATAGCAGTATTCACATTTTGGATCAAAACAACTGGACAGAATCATATGAGAATTTTGTATCTTTTGTTCACTTGTTTCTTCTTTCATTTATTAAGTCATCCATGAGTCAACAAGTGTTTACTGTGTTGTACAAGCATTATTTTAGGTTTTGTGGATACAAAAGCTTTTTATTTATTGGCAGCTATTACTAACCTTTTAAAAATAGTTAAAATGGGTAATAGCAACAAGTTTAGTTTAATTAGATCCTAGATGGAGAATTTTATGCCAGATCCTGAAAGGGGGTATACATCATGTTGGGGCAGTTATCTTGAGGGCAATGGGGAACCTTGGATGGGTTTTACATGTGGGGGTGCCTTGAGGTAACTTTGCATATTAGAAAGCTACAGAATGGAAATGAAAAGTAAATGAATAGGTGTACCCTTCACCTGTGCCCTCTCTCCAGGCCCCTCCATACACATAGGCTGTTATTTAGCCACCATTCATGTATTCAGTGCCTCTTAGGAAAGACAGATTCCTCACGTGTGCCTTCGTGAAATTTCATAAGCAAATGCTTCTATATCAGAGTAAGAAGATGACCAAACCAGTCAATACCAGTAGCTTCTTAATCTCATCATATTGTAATTAATTCTATGCTATCACCTACGCTATTTTCCAGTTCAAGGACATTCCAGTGGAGTATATGGTTGACCTTTTACCTCAGAGGCATCTTCTTTTCACTTCTCTAAACCCTTTCTGATGAAGTTGCCAGGTAGAGGTCATTACCTTTGCAACTGTGAAGGCTTGTAGTACAGTTCAAGTGAGATTTCCTTCTGTGGTGTAAAGAATTCTTCTTACATTAAGGATCTATACTTTGGGGTTGCTCTTTTTGTTTGTTTTGTTTCCATTTCTTCTGTTGATGATGAAGACTTTGTTTTTTAAATGTCTTGGAAGCAGCTACTGAATTTTCACTCTAATGGGTTATGTATCTCTATTTGTAGGATATATAGACACTACAACTCAGTGGGTCCATCAGAGAAATGAAAAGTTGATTTAAAAAAAAGAAGAAGAAAGGAGAAGATATAGGTTTGTAATTTGTACTCCATGGAACGTATATACAAGGTGTCCCAAAAAGTTTTATACACACTTCAATAGCTGATAGGTTGATTGATGTTTCTTTCTTTTCAAATTTAACCCATTGGAATTAATTATTCAAAGTGTGTATACATTTTTGGGGGGCACCCTGTATATATCATCAGGAAAAAGAATGAGATATCAGGAAAGTGAATGAAAATAACTCATTGTGGTAATCTAGCTTGTCATTCATTTCCTCAGCAAATTTTTATTGAGTGCCTCAGTATGCAAGGCAATGCAGACATAGCCCCTACCCACATGGTTATCTTGGCACAGACTTGGAAAAGGTTTGGGGTGCTCATTAAGAAAAATTAATTAATTCCTAAAACTTTAAAGTCATCTGCCAGTTTATTTAAAGATTCATTTATTAGTTCTTTCATCAAATACATTTATTTTGATGAATTATTGTAGAAAAGACTATGCTAGGTTTCAGGATTCATGAAAAAAAAAATCAAATAAAGATGCAGCTTTCAAAAGCTATGGAGACCACTGCTTCCGGTGGTTCCTGTGGTGTCAATAAATGCATCAGTAGAGTTAAATCCAATATAATAACCAGCAGTGGTTTGAAACACTCATTTGAAAGGTCCTGGGGCTAGAATAAATAATGAATCATTATTATGAAGTGCTAGGTCCCTGGAGAGTGTAATCATTGGGCCAGCCAGAGATGGGATGAAAGGACTCTGGTTACTGAAACTGGGTGAGAATACAGAATCAGTAATAAACCCAGTCATGAGTCTCAGAGTACACAACAGGAGAGAGACAGAGCTACTGCCTCTCCCAGGTCTATTGTATTTTCCAATTTCTTATTTACAGGCCTTGCGTTACCTAAACCCCAGAGCTTTCTTCTTTGGCTCTAATGAACATTTTCTTCTAAAAACTGTTGACCACTGTTCCCACAGAGCTGCTAACAAATATGACAAATTCAAGGCCTGGAATGACAAACCATGTGCCGGTAGGCCTGCAAGGGTGTCGGAGTCAAATGATTGTGAGGCCACAATATTTGCGTTGTTGTTAATGCATAAAACTTAATACCAAGCCTGTGGGTTGTGGGGATTTATGAATATGATTTTAGCTTTTAGAAGCTGTGAGATAATCTTCATTCAACATTGACGATATCTGTTCAGATTTCAGTTTGAGAGAAATCTAGAGAATTCGGAGAGACCTCCATCTATCCTGAGGAATATCTGGAACATAGATTAAAGGTAGAAGGTAGGGCTGGGAGGGGAAGCCTTGAGTACCAGAAGACACAGGGTTTGTGAACCACAGTTTTCTTTAGAAGGGAATTGTTGAGGCCTAGTTTCTTTTTTTTTCTTTTTTAACAACTGCGAGAGGAAGTTTTTTAGACTCCCATAGTGTACAGTAGCCCCCTTATCATCGGGGAATGCATTTTAAGACCCCCTACTGGATGCCTGCAACTGCAGACAATACCAAACCCTATGTACTATACTATGTTTTCTCCTATACATACACACCTACGATAAAGACAATTCCATGGATAGATTTCTTCTTATTGTAGATCTTAGCAACCTCAGCATATGATTTTTTTTTTCTTTCCTTATTGAGAACTTTAACCTTCTCACTTAAAGGAAGCACTTCATGGCTTTGGCGTATCTGAATTGCCAGCATCACTACTCTTGTGCTTTGGGCCATTATTAAGTAGAATAAGGGTTACTTGAACACAAGCACTCACTGCAATCTCTCAACAGTTAATCTGCTAACGAGATGGCTACTAAGTGACTAAGGGGTAGGTAACACATACAGCATAGAGCTGGACAAAGGGATGATTCACGTCCTGGTCGGGTCAGAGCAGGGTCAGAGCAGGACTTATGAGATTTCATCATACTATTCAGAAAGGTGTGCGATTTAAAACTGTTTATTTCTGGAATTTTCCCATTTAATATTTTTGGATCATGGTTAGCTTCAGGTAACAAAGTGCGGAAAGCAAAACCGCAGATAAAGGGGGACTACTGCCTGCTGTTTCCATTTATAAAAATAGTTGCATGTGAAGTAAGACAATTTAGCTTAGATTCATGTGCTTCATAAATACGGTATAGTGCTAGGGAGAGCACCCACTTCCCAGCTGGATCTGCTTCGGGATCCTGTAGGCTGCTTGTGGGAATATGTGATCTTGTTGAGTTATTTTATTTTCTCATCTGTAGAGTGGGTCTAATAGAGCATGTGTTGTTACTGAAGGATCAATTAACTGTATGTGAAGCACTTACAACCATATCAGGTACATCTTGACTTTCAATAAATTGAAACTCTTATTATGACAGTTACAGTAGAAAGTTGCAAAATCTTTATTTCCTGAAGACATTGAAAAGCTGAAGAGATTTTCATTAAATTGTGATATGAAGTATGGTCCTGGAAAAGGGAATTTGATAACCTTCCCACTCCCAAAGAGTAAATTTTATTTATTATTTTTTCTTTTAGTACAAAAGAATATATGGTTGATATAACAATTCAAAATATTCACTAGTATATAAAGTAAAACTCTCCTCCCCTCTAATTCCATGCCCCGAGGGGCCCCCATGAACAGTCATATCTTTCCCCAGTTACATGGAAAAAATGTACATATACATATATGTATACACTTTTTTGTTTGTAAATATGACATTCATTATATTATGCATATACTTCTGCAACTTGTTTTTTTATGTAACAATGTATCATGGTCACCTTTCTATGAAAATTCAGAGTTCTATTTGGTTATTATTTTATTTTTGATTTAATAGCTATATGTTATTTCATAGTGTGGATATGGCATTATTTGTTTAATCAGTTTCCTGTTGTTTAATTTTTAGATTGCCCCCTGCTCCCTTTTTGGCCATAGCAAATGATGCTGCAATGCACACCTTATATGTTTAATTTCTGTAGGATATAGTCCTAGAAAGATGCATGGCTAAGTCCATGCGTAGTTAATATTGTAATAGGTTAGATTTGAGAAGGGTCTAGTTAGGATTTAACTGATTTCAACCCAATATGGAAGGCTTGCATGATTGAAAAACAGCTTAAAAAAAAAAAAAAAGGCCCATTGACCACCAGTTCAGTGAGACGCTAAGTGAGTAAGGTTGGAAATCAATGTTTATTTCTCTTGGACTATGAAAGTTCTAGAATTGTCGTCTTCCTAAAATTTATTTCAATAACTCTGGTCCCCTGGGCACAATATTGCAGATTTGAAGCTCAGGAGTTTGTTGAAAGGGAATGTCCTTAGCTGATTTAAAGCCATTCCGGTGGCTCAAGTTAGGTCATTAATACCTTTTAGTCAACAGTGTGGGGATGGCAGTCCCAAGTGCCATCTTTGTTCACATCTCTGAGGAGTTGTCAACATAACCAAAGCCATTTTCTCTGGTATTTTTAAAAGTGAAATCAGCGTGGAGAAGTTCACGCCTAGTTACCCCCTTCCTACAGCTGCCACCTATTTGAACAAAATGGAATCTGGGACTCTGCACATTCCCGGTGTTTGGGGGAGGAAAAGAGGCGCGGCACTGCAGGCAGCTGGGGGTGTTTCTCTTTCTTTGCCCTCCAGGCTCTCTTATCTCCTCCCACGTCAAACTCGTTCCCTGCCAAAGCCTCATCCGCGTCTGCAGAGAGAGAACACTCCGGGATGGGATGGCGTCAGGGCCCCGCCTCTCCTCCAGGGCTGAAGGTGCTTCTCTTAACTTGCTGACCTGTCCCTGAGAAAAAGTCTTGTTTTCTCTTCAGTGCCTACAGAAGAGGGAATTAATTTCTAATTTTGAATTCATTTTTATGTAAATGTTAAAACTCTTATCGAAAATAATACATAGTTTAAAAATAACACAGTGCAAATGGACTTATAATTAAAGTAGCGTTTACCCACCCCTGCCCTCTGCAGCTCTGCTCCCATTTTTACCTCGTTTCTTCTGATGACTACCTCCAGCTCTCCAAATAGAATTCTTATGCTGCTACTTCTTTTCTTTTAAAAAATTAATGTTATGTATTATCTACTGACCTTCTATTATCTGGAGAACTTACTTCATTTATATTTCCTCCTCCCTTCTTTTCTCCTTCCATCCAGTACAGTTAAATCATCATTTTTAATTCCTCAGTGGGTAATTGCGTGTTAGGATGTTTCCACTTCTAGTAAGGCAAAATCAACTCCAAATTTTTAAGCAGCAAGGAAAACGTATTTTCCCACAATAAGATGTCCCGATAGGTCAGCTATAAGGTTAATTAATTCAGATGTCTGAAAGAATATGGGAGCCCAGTGCAGACTTTGGCTAAAAGCAGCCACACACCTGCTGCTAATGACTGGCAAGAGATGTAGAGTTACCATAATGTAGATTAATCATGATTTACCCCTGGTCGTTCCTGAGCTCATGATTCCAAAGAATAATGTTGACAAGGAAATACAATCTGGCCTCTCTTAAGTAAAAGTAGGGGGAAGAAGAGAAGGGGGGAGATGGCTGTAAGTGAGGCCCCAGGAACATTCATTATACTCAGTAGCTTTAATTTATTTATGCTTTTTAAAAAAGATTTTTTATTGATTTCAGAGAGGAAGGGAGAGGTAGAGAGAGAGAGATAGAAACATCAATGAGAGAAAAATCATTGATCGGCTGCCTCCTGCACGCCCCCTACTGGGGATTGAGCCCACAACTCAGGCATGTGCCCTGACTGAGAATCTAACAGTGACTTCCTGGTTCATAGGTCAACACTCAATCACTGACCCACATGGGCCGGGCAGTTTATTTATACATTGGCTTATTCTTCCATGGACTCAATTAAGTATTTCTCGAATCCCCAACCCTTCCCCTCAGCAGTCTTCCTTCCCTTCCACTTCCCAGCGTTTGTCCTCTGTGCTTTTCCATCATCACGTTCGCTCCCATTCACAGTCTGTACATTTTGTAGGTATTCCAAGTTTGATGCATAGGCAAACTCTAAATATTGAAAATCAACCATCAATGTTTATATTATTGTGGCATATAATTCTTTTTTGTAATAGAAATTCTATCTTCTCCAATGATTTGATTTTGCCTGCCATTGTGCCTGGTGACTAACAGGCCCTTGTGTTTGCTGAATGAAAGAATGTGCCTGAGGTTTTTATAAATGGATACTACCTGTCATGGAAAGTCCAGTAGGGTGGAGAGAGGGTGGGGCAGGGGGAGGAAATGGATATAGGAACACATCCAAATTTAGAACCAACCTTCTCTTGTTGGGTTCTGATGGTAAGGTCGTTAAAGATACTATAGAAACAAAGCCTTTGGCATGGGAGAAACTGCAGGTTGGGTATGTAAGTAGCAGTACTATGGGGTGTCCCCAAAATGTATACACACTTTAACAGCTGATGGCTCAGTTGATGTTCCTTTCTTTTCAGATTCAGTCCATTGGAATTATTAATGGTATTCAAAGTGTGTATACATTTTTTGGAGGGACACCCTATATACGATTACTCCTCTGTAAGAATTAGAAGCATCTTTCTTCCAAAGAAAGTGATGGGACATGTTACTGCTGGCTTGTGGGACTCACCTTGTTCTGTACTGAAGCCCCTGTGTGCAGGGTGAAAAGTAATTTATTTTTCATGGTGCTGGCATCCAGGTTGCACACAGGGGAACATACAGGCTTTCAATGAGGATTTACCTCAACAGGCCACCTGCCTGTGATAAATGGCCTCTGGGGAAAGACAAATGAAGCCTGGCACTGGGCAAGCTGTTCTCTGAGCATAACTCTGCTCTCCAGGTATTGTCAGCGAGAATTCCTGGTGAGGGGAAATGGATTGTGTCCGGGGAGAAAAAAAAAACACACAGGGGTGATATTGCAGCAAGGACTGTGGGTGAGATGGCTCCAAGGAAGAGTCAATAACAGATGGAGAGTTAGAAACGTGAGCTTTTGTATAGGAAATCTTTGTAGCTCTAATTAGAAGCAGAATATGGATTTGGCTCAGAAGGCAGATCTGACAGACTTGCCACTCCGTTTCACTGTTCATGCAATTCACATGATTTAGCATATTGGTGGGCAGAAACCCTGGTTACAGTGTCGCTAATTAGAATATCTGTACTTGCACCTAGTGGACCATTTCCCTGGCTTTGTATCTCAAACAGTGAATAGAAGAGGGAATTTTAATGATGCCCCATTAAGGCAACTAAACAGTGCAACTAATAGTTTGCAGCTCCTGAGCTGGCATTGTTAATAAAATTACTTGTTCCAGCGGCATTCTAGTTCCGTAACAATAGGCGGTTATTGTTGGTTCTCAAAGGACCACTGATTCAGGTACGGTAGGAAATTTTTTTTGGTGGTGGTGGTGGGGGGGGTGGTTTGCGTGGAGGAGAGGAATAATTTTATTGAAATATTTTAATGATAATTATTTTGGAATAGTTTTCTCCCAACTTAAAAGTAACTGTGGAAATTGAATTGCAGAGAAGTGGTGAGTCAAAATTCCTCATCATTAAATTTCGTATTGGATAGTAGCATGGGTTCTGTGAGGGGTAGCCATGTAAACCGCCTGCTGCTGTTCAAAGAACAAAGGTTGGCTCAGGGTTGAACTGACCTTTGAGATTCAAGGCCTGTTGAATCTGGGTCTCGTAACTTCTCTGAAATGGACACAGCTCCTCTCCATTGCTCCCCCCCCGGTC
>NW_006299245.1:1070246-1084762 GCF_000327345.1 Myotis davidii | reverse complement strand
CCCCGCCCCCCACACCTTTACTTCAGGCTGAAACCAGATTAGCCCTGCGAATACTAACTCCAACCTGGGCCAGATCACCCGCCTTTCCTAAACTGGAGACCTGAGGCTGTGGGTAGACTGCTTGCTGGAATCTGAATTGGTGGTGGAGGGGGAGAGCTGTGGGTAACTGGTATGATTCACCTCATGCCAGATTCTTTTCAATATCAGTTTTTTCACTGTGAGTGGCGGTCTTGCTTGTCCTTTGTACCTGTTTATTCACCTGCCTTTGCTTCCTTTCTGTTGGGAGCCTGTGCCCTCCAGTGTCAGGCTTAGCATCAAAATAGCTCCATCCCAGCTATAAAGGCATGGTCCCTGTCTTCCTGACACAAGTTGGGGTCCAGGCTGATGGAGAGCTGTAGGCTATGCCTCATCTGACATGGATTTGAAAGCTGTTTCTTTTATCCTTATTGGTGACTGAATCACCTCTCTACCATGTGGAATTTTAATCTATTGTCTCTTCTCTTTTACTTTTTCAATCTTTCTCTGTCCACCGGCTTCTTCGTTTAGACCCACAATGTGTTTAGATTTTCCTTACAATTAGCCAAACCATGTTTATTTCTGTATATGTCTATGTATGTATCTTTATCTTATCTTCATTTTCTCTACTTGATACTCCACTGAGCTTGGCCAAAGTTCTTGAGTCAGGATATACTCATTGCCTTCATATTTCATCAGCCGTGTGCCTTTGCCCGTTTCAATCTGTTCCTCATAACATTTATCTGAAATAGCTTTTCACTAGTGACTTTTTTTGACAACTTAAATATTTTATTATGGAAAATGTTAAGCATACCTAAAAGTAGAGATATGATTATTCTTACTGAATTCCTGGTGACTTCTTTCTTATAATGCTTTCTTTTATAAGTATCACTACCACCTCTCTCCCATGCTCCCATCTCATTCCCATTTTAGGCCAATTGTATAAGTTAAGGTAACTATGGAAATTGAACTCTACATCTCTGACAGAGAAGAAAGACATTAAAACTATGTATATCTACCATATCACACCTAAGAAAAAGAACACTTCCTTGATCTCACCTGATTCTCAGTACATATTCAAGTTTTCCCGGGACTAGTTATCTCTTAATTACCAAAATCAATCATCTTTTGTCTTTATTCCTTTTTGTTTGTTTTTTGAGGAAAATATTTCTCACCAGACGTTATTTTTTCATTGATTTTTAGAGAGAGTGGACGAGAGAAGGAGAGACAGAGAGAAACATCGATGTGAGAGAAACACGTGCCACATGCTGACCTGACAAGCTCAGGACAGGCCTGCATGGCAGTCTTGCAGACTCAGAGACCTAAAGTAACCACAGAGGATGGTCTGAAAGTAAACCTTAAGCAGAAGTAGTTAATGTGGGCAGTTCCATCCTAAGGTGATATCCTCACTGATAAGGTCAACCCTTACTGTAGCTGAGCCTATCTCTCTTTTTGCATCTATGATAACATGCCCTTGAAATGTCTGGGTAACTTGTGACTTCCCTTTTGCTGGAGCCCCTGGGGCACAACCAAATGTGCTGGGCACCAGGACAGATACCACAAATTCCTTCACTATCATGTTAATCGATCCTGCACCCACCTAAGTATGTCTCCATCATTTTACTTTTTATCCAATTCCAGGGGTTTCCCCTGCTTTGCTTTATCCCTCCTCCTTAATCTATGACCAATGAATTTCATGTAACCCACCTATGTCCCTCCTCTTATTGCAAATGTTATTATGTTGCAGATGAGGACACTGAGGCTCAGTGAGATTGTCACCTGCCTAAGGTAAGAGAAAAGGGTGGAATAACGAGATTGTATGGCACAGAGGTTTGAGTCCCAGGTCCACTATTCCTTGACTATGAGATGACGGGCAAACTTGGTTAAACTCTGTAAGCCTCTGCTTCTCCATTTGCAACATGAAGATGGTGAAATCTTTGTTTCATAGAATGGTGGAGCACTAAATGGGATAATGAATTTAAAGTAACTTGGAAACTGTTGGGTTTGTGAGAAAACCATGCAAAAAATTTTAACTATATTTTACTGTTCTCATTCGGGTAAAACTGCCTTCCACCCCCGCTAATGCCCATCACCAACCCCCATTATGTAATGCACAGAGTTGTGATCATAGCATACTTTCAATTTAATGGCCTATTTTCTAGTTATGAACATTATTTTATTACTATGCTTTTTCTTTTTATTGTGAAGTGTATCACACATACAGGAGTATATACAACAGTGCATATGCACATTTTAAAGAATAATTATAAAATAGAAAGTTGTGAATACACCAACTAGATCAAAACATTACCAATGCTTCAGAAATAGCTCTGTGTTCTTCTGTGAAGATACCCTCTTTTCACTCTTCTAGAGAAGGGTACTAGTTCTGTGTTCCTTGTGGTGTTTCTTTTTACAGCTTCATTACCTATGTATATATCCTTCTATAATATATTGCTTAATTTTGGAAAAACCGAGGAGCAAACACAAGCCTAGCTGTGTATGGAAAAGGCAACTTTGCCACTGTCAGGAAAATAGAAGACATAACCGCACAGTCACTTGGTTAAAGCCTGAACTCAGCTTTCCTGAAAGTTTTCAGAAGCCCCTTCTGAGGAAGTCAGGACATGGTCAGTGGTAAATCCTGGGCAGCAGGGCTCGCCACAGGTGGGGCCTCTGGTGTGAGTACAGATGAGGTCCAGTAGCAATAGGATGAAGGGAAAAGACTGTTTTGTACTGTTTTCCACTTTTGAGCTTACCATGACCTACCTCAGACTTCCAGGAATAGGTCAGCGCAAAACATTTCTCTAGAAAGAAATGAGTATTTTCCACTGACCCCATGGTCAAGGGATGGAGTGGAGAATAGAATCATCAGATGCATCATCATATGATTCAAATAAGCCAAGTGCACCTGGAATCTTGGCCAGGCCTTTGGGCATTTTATCCTCAGATTAAAATGATGGCACAAAGGCAGGAGGACCTGGCTAATGGGTTCCTCGGAGTGTCTGTCTTTTGGATAACATTGCTCTGGTTCCTCTCTATACTTGTGATATAACTACCATCTTTGCAACTTCATTACCTCTGTATCTATCCTTTTACCACTTTCCTCCTGGACATTCCATTTGCTGTCCTTTGTGTTGGGCCTCCTGTTTTCCTGAATCTCCATGTTTTTCTCTTTCTTGGTTTATTTCTTCATTTTGATGGCACACATTAATCAGTTTTAGTTAATAATGAGTTAATGGGAGACAGATTTTTTTTAAGATCATGAATGTCTTAAAATGACTGTATTCCATTTTCACACTTGATTGATAGTTGGGTTGAATATAAAATTCTAGATTGGATATCTTTTGAAGCCATTTCTCCATTGTCTTCTCTCTCTCTCAAAGTTTGTAGAATCTTTTCTTTGCCTCACTGTTTTGAAATTTCACAGTAATGTGCCTCATTTTAGGGTTATTTTAATCGACTGTATTGGGCCCTGAGTGGATCCTTTCAATCTAGCATCTCAGTTTTGTGGAATATTCCTCAATTATTTTGTTGATTATTTCTTTCACTTTGTTTCTCTGTTTCTGGAGCCTAAACTACTTAGCACTGGATTTTCTGGATTCATTCTCTTGTTTTTCTTATCTTTTTCTCTTATTTCCCATATCTTTGTCCTTTTCTATGTGTGAGTGTGCTGTCGATGGGAAATTTCAACTGTTTCTTTTTAAACTTTTATGAACACATTTTTAACTTACTTGGGCATTTTTTTTTTTTGTACTCTGAAAACCCCTTTAAAAATAGGATGCTGTTTTTTTAAAGGAATGAAATATTTTTTCTAATTAATAACATATTGTTTGAGGCATTCTCTTTTTTGCATGGTCTCTGTTTCTACTAAGTTTTTTTGTGTAATTTTTTTCTATGTTCTATACAGAATTGAGCTGATTTTTATATATTTAGAGGCATTTGTGTTTCCTATCCTGATTGCTGTCTTTCCACAGCCAGTGTTTTAAGGTTGGTAATCATTACTATTGGCATGAATACAAGAAAATAGGCACTCGCAAAGTCTCTTGGTGGAATATTTATAACAGCATTTTTTTGAGAGCAGGTAGTATTTCTAAAAATTTTCAGAGGAGGAAAAGAGGGAGAGAGAGTGGGTGAGTGAGCTGTCAAGGTACTCCTGAGTTTTCAGCCCAGTACTGATCTGTGCATATGTGAGTGGAAAACTCTGAGAACAGAAAAACAACACCAGCAAGTAGTGGGTGGAACAATTACTGAAATTCAAACAAGGCTGGGCGTAGTTCATGTTCTCACCAGCCATATAAAAAGACCTCATTATATAAAACACATTGGATAGAAACCTCCAAAGAACATTGTATTGTCTTAGTATAAGACTTGGGTTGGAACTAAATGAGCTCTTCACTACTGACTGCTCTGAATGTACTCTAACAGAGCTTTACAGTAAGTCTTTAATGCATTCACTTGACTCCAAGTAACTTAGGTGTGTGCCAACAAATAAAATAAAAATCTAATCTTATTTAAAGGAATACAACAAACTCCAGAGATGATAGAACTAGCAGAAAATGAAAGCATCTACTATAAATATACTCCATATGTTCAGAAAGGTAGAAGAAAATATGAGCATGTTGAGGAAAGAAATGGAAGATATATGTCTGTAATGAAAAATAGTCTGGGTGGGATTAATAGCAGATTAGGCAATGGAGAAGACAAGATCAGTGTACTTTAAGGCAGTAGCAGGAACTATCCCAAAGGAAGCACAGAGAGCAAGAAACCTATAAAGTCTTAAATAGAGCACCATGTTCTGTGGGACAGTATCAAGCAACCTCATTTACAAGTAATCGGACTCCCAGAGAAAGAGGGGAAGGAGAGCAAAAATGTTCACAGAGCCCTGCCGTTCCCAGGCATTGGACGAAGCTTGGAAAATTTCAAAGGGACTTTTGGTGACCGTGACCCATACTGGACCAGGTCCAGACTTGGGATGCTCTTTATGGATGACACAGCTGTCTCTGGGCAGTTCCAGGAACCAGATTTAGACAACTTGGAGGAGAGTGCTAAGGTACAGGGATCCCCCAAGAGGCATGACACAGGACAGGGGCCCTACTTGCCTCCTGGGAGGGAGTGATGACACCCACCCTCTTTCATATCCCAGGGAAATATCTAAAGCTGTAGTTGGAAGATATAAAGCTTCTGTCAGCCTGAAGGACAAGTGGCAGCAGCCCCCTTCCTGGAAGCTCCCACTGCCGTCCCTGCTGCTGGTGGCACATGATGAGAGAGGGAAATGAGCTGCGATTGTGGGATTTCAGGATGTATCTGTTACGGCAGCTACCCGATTATTCCCCCAACTTATCATTCTACCCTCCATGTTTAATTACCTGTGACCTGGGATAACCTCTAGAATGGCGATCATCACCACCGTGATTTTTTTTTTGCACACTTTTGGGTTTGCTCCATCAATCTAGCACAGTATGGTTTTTATACTTCAAGAATTTCACAACATTTCAAGTGAGTTGGTGGCACTTGGTTCTCTTTTCTTTATATCATTCCTGTCATTTTTGGGATTTGGGGTTGAGAGAGTAATTAAAGTTGTATGCTTAGCCCACCATCTTGAGTCAACCTTCCTCTCATTGTTTTAATTTGCAGTTTTTGGTTCCTAGTAAGGTTGAATATTTTCCCATATGTCTGTTCACTAATTATTTCCTAATTTGTGAATTGGCTGCTCATATCCTTTTTTTTCCTAAATTCATTGCAATATTCATTTTTTAAAAGTTAAGAATTAGTGTTCAGCTGCATTCAAATTTATTGATTCCAAAACATGCACTGTGCATGCCTGTTTCCCTGTATTTAGCATGTTGGTCCATGCTTTGAGTCATTCGCTCTCCTCTGTCCTCTATTTGTTAAATAGGATCCTTCATAGCATTTCTACAAAGACTTTAGTTCAGCTACAGACCTAGTCTTCAGTTATTCTGGATGTATCTGTTACGGCAGCTACCCATTTATTGCCCCAATTCATCATCCTACCCCCTTCATGTTTTAATTACCTGTGACCTGGGATTTAATTACCGGAAGCCCTTGCAGATGAAGCTGCAGCAGCTGGGGCTGAGGCACAGGGAGTTAGGGGTGATGAGGCAGGCAGGTGAATGGTTAGGGGCGATGAGGCAGGCAGGCAGATAGGCAGGCCAGCAGTTAGGAGCCAGCGGTCCCGGATTTCGAGAGGGTGCAGGTCGGGCTGAGGGATCCTCCCCACCCCGCCCCTGTGCACTAATTTTGTTCACAGGGCCTCTAGTGTATAAAAATAAAAGCATAATATGCTAATTAAACCGGACAAAGCTGGGGCTGCGAGGGAAGCCTGGATCCCGCATACCTGCCTGCCGGTGGCCAGAGGGAAGCCTGGGTCCTGGGTGCCAGAGGGAAGCCAGTGCCGGCAGCCGGGGGAAGGAAGGCCTACTCTTGCACGATTTTCATGCATCGGGCCTCTAGTTATTTATAATGGCTGATATTTATTGTGTATTTCTTTTTGCTAGACATTATACGTAGCATTTTACATGTTATAATTAATCTTTAAAACAGCCTGTGTAGTAGGTCCATTTTCCAAATGAGAAAACTGAGGTTTACAGATGAGGTTACACAACATACCTAGAGTCACAAAGGTGACAGGACAGGGATTCAAGCCCGTTCTGCCAGATGAAAAAGCCCTTTAAACTACGATACTCTGTTTATTCCTTGGAATTCCTGTGGTTCCTTTGGCTATGCCAGTTGGGTGTAGCATACTTAGTCCATGTATCATTTTTTTTGTTCTTATATATGTCTTATACTTCCTATTCAGTTGTGAACATTTTAAGGTTACATACTTTGACCATATAAATGCTTTTCGTATCCTCAATATAAATCTCAGTGCTAACAAATGATAGGCCCTCAATAAAGTTTGTTAAATGTATCAATTTTTCAGAATCTTTTTTGGGTTAATTACTTACCTAGCGGAAAATTTTTTTGCATGCAAAGCTGAAAGGCATTTTCTTTGTAATTTGTCTCAGCTCTTGCCACAGATTAAGTATCATCCCTCCTTGATCTCTCTCTCATGGCAGGTTATTTAGAAGGTCTTTAAGTGACAGCCTCAGCACTCCATAGAATTTCATTTCTAATTATGAAGAACTAATATGCATGGAAATTTCCAGAAGTGAGCTTAATTTCTTTGGCTCCTTTGCAATCAGGTGAAACTTCCTAAATGAGCCTTGATTCTCTCTCATCACTTTTCCACAGATAAAAATGTCAAGTCTGTATAAAGTTACCTTTGAAAATAGCAAGACAATTTGCAACAACAGCAAAACAGCCCACTTTACTGGTACCATGAGTGTGGTTTGGGTCACTGCCCTTCCATTCCTGCATAGAGTTACAAAGTTCAACTGTATCATTCTTCTCACTCACTGAATCTGTGGATAAAGGAGAGAAAAAACCTACAGTGCCATCCAGATGATGATAATCCTCCACAATTCATATCCCCTTCATTTCCCCCACATATTTTAATTTAGAGCCACTCATTTCCCAGCATTTCGAAGCCCAGTTGTGCTGGGAGCTGAGATGAAGTCAGATTTTCTCCATGCAAAGAGAGCAGAGTGAAGTTAAAGATACGTACCTGGATCCCAGCATCCCAACCCGACATGATAATACTTAAAGGCATGTGGAATGTTCACAAAGGGTGAAATAAAATTCTCATCCCCAAACTTATTTTCATTTACTTAACTTATGAATAGAACTATATCACAAATAATTTATAGGTGATTGCTATGAAATAAAAAAAACTAAAGGTTTTAGAGACTTTGATCAATATTCAGGTTTAGAAAAATCTTTGCAGGCCACTTATGTCTTTATTGCTGATCTACAGAAGTTTGCAATGTAGAGCTTGCAATAGTTATAAACACACAGATTTTTATGGATTCATACACACGGTATCTACTGTCAGAAAGGGTTTGAGGTAATTCACAATAAAGGCACTGAACTACAACTCATTGCAAGATAATTATGTGAATTGTGACAATAATGTGACTCTGGGTTAGGAATATGTCTGGTTAAAATTCAAAGAAAATGTGACAGACAATAGCTTACACAAGAAAGAAGTTTATTTTCCTAAAACAAAAAGAAGTTACAGAGCCCAGGACAGCCCAATAATTCCATCAGGGGCCCAGGTTCTCCTATGTTCCTGCTCTATTCTCTCCTAGAGCGTGGCTTCAATATCATGGTTGCAAGATGCTGGTCATACCTCAGTCAGGGGTCATGACTGTCTTCTAGGCAGGAGAAAGGGCCACAGGCAAAAGGCTGGTGCAGAATAGATAGCTTTCCTCTGCTTAGATCTCAGTTGCTAAAACTCGGTCAGAAGACCAAAGGGGACGCAGCCTGGGTGAGTGTTTCTAGCTGAGTACATTGGCAGATTGAACCAAGAATATTTGTTTGTTTCATGAAGGTAGAAGGGAAAAATGGATATAAAAACAACATGTTTGCAATAGTAACTGATTTTAAAAATAGGCATATTTAAAATTTATATGTCCAAGTGTTTTTAGAAAAAAACATAATCCAAAGGAATGGTCAATCTCACAGGTGTGAGGTGATATTATTGTGGTTTTGATTTGCATTTCCATGATGATTAGTGATGTTGAGCATCTTTTCACATACCCGTTGGCCATCTGTAAGTCTTCTGTGGAAAAATGTCAATTCAAGTCCTATGCTGATTTTTAAATCAGTTTGTTTGTTTGTTTGCTAGTAGGCTGTGTAAGTTAGTTATATATTTTGGTTATCAATTCTTTATTGGATGTATGATTTGCAAATATTTTCTCTCACTTTGTAGGTTGCCTTTCATTTTGTTGATGGTTTCCTTCACTGCGCAAAGCACTAAGAAATAGCCACTGTATTATCTTTAACAGGACATTCAATGAATGAAACAATCTAGGAAGAGTGTTATTTATTTTTATTTTTAAAATATATTTTTATTGATTTCAGAGAGGAAGGAAGAGAAAGAGAAAGATAGAAACATCAATGATGAGAGAGATTCACTGATCAGCTGCCTCTTGCATGCCCGACAATGGGGATCGAGCCCACAACTGGGACATACGCCCTGACTGGGAATCGAACCGTGTCTTCCTGGTTCATAGGTCGATGCTCAACCACTGTGCCATGCCGGCTGGACTGACTTTTTACTTTGTTGATGGTTTTCTTTGCTGTACACAAATTTTTTAGTTTGATGTAGTCACATTTGTTTATTTTTGTTTTTGTTGCCCTTGCTTGAGGAGGTTGATCCAAAATATATTGCTGAGGCTGATGTCGAAGAGCGTAGTGCCTGTGGTTTCTTACAGGAGCTGTATGGCTTTAGGTCTTATATTCAAATCTTTAATCTGTTCTGAATTTATTTTTGTATATGGTATCAGATAGTGGTCCAGTTTCATTCTTTTGCATGTAGCTGTCCATTTCCCCCCAACATAATTTATGAAGAAACTTTCTTTTCCCCATTGTATATTCATGCCTCCTTTGCATACATTAATTGACCACTAAGCATAGGTTTATTTCTGGGCTTTCAATTCTGGCTGTTATAAAAAGACAAAAAATAAGAAGTGTTGGTGAGGATGTGGAAAAAAGGGAAACCTTATACATTGTTGGGAGAAATGAATGATGCAGCCACTGTGGAAAATAGTATGAAAGCCCCTCAAAAAAAATTAAGAATAGAACTACCACATGACTCAGCAATTTTATTTCTTGGTATTTACCCAAAGAAAACAAAAACATCAATTCAAAAAGTTGTATTCACCCGTATGCTCATTGCAGCATTATTTACAATGGCCAAGATATGGAAGTAACCTAAGTGTCCACCAACAGATAAATAGATAAAGAAGAGGTGGTACATATATACAATGGAGTATTACTAGGCCACAAAAATAACTGAAATCTTGCCATTTGTGATAACATGAATGGACCTAGAGGTCCATGCTAAGTCAGAATGAGAAAGAGAAATACCGTATGATTTCACTTATATGTGGAATCTAAAACACAAACAGAACAAAACAAAACAGAAACAGACTCAGACACTGGAAACAAACTGGTGGTAACAGAGGCTTGGGGGATGGGGTGGGGGTGGGGTGTAATAGGTGAAGGGGATTAAGAGGTATAAACTTCCAGTTATGAAATAAGTAACTCATGGGAATATAATTAATATAAAGCATAGGTAATATAGTTAATAATGTTGCAATAACTTTACATAGTGACAGGTGGTAATTCGACATCATGGTGATCATTTTGAAATGTATATAAATGTCAAATCAGTATGATATACACCTGAAACTAATAGAATAATATGTTATACATCAATAAAAATGCTTTAAGGAATAATATTCCTGTGATTCCTGTGCTAGAGAGAGAGAGAGAGAGAGAGAGATACAAGAAAATCATGCATTACTTTAAAACAAAATTTTCTCTAATATGCATTTTATGAAATATTAATAGACTTTATTTAAAAAGAAAAGATTTCTGAGTCAAATTAGTTCAGGAATCCACAATTATGCCACCAGAGCCAATAACATGATAGAAATGTGCTTTGTAAATTTCCAAGGGAAATAGAATGACATAGTTTCTAATTTCTTTGGCCACAGAACTCTTTTGTTGACTCTAAAAAAATTATCTTTATTGTTCAAAGTATTACAGATATCTTCCTTTCCCCCCATTGACCCCTGCTACTCTGTTCCTTCCCAACCCCAGACCTTCATTTTTGAGACCAGTATAAAAAGGATCCCAATTTGAGAAATGAGTAGAATTTTATCTTGTCCTTGACCAAAAGAAATTCTTTTTTATCTTAGCTGTATCTAAACACTTTAGTTAAATCTACCCATAGGATATTTTTAATGAATACTGTTATCAAAAAGAATTAAAAAACTGTTTGAGCAATAGCAAAATCATTGAAATTCTTCTCCTGTAGACACACACACACACACACACACGCACACACACTATTTCCCCCTTAATGAACCAGCCATATTAATTTCTATCTTCTTTTTCCATATTATTTTTAATAGCACATATCCATTCATTAACTCTTTCATCAAAGATCGCTATGTATTAAGCTCCTACAGTGGTTATAAACAGAGTAATATTAATAATGATTCTTACTGATGAGAAGATAGTGATTATAGACCCATCTAAGATCACTCCATATTCCCCCCTCCTCCGCAACCCCGATTTTGCAGAGCTGTTAATGTGGCTTCTGTTTTCTGTATTGTGGAGCAGGGTGTCTGCGAAAGTATGCTAAGATTGAAACACTGAATGGAAGGAGGAAGATTGAATATATAGTGCCTCAGGGGCTTGGGAAGATTAGAATAAAGACCCCCGGTAGCTAAAGGCAGTTAGCAATAGTTAAGGCAACATTTATCCGCTGTCCCCTTTATTCCTGGCATTTGTGGGACCTCTGCATACAAAGGGACAAAACACAATCCCTTCACCTAAAATTATTTTTGGAACAAATTGTATCTCTATTGTTCCAGTTATAAACTCAGTGCAAAACCCAGTGCCTGGCGCTTTAAAGCACACAGTGCTTACTTTTGTTGAATACAAGAATGAATGACAGCCGGGGGCGGGGAGGAGGAGTCCCTGTTCTTAATAAGTTCAATTTGGACACTTTTTCCTAGACATATATTTGGAATGTAGTTTGGTAGAGATAAGGAGAATATAATAATAACTTAAATACAAGGTAAAAATATAAAAAGTGCATTTAAGTGCGAGTATGTTAGGGCTGTATCTCAGTGATTTTCACTTTTGTTTTCCCATAGATGTATCTTCTTTTTACCTTGCTATTTTTAAATTTCAAAACAGAGTAATATTTTTTTTCCAAAAAAACTAAATAAAAAGGGAAAAAATGCCCATGATTCCATTATCTCAGAAAATTAAGTTGAATAAAAATCTGATAATAAAAAAATAGAAATAGTAAATTGACTTTATGAAACAGTAGAAAAAAAAGTAGAAGTATATATTTTTAAAAGTATGATCAGCCCTGGCCTGTATTGCTCAGTAGTTAGAGTGTGGACTGGAGCACGGAAGGTTCTTAGGTTTGATTCCTAGTCAAAAGCATGTACCTGGGTAGCGGGTTTGATCCCCGGTGCAGGTCAAGGCACATTTAGGAGGCAACCAATCGATGTGTCTCTCTCACACCAATATTTATCTGTCTCCCTCCCTCCCTTCAAGTCTCTTTAAAAATCAATGGATTCGCCGAAACCGGTTTGGCTCAGCGGATAGAGCGTCAGCCTGCGGACTGTAAGGTCCCAGGTTCGATTCCGGTCAAGGGCATGTACCTGGGTTGTGGGCACATCCCCAGGAGGAGATGTGCAGGAGGCAGCTGATCGATGTTTCTCTCTCATCGATGTTTCTAACTCTCTATCTCTCTCTCCCTTCCTCTCTGTAAAAAGTCAATAAAATATATTTTAAAAAAAGTAAAAATCAATGGATTCCACATGCAAGTGAGATCATATGACATTTGTCTTTCGCTGACTGGCTTATTTTGCTTAGTATAATACTCTCCAGGTCTCAAAGGGTAAGCGGTCCTTCATTTTTATAATTGTATAGTATTCCATGGTGTAAATGTACCACAGCTTTTTTTATCCACTCATCTACTGATGGGCACTTGAGCTGTTTTCAAATCTTAGCTATTGTAAATAACACTGCTATGAACATAGGGGTGCATATATTGTTTTTGATTGGTGTTTCAAGTTTCTTTATGCAAGTACCATACTGTTTTTATTACTATGACTTTGTAATATAGTTTTATATCTGGTAGAATGATACCTCCAATTTTGTTTTTCTTTCTCAATATTGATGTGTTTATTTGGGTTTTTTTGTGGTTCCATATAAATTTGGGGGGTATTTGTTTTAGTTCTGTGAAATACGCCATTGGTATTTTTTTCACATTTTTTCGGCCACCCTGAACATGGGAATCTTAATCAGGCTTAGAGACCATAAGGAAGTACAATTCCACTTCCGTATGGTATTCCTTCTGTAGCCAAAATGATTGATGTAACTATTGGCACAAAGTCTTCTTTGTCTATGTGGTATACACAGGTTACTGACCAGCTAGTCTGCAAGAGGGTAGTTTAGGGGGGAAAAGGCTAGAGAGCCCAGATGGAGCTGAGAGCTGGCACTGCTATGATGTAAGGCTAAGAGCTCATAGAGAGCTCAGATATAGCTACTCTGTGAACCAGCCAGTGTGCTGCTGAGCTGAAGAGGCTACTGAGGCTGTAGCTCTAAGGGAGAGCTCAGGTGCCACTACTATGTAAAGCTATAGGTCTGGGGGCAGCGTGTGGCTGCCCAGATAATAATTTTGGGTACAGAGACTAATGCTGCTTTGTGGGAAGGATGTACATGTTAACCAGCGGTGTCTGGCTGCCTGCCTGTATAGGACTGTTGTAAAGAACTATTTTGTCTGACGGCTATATGGCCACTGGCTTCTGCAATAAAGACTCATTCTTACTGTATAGCCACAACTTTTCATGGCTTATCCATCTAAGATCTGGCGTCCTAGGAGGTCCAGCCCCCAAGCAGAGGGACTCAGACCCAGCACCTATTACTAGTGAGCAGAGGATAAAGGAGGAACTTGGACTAAGTTCCCAACAGTTAGTACACTGGGCAGGGTTTGAGAAGGAACCTGACCCCCCTAGTGTAGTTGGGAAAAATTTAGAAGAATATATGGACTCAGAGCAACTCAGAGCAACTCAGAGCAGCAGTGGTGAGCAGGGCTCTTGCTGGCTTTGACAATGCATAACCCATGGACACAGACAATAGTGTGGTGAAGGCCTGGGGAGGGTTGGGACTGGGGAGGAGGTGGTCAATGGGGACAAAAGGGGGAGGGCATCTGTAATACTTTCAACAATAAAGGTAAATTTAAATAAGTAAATAAAATCAATGGAAAAATATCCTCAGGTGAAAATCAACAACAACAACAAAGTATGATCAGTAAAAACAATAGCTGAATGTCCTCCAGAGAGCAAAGACAGACAAATGTGGAGGAGAAATCTAGAAACCAAGTCAGAGAAATTAAATTCTCCAGTGTCTTTGGACTCCAGACCAGAAGTAGATTACAACAAGAAAAATGGAACTAGGCTATTACTCAAAGAGAAGGTCATTTGGAAAGTGGGCTTTGGTTCCCACATCTCACTTCTTGGTGGATATGTTAACTAGAAAACTCAAAGCCCCTGGATCTTGTTTCTAGTTGCTCTTCTTTCTTGACCTGAGTACTTCTAGAAGAATCCATGAGTATCTTTCACGTGACACAAATCACGTACTGGCCTCTGCTGCTCGGAAGTGGCCTTTCTGTTGGGCACTGTTGTTGACCGTCATGGTTCTGCACAGGGGCAGCAAGCTCTTTCCTCTCTCTGTGATGTTCCGTTAGAGATGGCCTCAGGCAGGGTTTCTTGGGCCTTAAGAATGACAGCGTTAAGTGGGATGGGTCCTTTGAGTTTCACCTACAGACCTTTGTCTCCTTAGCTCATACA
>NW_006299245.1:1036767-1067240 GCF_000327345.1 Myotis davidii | reverse complement strand
GGCTTTTGGAGATTTGCAATGTGATAGAAGCTGAGAAAAGCGCGCCCTTACGTTTGCTAGCTGTCAGCTGGGAAGGATATTTTGCTTGAGAGTTGATTAGGGGTTAAATGAACTGAAAAAAGTTGGTAATTTTTGTTGCTTTTCGATTTATTGTAATGGCAAATATCTGCATTTTTTTTTGTTCTTCCAGTTCTAAAGGCTAGATTTGAATAATTATCCATGTAAACTACTTTTGAATGGCAAAAGGGTAAAAGGATTTGAAACCACTTGCTCTTTGAACAATAAGATTCTCATCTGGAATTTGGCTAATGTGGTTGATAAGTATTGAAAGATGCCTTTAAAGACCTGCTAGAATTAAATAATATAGTTCTGAAAAAATAATACTGAATACACAGTTTTCTAGCTTATTCTTAATTATTCAGCCTAACATTACTAATCCTGAGTCAATTGGTTTATACATTTATTGATCAGTGTTTATTGAGTGGCTACTATGTTCCAGGCACTGTTCTAGATGCTGGAGGTACAGGAATGAACAAAGCAGATGAAAAGCTCAGTCCTTATGGATACATTTTTATTCAGGAGAGATAGCCAATAAACAGATAAATAAGAAAACAGTACGTCACATAGTGATATTTTATGAAGAAAAATAATGTAGGGTAGGGGGAATAGAGAGTGATGGTACGGGGATGCTAAAAGTTGTTCTTTAATTAAGGACCTAAAGAAACTGTAGGAATGAGATATGGAGCTCTCTGGGGAATGACTGTTGAAGGAGAGGGAACAGCAGGTGCCAGGGCCCTGAGGTAGGAGCATGTTTGACATATCTGAGGAACAGCAAGTGTCAAGTATGAATGAGTGGAGCAAGGAGAGTGGTGGGTGATGAAGCCAAGCGGTAGCTAGAGGCAAGGCTATGGAGGGCCTTGGAGGACACTGGTAAGATATTCAGCTTTTTTTTTTTTTTAACGAGATGGAAAATCATTGGAGTATTTTAAGATGAGGAATGACATGACATACATGTTTTAGCATGATAACTTTGGCTGCTCTGCTGAAAATAAACTGGAAGGGAGAAGGATTAAAGCATAGGGGCCAATTATGGAGCTGTTGTGTTAATCAAGGTGAAAGGCAATGGTCTTGGACCAGGTTGTAGGGTGTTGACAATAATTAGATACCGCATGTATTTTAAAGGTAGAACTGACAGAACTTGCTGATGCATTGGGTGTGTGTCCGAAAAGAAGAAGAGTAGGCAAGCGTATCTATCTTGGAGGTGTGGGCCTTACTGAGATGGGGGAAACTGTTTGAGCAGTGGGTTGGGAAGGAGACTGGGATTGGAGCTGGGGAAGAGCAACGGTTCAGTTTGAGACAATGACATTGAGATGCCTATTAGACATCAAGGGTGAGGTCTGGGCTGGAGATAAAAGTTTGGAGTCAATCAGCACATAAATAGCACTGAAGTCATTAGACAGGATGAGATCACCCAGGACCAGTATGGAAAGAGAAGAGGTCTGAGCCCTGAGGCACTTCACATTATTGACTTGATCTACAACTTTTGACAAGTCTCTTGATCTCTGTATTTCTCAATTCCTAATAGAGTGTTGAACAATAAAACAATGTGAGCCAAAAATGAGGGCCACATTATAATTTAACATTTTTAGTAAGCACATTAAGGAAAGTTTAAAAAAGTGAAATTAATTTAAATAATACTTATTTAACACAATGGGATAGGCAGAATATAGGACCCAAACATGTCTGAGATACCTAAGGTGTAAGTATGTTTCCTTTCTTTGTTTTTTAAAGACTAGATTATTGATTTTTTAGAGAGAGGAAGGGGAAAAGAGAAACATCGTTCTGAGAGCTCAGCATCAATCTGCTGTCTCCTGCATACCCCTCACCACCCCACACTGGGGAGCCATAACCTGAGCAACCCTTTGGTGCATGGGACAATGCCCAACCAACTGAGCCACACTGGTCAGTGCGAGTATGTTTCTTACATGGAGAAGGTACTTTGAAAATGTGATTAAAATTAGAATGATCAGATTATGCTGAATTATTCATGTGGGCTCAATCTAATCACATTTGTTCTTAAAAATGGAAAATCTTGTCCTGGCTGGGTGGCTCAGTTGGTTGGAGTGTTGTCTCATACGCCAAAAGGTTGCAGGTTTGATTCCTGGTCAGGTCAGGTTGTGTACAGGAGGAAACCAAGCAGTGTTTCTCTCTCTCTCTCTCTCTCTCTCTCTCTCTCTCTCTCTCTCTCTCTCTCCTCTTCTCCCTACATCCCTCCCTTCCTCTCTAAAAATCAATAAAAATGTTTCTTCGGGTGAAAATTAAGAAAAAAAAGGGGGACTTTTCCCCAGGCTGTGGTCAGAGAGATGATAGGAAGGAAGAAGGATAAGAGAGAAGATATTGCTGGCTTTGAAGGTGGAGCAGGAGGGCCACTAGACAAAGAATGTGGGCAACCTCCAGAAGCTGGAAAAAGCAAGGATACAGACCCTCATTTAGAGCCTCCAGAAGGAACACAGCCCCATCAAAACCTTGATTTTAGCCCACTGACCCTGGGTCAAGCTGTTGAACTACACAATTGTAAGATAATAAATTTGTGTTGTTTGCAGCCACTAAGTTTGTAACAATTTGTATGGCAGCAATAGGAAAGAGATATACTCAATATACCCTCAAAATGAGCATTTTCAGTTGAAATCAATATAATAATTAGTAAGACATGTGTTTTACAGGTACAGCACATCTCCACTTGGATAGCCACACATGGCTGGTGGTTATTATTTTGGACATTTCCCTTCCAATTAGTGCAGTGAGGACAAGACAAAGCAGTTTAGCACAAGGAAGATGTGTGTGATGACTAATTGTATGGTCACCATGGCTGGGTCATAGTTCTCAGATATTTTGTCAAACATTATTCCAGAATGTTCTATTTTTTGTGAAGGTGTCTTTTGAATGAGATTAGTATCTAAACCAGCAGCCTTTGAGTAAAGCAGGTTGCCCTCCATAATGCAGGTGGGCCTCACCCCATCAGTTGAAGATCTTAATAAAACAAAAACTGATTTACCCTGAACAAGAGGGAATTCTGCCCCCAGACTGTCATTAGACTCAAACTGAAACTCTTCCCTGACTCTCCACAATCATGTGAGTCAATCCCTTGAAATAAGTCTCTGTATATACACATCCTGGTGGTTCCATTTCTCTGGAAAACCCTGACTAATACAGTATGAATTTGAGACAAAGGAATGATACACACCATGCTTAAACCTCCTCCTCTCCCTGTGTCCAGAGTCCATGCTTTTGTAGAATAGTGCTCACTCTGGGGAGAGAAAGATGTGAACTGGCAGTGGGTGAATGGGGCAGGAGGAGAGGTGCTGTACTGCCCAGGGAGGTGAGAGGAGGGGAGTATGAGAGGGAGGGTCCGTGTTGGGACGGACTTTGGAAAGAGAGAGCATATTCTCTCTCAAGGCAGAGAGAGGACCAGAGAGGTCTGATCTGCAGCCTTGGGAAGGCTGGTTTCACTTGGGTCGGAACATTCTGAGTCTTGTTAAGGGCAAAGGGATGGGGCCGATATTAGCCTAGCAGCGCTGCCACAGTGAAATGCCACAGATGGGGTGGCTTAAACAATAGAAGTTTATTTTCTCAGTTTCAAGGGTGCTGGAAATCCAAGGTCAAGGTGCCAACAGGTTTGGTTTCCTCTGCAGCCTCGCTCCATGGATTGCCCTCTTGCTGCGTCGTCACATCTTTCCTCTGCGTGCTTGCCCCCTGGGTCCCTCTGTGTGTCCTAATCCCCTTTTCTTAGAAGGACGTGGTCAGATTGCATTAGGGCTCACCGACCCTAAGGAGCTCATTTTAACTTAATCACATCTGTAAAGGCTTTAACTCCAGATGGAGTCACATTCTGAGGTACCGGGGGCCAGGACTTCATATGGCTTTTCCCAGGGGTGCAACTGGGGGGCACCTGGCCAATGGGCAGGGCCCACAGTCCTCTCTCCTCCCCTTACTCCAACCCCCCTATAAAACCCCTCTTCCCCAGGGCTCTCTCTCTGCCCCTTGCCGCTGTGTCGGCGAGTGTGGTAGATGGAGAGCTCGAGCTAGCTCGAATAAAGACTCTTTTGCATCGGACTCAGCTGGCTCCCTGGTGGTCTTTTGGGGATCCTGAAATCTGGGTTTAACACTAGGAGTTAGGAGTTCCATGTATGAATTCTGGGGGACACAATTCAGCCCATAGTGTGGTCCCACTTTAGTCTGTCTCACTGACTCCTAAAAGAAGAAATAGTACTTAGCTCATAGGAAGTGTTGAATAAATACGTAGAGATGGTATATATCTTTGTTTTAAGACTTCGAAGAATTTATTTTTTAAAAATATTTTTATTGATATTTTTACACAGAGAGAGGAAGGGATAGGGAGAGAGGAAGAGACACATCAATGTGAGAGCTCAACATCGATTAGCCGCTTCCCACACAACCCATACCCGTGATAGAGCCTGCAACCCGGGCATGTGCTCTGACCTGGAATCAAACCAGCAACCTTTTGGTTCACGGGACGATGCCCAACCAAGTGAGCCACACTGGCCAGGGCAGGTATACATCTTAAAGAACTCTCAATGAAGTAGGAAATATTTTCAGAGTAGAGATGCAGGCCTGGTTGGGTCTGAAGTCACACTAGGTTCCGGGGCTGGGGAGGCCTCTTCCTGGCCATCAGACACAAGTGGTGATCCTCCTGGCCAGAGGCAAAGCAAAGGCTAACGAGTCACTCAGCCCATCACTTGCTGCCTCGAGCCTGCCTAATTGGAGTCACCTGGGTCTGCGTCCTGGCTGGGAGAAGCCCAGCAGCACATATTGGAGGGAAATGCGAGCAAATGAGGCAACTGTGACACTGACAGGAAATTGTCAGGGACCTGGCTTCCAGTTCCTTTTCATAATTTATAAATCATCTGACTCTCACATTTGCTGGGGGGAGAAGCTTTGCTTTCATATTCTGAAATGTGTTCATTTTCCCAAGAATTAAGAAAAAAAGTCTTCAATATGTTCAAGGAAACTGGTGAGGCAGGCATTCTTACTCTAAAGAGCATTGCCATTTGCCTACGGCCAGAGGCATTTGGGGGTAGAGTGAGCCAGGTATGGGCTACGAGGATGTAGCAACAATGAACTAGGCCTGAGAATTCAGATTGTGCTTCAAAGAGAGAGAGAGAGAGAGAGTGACTGTGCAGCACATCTGGAAATAAATGTCACATCCCTCTCTTTCCTCGATGGCCTGAGGTCTCGTGGCCCTTCCTCCCCTTCCCTCTTCACTCTGCAGCCTGTAGGACTTTGTCAGGATTTTCAGGGGGAGAGAAGGCATGGAAATGTGAGAGCACATGGGTGGGTTCAGATAATGTGTAACCAGAACATGGGGCAAGGCTGGGAGGAGCGCGGGAGGTGATTGATATCTGGGGAGAACCCTGATTAGATGTTAATCTGTGAGAGGAGGCAGCAGGGGAGGTTTTGAAGAAGCAGAGTGGCATGACTTGAATCTAGTCCGCACGCTATAGCTGCCTGCATTTGCATGGCCTGTGAGCTACAAAAGGTTCTTCATTGTTAGTGTATGTCAGTGATGGCGAACCTTTTGAGCTCTGCGTGTCAGCATTTTGAAAAACCCTAACTTAACTCTGGTGCCATGTCACATATAGAATTTTTTTGATATTTGCAACCATAGTATAACAAAGACTTATATTTTTGATATTTATTTTATATATTTAAATGCCATTTAACAAAGAAAAATCAACCAAAAAAATGAGTTCACGTGTCACCTCTGACACGCGTGTCATAGGTTTGCCATCACTGGTGTATGTGCTGCCCAAGTGAGCACAAAGGTTTCTACATTTTTAAAGGGTTAGAAAGGAAGGAAGGATGGTTGTCAGGTAGTAGGAAGAAGAGAAGATACAGAATGTATTGTCAACAAAGCCCCAAATAGCTCACTTTACACATAAAGGTTGCTGACCCTGGGCTAGATTTAGAAGACCATACCTACCACTTATTGAATGCTTTTTGTATACAGTGGGGCCTTGACTTACAAGTGTCCCGACTAACGAGTTTTTTGAGATACCAGCTGTCTCTCAGCCGATTTTTTGCATTGAGTTGATAGAGTAATTTGAGTTTACGAGCTCCTTAATAAGCTCCTTAACAAGCTCGGTCTCGGAACAAATTAAACTCGTAAATTCAGGCCCCACTGTACTAGAGTTTAATGCCCATATCTTGATACATAAAATTAAGGATCGTCCAGGGCTATACAGCTAAGCGAATGAACCAGGAATTGAACAGCTGTGAGCTCTCAAGTTGGTGCTCTTTCTGCTTTCAGGTGGGAGCAGAACATGAGGCTGGGCCCTAGGAGGCAGCCAGTGAGGCTTCTGTGATGCTAATGCCTCCAGTCTTAGAGAGCAGGCCTGGAGGAGCTACTTCTCACCCAGCCTACAGTCCTGATGGGAAGGTGAGGGGCAATTGCCTCACCCGGACACACCTCTTCCTGGGCGTTCTCTTCCTTGAGATTGTCTCCTGTCCCCTCTCTTCTCAAGTTCTTGCCAATGCCTTTCTCATGTCATTTACTGATTTTTACAGAGAGAGGACGATTATATGCCCTGACTGGGAATTGAACTTGTGCAACCCTTTGGTGTACAGGGATGATGCTCCAACCAACTGAGCCACCCGGCCAGGGCTCATGTCATTTATTTTGTAATCAGGCTGCCTGGAGCAGTGAAGAGGACAGTGGGATGGAGAGACGCATATTCCAGCTCTGGGCCTGTCATTACCGAGGCCCTGACCCACTCAAGTTGGCAGACACCGAACGCCCACAGTCGGAGAGGCCGTGGGAAAACTGGAACACATAACACCAATGGCAGTATTTCCTGGTGAAACCTTCCAAGAAGCCAAATTTGAAAATTCTGGAAACTTAAGAAAACAAATAGATAAAATCTATCTACTTATAGATTAATAAAATAATAAATAAAATCTCCACTAAAGTATCCATAGCAATATTATTTATGTAATAAATACATTAATTGATAATAACTTAAATGTCCAATATTAGGGAAATGGTTGAATAAGTTTTTGTTTATCTACCTGAAGAAAAAAGTCAGATGATCATTAAAAATAACAATTATAAAGACTGTGGCAACAAAAAAAGGCTTGTTTCTTTTGTAGGTTGTATAATATCTCATCGTGAGGTTGGACACCTGAAAGCAATATAATATTGTACATTAACTATAATTTTTAAAAAATGCTAAAAATACACACAAAAAAGGTGATTGTATATGGACCAAGATTGTCGGCCCAGATGGCAAGACGTAAAGGCTGTGTACGGTGATTTTTTCCCTCTCTTTTATCTTTTCTTCCTTCTAAGTCTCTATAATAGTAATTCTTTTTATGAACTCAGGAATCTAGAGTTGTGTAATGCCTTAGTGCTTTTGAATAAAGGTTGCTTAACATATATAGCAGATGATTGGTGCCTGGAAAACCAATTGATGTTTTCAGATAATGAGAGGTGGTGCATACTTATAATATTTCCTTTTCAGTAGTGTTTTTGGTCAAGGGGAAGAATGACCAAGCTGTTGCTGTGGTCTGAGTCTGGGCCTTCAACATACCACCTGGCAGAGGTGTATGGGGGGCAAATAGTGTTGTTTTGTTGGCCAAAGTGAATATTGTGTTATCTGTTCACAGTGATTATTTTATGGAGGGCATGAGATCCAAGCATGTATAATTAGGTCGGGGAATTTTGGTGCCATAATTGTGAAAGTAGTGCTCTTTGCAAGCATGCTGAGCTGGAAGAATATAAGTTTAGAGGTGCTAGGGGCCATCTGTGCTGTCATATGGAGACACTGGTGGCAAAAGGGGAAGAGAGAGAATACATGGGATGTCTACATTGTTTGAGGGCCTTGATCTAAATGGTCCTGAATGTAATCATACCTTGAACTTCCTGCTTAGATGAGCCATTAGTTTATTCCTCTCTCTTGCTTCCTTACCCCCACTTCCTTCTCCCTTCTCTCTCTCTTTTCCTAATTCAGCTTGAAATGGATTCCTTCCCCAGGCAACTTAAAGAATCCTGCACTCCCATCCCAGGGGACGTAGGGAAGTGACGGAGGTAAAGTGGACAGCTGGGAAGGAAGTGAGTCCCGACTTGGTCAGTACAAAATCCTGTTGAAGCTGTGTGCACACGGCAGGAGCAAGTACATTTCACACAGGGGAAGGGGCTGTGGGCAGGAGGGCTACTGTCAGAGGAGAAGGATGAGTGTGGGAACTCTGGCATGTGTGTCGGCGGGAAGGCGGAGTGCTCAGCACGGCTGAAATGCAGATGGTAACCTGCAGGTAGCTTTCAGCCAGCCTCAGAAGTTAGGTCACAAATCATCAGCAGGGCTGCCTGGTGTTTTCATTACTGTTCCTTCTTGATGGTTCCTCCTGAATAATGACTATTCTGTAGGCTTTGGGAAATTTCTTCGTACGTTTAGTATTAGGCCATTTCTCATTTTTATTTTCCTGATTCCTTACCTCTTTATTCCACAGTTCCCTTCTGACTGTTTAACGGTAAAGATTTGTGTGCAGCTTAAATCAGTTGCTAAACATCAAAGAGCCCGGTGCATGTATAATAAAGATGCGTTGCAGCGAGGGGGTGATTGCAATCATGGTTGGAATTTTCAAATCTGTGACAGGAAACTCTCTGCATCAATAGGATAAGAATGTGATTTCCGTGCATCTGTTTCATCAGGTGGGTGAGGCCTAGTGCGGCTCAGGTACCTGCCCTGGGTCCTCCGAGGAAGAAACAAGAGTGTTCAGAGCGTCTGTGCAGCTGCCGAGAAGTGTGTGCCCCTTGAATGTTTATGTGGAAATCCCAGCACTCTTAGGAAGTGGGGCCTTGTGAGGTGATTAGGTTATGAGGTGAAGCCCTCAGGAATGGGATTAGAGCCCTGATAAAAGACTCTAGGGCAGCGGTTCTCAGCCTGTGGGTCGCGAACCCTTTGGGGTTGAATGACCCTTTCACAGGGGTCGCCTAAGACCATCGGAAAACACATATATAATTACATATTGTTTTTGTGATTAACCACTATGCTTTAATTATGTTCAATTTGTAACGATGAAATTGGGGGTCACCACAACATGAGGAACTGTATTGAAAGGTCGTGGCATTAGGAAGGTTGAGCACCACTGCTCTAGGGAGCCCAGGCCGGTGTTGGAGCAAAAGGTGGCAGGTTTGATTCCCGGTCAGGGGATATACCAGATTGTGGGTTCCATCCTGGTCGGGATGGGCACAGGAGGCAGCCAATCAATGTTTCTCTCTCACATTGATGTTTCTCTCTCTCTCCTTCTCCCTTCCTTTCTCTCTAAAAAACCAATAAAAACATATCCTTGGGTGAGTGTTAAAAAAAAAAAAAAGAGAGAGAGAGAGAGAGAGAGAGAGAGAGAGAGAGAGAGAGAGAGAGAAGGACTCCAGGGAGCTTTCTTGCCCTTTACCTTGTGAGGGCACAGCAAGAAGACGACCCTCCCCCTCCATATTGAATCCCCCCCTACACACACCCACTGAATTTACTGGTGCCTTGAGCTGGGACTTCCCAGCCTCCAACACTGTGAGAGTTAAATATGTGTGTTTAAATCATCCCCTCTGTGGTATTTTTGTTACAGCAGCCTGAAAGGACTAAGGCAACTAATGCATTGGCCATTGCCTGCTTGTTCTCTGCCCTCATTCCCACCTGTCTGGGCTCTGCCATGGACTGGGGTGGGCACTAAGACCCAGCAGGCTGTTTCCCAGACTCCTGGCCAGTTGACTCTGATTAGGCTCTGCCAATGGGAGGCCCTGGCTGGGTTGGGTTAGGAGGAGGGGCGAAGGGACCCACAGTCCTGTTTCCAGCTCTTGCCTCTCTCCGGTAGGCACAGTGGCCACTGCGGGGCCAGGGTCTTCTGGCTTCCCCAACCTCCAAAGGGGGGCCTCTCTGTTGTCCCCCCACCAGCCTCAGAGGTCCCAGAAAACTGAGTTCCAGCCCCTCTGTTCAGGTTCTGGGCCTCATGAACGCTGTCTCTCCCATTTGTTCTCCCAGACTGAGCGGTGGCGCTGTGGGCTCACCTGTGCTTCAGCCTTTTCCATGAGTATGTCCAAGTCCTAACCCACCTCCACAGAATGCAACTGTTTGGACCAGGAGCCCTTACAGAGGTAATTAGGTGAAGATGAGGTGGGCCCTAATCCAATAGGACTTATGTCCTTAATATGAGGAGGTGAGGGCACAGGTACAGAGGAGAGGCTAGGAAAAGCCAAGTCGCCAGCACCTTGGTCTCGAACTCTGACCTCCAGAACTGGGAGAACACAAACTTCTGTTGTCTCAGCCCCCGGTGGGCCCCTGGTGTTTTGTAAGGGCAGCCCTGACAGACAATTACAGGTGGTGTCTGTGAATCTCCGGGTTCACTCATCGTCTCACCCATGTGTTCTCGGTTCTCTCTTTGTGGCCAATTTCCTATAAAATTCCCTCTTTGAAACCCATGGAGTGGTTTTGTTTTCCTGACTGAAGCCCCTAATATGGATGATTTTTTGTTTTTGCTTTTGTGAATTCATTAAGAAATATTCTAGCTGGGCTGGTGTGGCTGATCAATGTTTCTCATATTGATGTTTCCTTCCCTTCCTCTCTCTCTAAAAGATAAAAAAGAACAACATATTCTTGGGTGAGGGGTTAAAAAAAAGAGAGAGAGACTCCGGGGAGCTCTTGACCTATGAACCAGGAGGTCATGGTTTGATTCCGAGTCAGGGCACATGCCCAGGTTGCGGCTCGATCCCCAGTAGGGGCTTCACAAAAGGCAGCCAATCGATGATTCCTTCTCTCATTGATGTTTCTATCTCTCTCTCCCTTTCCTTTCCTCTCTCTGAAATCAATAAAAATGTATTTAAAAAAGAAAAGAAATATTCTACTTTTCTACATAATGCCAAGGAGCTATTTAAGAAAAACAAACAAATGATTATCTTTTGCACCTAATCCTGGTGGACTGCCTCCAACGTCCTTTTCTCAGCTTGCACTGAGCACTTTGCCATGTTTCCTCGGAGTGTGCGGTAGCTAAGTGGCCCCTCCCCGGCTGTCGAGCCGTGTTAGCTTAGTGCCATCTCTACATGGCAGTGCCTAACGAAAGCTGGCTGAAGCCAGTAGGATGTAGCCAGCAGTCGAAGACCTTACCGTGAGGAAACTTGAAGCCTTGTTAAATGAGGTATTTTTTGTCACAGTCTTGCCTACACACTGGGATAACTCTTTCTGGTTCCGTTAGCATGTCCCTCTGGTGTTGTCTTCTCCAGGAAACTTTTGTTCATATTGCTCCCTCACCCCAGAGAATGTATTATGAGATGGGTTCCCCAGGATGCAGATTCTCGGATGAAGGGGTCTCACTGGGGAGTGATCTTGGGAGTAACACCTGTAAAGGAGCTAGGGAAACTGTGAGGAAGAATTTGCGAGCCGCAGTTTGCCGACCACTGGCTCTAGTGAAATTTGCACTGCAGTGCGGCTGCAAGAGCATTCTCAGCTAACCCTGGGGCTGTGAGGCTGAGATGGCGCCTTCGAGAGATCCCGTGAGGCCACGGATGTGGGCTGCCCGGGGAGGATGCGTGGTCTCCTAAGTCAGGCTGCTTCCTCAGTGAAGGTCAGAAGGACACAGCTGTGAGCTGTCAGCAGTGCAACAGGGGGGTCAGGGTAGCACACGAGGGTGTCTGCTGTGATTGGTCTAGTGCAGTGATGGGCAAACTGCGGCTCTTGAGCCACATGTGGCTCTTTGGCCCCTTGAGTGTGGCTCTTCCACAAAATACCACGTGTGGGCGCGCACGTACAGTGCGAACAGAAGTCGGTATTTTGTGGAAGAGCCACACTCAAGGGGCCAAAGAGCCACATGTGGCTTGCGAGCCGCAGTTTGCCGACCACTGGCTCTAGTAAATTCTCAGGGACCGAGGTGCACAGTGCCGCAGTGTATTGTGATGGTGCCTTTCTACGTCTGCCTGAGACTGTGGGCTCAGGGACAGGAGGACCTCGTTACATCACTCATTGTATCTCCAGCATCCAGTAAAAACATGGCATTTAGTGGAGGAAAGATTTTACTTTTATCTCTAGGAATTGCAGCAGGTAGGGTATTTAACATCATGCTGCCCTCCAAAAATGGGGTTTACAAACCTGACTTTCAATCCCAGTCTGGAGAGGCCGTGTGGCTCAGGCTCTAGCGAGCAAACCCTGGAGGACATAGTTTGGACACAGCAGGCGGCCTGATGCTGCGCCAGGTGGATTGACCAGAAACAGAGAAACATGTTGAGACGGACACTGCCAGGAACTCTGGCCGCATGCGCTCGGGGCATTGTGTCCCTTCAGCCGCTGTGTTCCCAGCCAGGAACCGAGGCAGCGCTCGGTGCGTTATTGATCTGCCCCTGCCTCCAGCGGCCCGAGTCCACAGGCCATCGACCGACCCCCAGAGTCAGGCAAGAAAAGGAGTTGAAAGGTGGCACAACATCAACAGGAAATAAAACATTTTTATTGAATATCCGGGTAATATGTGAAGTTATTTTTAACAACAATCAGAAAACTACTGTGGAATTCACTACACGAAGTGAAACAAAATTTAAACCACCTCATCAAAAATGAAGGTAAAATACAGCTAAAGTAGTGGGCTCGCGGGCCACGAGCCATATGGCAGAAGGAAACACCCCAACATTTCTACAAGATACAGAGGAAACCCACACATAGAAACACTCAAGCAGGCAGTAAATATACACAAAGGCAACTAGGATCTTTCTAGAGCATCCGATTCTAACACTTTACACAGCTTTGTCAGAAAGGTACATCTGGCTTATCTGAGGGCGAATCTTGGTCTTAGAGCAGGTTCGGTCACTGACTTGTGAGAAGTGGTATAGTACCAACTGACTCGGTGGCGACAAGACCCCACGTCTGGCAGTGTTGCAAGAGAATGCATTAGTAGGACTTGAATGCAAGAAATCATGTGTCTTCGGCAGCTCGAACCTGCTTGTTTTGAAGTACTGTTTCAGTGTAAACAACGTAAAGCTGAATACAATAAAATGAGATGTCAGTTTCTGGTATTTCAGGCATTTTTACAAGTTAATCAACTCCCTCTCTTTGTTGGGGTTTGGCCCTTTACAATGGAAAGATTCTCATTTGACTCTTCTGTTCAAACTGGTATCTAGTCTTACAGCAAACCTTCCACATTTTCTAATATCTATGTTTTTCTTTCTTTTTAAGTGTGGACCACCTACAGAAGAGGGAGATGTTATTCTTTTGTCCTTTTTGTCTGTCCCAGTTCTAGGGTTTGCTATCACTGGTCTGAAAGGTCAAAGGGTATGCCTCTTCTTTGATGAGGAAAGAATAATGACGAGAATTCAGGAAACCGCTAGCCCCATGTTCCAAGCCTCCCACCAGCCCTTTTTGAATTCTCTTTGTGTTGTTAAAAAAAAGTATGGCATGATACCCTCAAGCCTTCTGCCTAGTTTTCCTCCACTATGTTTTGATATTGGTGGCAATCAACTCCCACCTCAGCACATCCGGACTCTCTGTGGCCTGGAGTTCAAATGGGCCGCAGAAGTGAGTGGGAGAAAAGACTCGATGCAGTGTGGCAACAGGCTGCCCTTCAGAGTGGTTGTCTGCCATCGTGGGGAAAATATGGAATATTGCACAGTGCTTGACAAAATGCTGTGTCCCACCCCGTTCTGTGTATCTTCCTTGTCCTATGCATAGCTTTTCAGTTCTGAGTTGGTCCTTTGTAACGAGAACTGTTTGTGCTACACACTTCGGGCAGTGCAGTAGAGGGAATGGCAGTATTGTGTACAATATCACTACGGGATAAATTGAGTGCTATCCACTGAGGAAACTACGTGTCTAAGCACACAAGGCAGTCACAGTGTTACACAGAGCAGTCCTTGAAGACTCTTATGGAATGACTAGTAGCTTCATAATAGTGCCATTTACTACATAATAACATTGAAAACATTTAAAAACTCCTCCTAAGTCAAGCATCTAGAATACATAAGAGGTTGCTTCAGTTTTCTAGAACTTGTTCTTGGTTTTGTTTCACCTTTTTTTTAAAGGACAAATTAAAACTTCTTGAAGTAAAAAGAGCATATAAAAAAGATCACTAGCTGTCTGTTTTGGCTTAATCGAAGTGCATTCAGAACTATGGCTAATTGTTTGCTTTTCCTCTTTTGATGGGATTACAATACTGTCTGTGTACCACAAAGTAACTTTGTGTAATAAGCACAGATTGCTGTGTTAAAAATATCCTGCATTCCTTCTAATCTGGTTTTGTGTAATAAAATATCTTGTTACAAAGTCTAGTGTGCAAATGTTTTGGAATTATTAGCTGTGTGAAATCTGGAACAGAATTCACAGGATGCACGTTTTGTATAAAGGTGATAATGGAGAGCTACTTGTTTCTTTTGAAATAGTCAGGCAATATTTCAGAAATGCTGACTTCTCCCCTCAGCATCTTCCCACCCACCCCCATCCCTAAACAAACGCACACACACATGCACACATGCACACACGCGCACACACACATACACACACAACACCTTCAAGTTGCTACTCTATATGCAATAACATGAAATCATTGACTCCTGTTCAGTTGCTCCTTCAAATGTAAGAGTGAAGCCCTGGTTTTAGCTTTGTAGATATGTACAGACAGATGCTGTTCTGTTTTGTGGCTATACTTCCTGGAGGTCAGCCTGGATGCTGCTCAGATCATGCTAATTTGCCTGTGAAGAAATTCTACAAAATTGGACGCACCCACCAAATATGTGGTGTAAGTGTATCTTGGTACTCAAATGATTCAATAGAAAGCTCAGGTTTAAGTTGTCCTTTAAGGTGTCAGTTTCACTGTACTAGTGCCTTACAAGTTGATATTTTTGCTGGGAATGCAGACGATACTATATTTACCATATACTAGTAATATATTATCAGCTCTCCTATATCTCAGTCAATTTACATAGTTTAAAATAGAACATCTTATTAAAAACATCTAGATATACACAGATTAGGAAACGCTTACAACATACAAATACACAAACTAGAAATAAATCTTTAGCATACTGGTATGTACAACTGTGTGATACAATAAATAAGTTCAGTCATGCTCTATCTACACATCATATTGCTTAAAAGAAGAGTAGATTTGGAGGGCAGTTGTATGATGGAGGACTCAAGGGCTCTCTACCTTTAAATTTGTGCAAATTAAAACAGGATTTGAAGTACCACTGAACTGTGTCAGGAACGCATGGCTGGAAAAACGCAAGGACCCATATTACTGAGGTATTTACAGATACTGGCTAAAGAGCACTATGTGGGCAGATGCAGAAAGGCTTCTTTCCTTTACTTCTTGATGGCCAGCATGGCGTCAACTTCCTCCTCTACCTGTAGGGTGTGCCACTGGGCAATGGGTCGCCTGGGGTTGGCCAGCATGTCTGACCAATGTCGCAACTCGGCCCCGGTGCTGTTGTAGCCCACAAAGACTTTGCCGATGGCATCATTCTTGCCAATCTTGTCATAGTCCAAAACAGTTACCACCACTTGCACTTTCTGGAAGAGGACACAAAATAAACATTAATCATCCAGCCCCGGAGATACCTCCCTATTACAAAGCTTCCTTGAGAGCTAAGGAATTGGAAATAAGAAGACTCAGTTTCCAAGCATGTGAAAATGACTTGAATATGATGCGATCCCTATTTTGCCATCATTACATCATCATCACCACTATTATTATCATTGTCATCACCTTCAAAATACCAGTAAATGTTCATTTTTAGTATGTATTTGGTACTCTTCTAAGTCTTTTACACACACTGCTCAGGTACTTTTCACAATAGAGCAGTGGTTCTCAATCTTCCTAATGCCACAACCCTTTAACCCTTTTCGGTCCAACCTGGAGGCTGACTCAACAGACCAGGCGCTAGGAGCAGGTCCAACGTCGAGCAATAAGAACATTAAAAAGTTCAACATTCAATCCCGTCTATTAATTTGGACCAGACTGTTTGAATTCCAAAAATAATATTGGACTGCAAAGGGTAAATACAGTTCCTCATTTTGTGGTGACCCCCAACCATAAAATTATTTTCATTGCTACTTCATAACTGTAATTTTGCTACTGTTATGAATCGTAATGTAAATATCTGATATGCAGGATGTATTTCCGTTGTTACAAATTGAACCTAATTAAAGCATAGTGATTCATCACAAAAACAATATGTAATTATATATGTGTTTTCTGATGGTCTTAGGTGACCCCTGTGAAAGGGTCGTTTGACCCCCAAAGGGTTGCAACCCACAGGTTGGCGACCCACAGGTTGAGAACCCCTGCAATAGAGTCTATTAGTATTGCCATTCTATACTAATTCTTTTGGTTCCCAGAGTCCATGCTGTAAACCACATGCTCTGCTGCTGGTATCAACTCGTATTCATCTATGAATGCATTTGTTTCAGTTGTCTCATCCGGGGAATTTCTGACATTGACACTCAGACCATTCTTTTTCTGGTTACAATTCCCAAAGCAGCCATGTACAGCAATCCCACTCTGTGGGGAGGGGGAGAGCCAATATTTTCCATAAAACTAATCTAGAATTTCAGCTGGTCACAAAATTGTTGTGAATATAAGATGTGACCGTAGAATAAAAGTCTTTAAAAAGTAGTAACTAAGTAAAGATAATATTTTTCATTCATACATGCTTTCAATAAACATTTATTGAGTAAAGCTACTACAAATCCCACATCAACATCAAATGGAAATAACCTTTTTGGGCCACAATAGGATTTTATTTTGGTGATTCCATTACATTTTGAGGGTTTCTGTAATAACTTACTTTTTTGAACTGACTGAACTGACGAAAGCAAATCCATACCATTATCACATGAAAGAAAAACTTTTTAAAAGCACATTTTAGTTCTGCTTCCTAAGGAATAAATTTATTTAGTCAAAATATGCAATGGCTCCAATCTAGAAATGGAGTGCAAAGATAAAGGAACACTTTAGAGTAAAGTAGAATGCATAACATTTTGTGGCACATTAAAAAGAGCAGAAAATGCAGTGATAGAAGCCAGGGACAGATGGAGCCCAGCGGAGTGCTGGCCCTGTGTAGATTTTGTACTCTGAGGTCTGCGTTCTTGCACCAGTGTGTGGGAGAGGGTGCCCAGGTGCAGGTTCAGATCAGAGAAAATGATCACTTCTCAAAGTGAAATGTAGAATGTGAAATGAAACACACTGGCGATAAAGGACACAGACTTCTGTCTTCCTTTGTGCAGCCTGGGATTGTTTTATGGCCAAGGGAATTACCTACCCGCTGGATGGTGTTTGGAACTGAGCTTGGTTTTCAGAAACTTTCCATGCCAATACATCAGGATGCAGTCAGGTTTCAGGGAAGGGGGCGGGGCGTTGGGGACCTTGTGCCCAAAGGTAACATGAAAGGGATGGACTTTGATTATTCAGCTAGGAATGTATTGATTAGTAACACTCAACAATATCCTTATGAAGGCGTTGGATTAATTTTTCCAGCCGCATGTATAGTTTATACGTTTTGGGGGCTTGAGGAAAGGAACGCAACATTTTCATGTGCATTTATAAATCGGCATTTTTTTTTCTTCTCTCAGAATACATTTCTTAGGGATAGAGACAGAAAGACAGATAACCCTGTAACTGCAGGATAGAGGAAACCTAAACCCCTATGATAGCAGGTGAAATGCTCAATTACTTTCTCTTAGGGAAAGCAAAGATGTGGAAAGCAGCCTGCTGGGAAGGGAAAAATGAAAAGAATACATTTACTTAAGGAGCAGAGGAGGAGGGAGGCAGTGACAGGCGAGCCCATCCTTCCCGGCCTACTGTACTCTATAGGGGGCGCAGGCTCTGTCCTGACAAAGTGTTATCTCCTCCAAAATGCTGCCCCAGAAATCCAGCATATGTTCTGTTTTTCATGCACTTCATTTTCAATATGTGTGCATTTGCTGCAATTTATAGTTGAAAAGGGACATTTATTTTTCAAAAACCGGGTACAGAATTGTCACTCAGAGGGGAAGGTTTCCAATAGGATTTTTCATCTCAGTGCCCTGCCTGATATTGTTTTGCGGAATTAAAAAAAACACACCCAAATGCCAGGAGGTGTTAGTTTCCATAGGAAAAAGGTCTTAGAACTTAGGAGAGTTCACTGAACAAATATTGCAAGATAAATGGTTGGAGATAATTGGATGTCTTAGGGGTTTGCCAGTGGGTCCGAAGCAGAGAGCGCACTGGTGCGGACTAGTGAACAAGTAATTGGGGGCAGGAGGCAGTGTCTTCTGCAATGTCATTTACTTATGTAACAGCTGTTGAAAGTAAACAAGGATGTCCACTTTGCTGCCATGTGAAAATGTACATGAGAAATGTAATATAAAAACCGTGAATCAATGTGAGGACGGTGGGATCACTGATTTTTCAAAAACTGCCCTATAGCCTGGCCAGTATGGCTCAGTGGTTGAGCGTCGACCCATGAACCAGGAGGCTTCTGATTGGATTCCACGTCAGGGCACATGCCCCAGTTTCAGGCTCGATCCCCAGGAAGAGGCTTGCAGGAGGCAGATCTATAATTCTTTCTCATCATTGAAGTTTCTGACTCTCTTACCCTTCCTCTCTCTGAAATCAATGAAAACATAAAAAAAACCCCAACCAAACAAAAAAAACCCTGCCGTATATAAAACACTAGCTACATGCAGCTGTTTAAGTAAGTGGAAAATAAATGAAGTTCCTTGTTCACACCTGTGACTGAGGTGCTCATTGCCCACTTGTGGCTGGTGGCTGTCATATTGGACAGCACAAATGATAAAATATCTCCATCCTCACAGAGTTCTGTTGGACAGTGCTGATTTATATGTTGCTTTAATCTACTGTTAGATCCATTTTCTAATAAAATGTTGATTTGAAAAAGAGACAACACTAGCATTGTGAATAGTAATAATGATGGGAACCACTTACTGAGTGTTCCTATGTGCTTAGCACTGTCCAAAGCACTGTTATATGCATAATCTTACTTTGATGTGGATCCTGTTATTACTTCTATTTGACATATGAGGAAATTCTAAGCCTCAGTTTCCTTATATGTAAAATTGGGATAATAATGGAATCTCTCTCATAAGGTTATTGTAAGGATTAAATGAGATTATATGTATAAAGTGCTTAATGTGGGGCTAGGCACTAAATAAACATACAATAAATGTGGCTATTTTCTTAGCTTTTTCGTAGAATAAAGGTGTGATTCGTTCATAAGATTCTGCCTTCTACGAATAGATTAAAAGTAAAAACATGCAACTGAAGAGTATTCATTGACTTGTTATTCTGGGCCTTAGAGAGCTCCAAGTCGTTTTGATGCCTATCCTTCATTTCTCCTTCAAATATGGACAAATCTTTATGTTATAAAAAGATGGACCCATATCAAGTACTTAATAAAAAGTAGTGTTGATTTAAGCATTTTAACTCTCTGATACCCATTAAAAATTACCAATAAATAACCCAAAATCATTGGTTATGAATTTTGGACTCTAAAAGCCTAACTATGGATATGAAGTGAGAAAACCTTAAATAAGTGAGAAAACCTTAAATTAAATTTTATTTAAAAATGGCTAAATAATAAGATCATATGCTATCATTTGAGCTACATGTGGCATCCTATTTTGAACATGTTAACCACAAAGTCTTCTAATATACTTCCTATCATAACAATTATTATCTGCAAAGTAAGGATTCATTTTTATAAAAATACCCATTCCCTCAGATTCAGAAACAAGGAGCTAAATTTAAACAAATAAAAATACAATTTAGCCTAATTTTCCTTTTTCTTTCTTTCTTTTCTTTTCTTTTTTTTTTTTTTTTTTTTTTTACAGAGAGGCAGGGAGAGGGATAGAGAGTTAGAAACATCGATAAGAGAGAAACATCGATCAGCTGCCTCCTGCACACCCCCTACTGGGGATGTGCCCGCAACCAAGGTACATGGCCTTGACCGGAATCGAACCTGGGACCCTTCAGTCTGCAGGCCGGCGCTCTATCCACTGAGCCAAACTGGTTAAGGGTAATTTTTCTATTGTTAATTGTCTTTTAAAAAATGTCTTTTTTGATTTTTTTTTAGAGAGAGGGGGAGAGAGAGAAACATAGATGTGAGAGAGAAATATTAATTGGCTGCCTCCAGCATGCACCCCGACTGGGGGACTTGTAACCTGGCTTTGTGCCCTGACTGGGAATCTAACCGGTGACCCCTTTGTGCATGGGACAACATTTAACCAACTGAGCCACACTGGCCAGGGCTATTAATTGTCTTTTAATAATAAAACTTAAAGATACTGCATATTTAGCGTCAACCAATATACTTCCCTTATTGCTATTTTTTTTTCTGTAAAGATGTGCTTAGAAGAATTACATATTATGGCCTGGGAGTAAATAGTGAAAATTCATTTGTTCTGGACCTTTTAATCTTTACAAATATACATTTTGGGTAGGTATAGTTGTTCTATTGATGTCCTTTTTATTTCTGCTCAAGAGAAGGCCAGCTGTGTTTGGCTGGTGAGTCAGCACATCCTGGGCTGTGTATTTTAGCCTTCTCCTCTTGATGTAGCTTAAGCATCAAATGTGCACGGGAATAAAAACGGCAGTTCTAATGAAGGCATGTGCTCTGATAATGTGCAGTGTCTGTGTGTTTAGCTTGTGTGGTCTGAATAAATGAAATTAAATGGGAAGACAAAATTATGTTTGACATTACCTGGATTTGCTCAAAGGGTACTTCAAAGCTGAATGACTCATTGTAGTAGGGGTTGAGTGTATTCTTTTTAATTGTTGTCTTCTTCTTCTTCAGCCTCTTGCCATTCTGCATCAGATGAATCTTCACATAAGGATCTGAAAAACAGAAGCAAAACGTTTAGGAGAGTCGAGACATGTATTTTAGATTATAATTTAGCTTGTAAAAGGCCAAGAATTCCCAACAGGAAAATAATTGCATAGCATATAGTTAGTGTTTTTTAAAATTTAATTTTTTATGGAAAGTTTGTAATCAACCTGTGGGCTATGTTTTTTTGCCATTGTATTGTCAATATTTATAATTGGATTTAGAATATGAGAGCAGTGGTGTGCTGGTAAACCAGCTCTTTGGATAAAAAAATAAAATGACTTGACATGTAGCATTTGCCAATGTCCATGATATAAATACTGTCAGCATAGCCGATTTCAAGCTACGAACAGATTAACGTCTAAAGTTCTGAATATCTAACAATTGCCTCTTGCGAGCTGTCACTGTATGGAAATAGCTCTTGATAGAGGACAAAGGAGTCGTTTCATTCATTTATTTACTTATTTACTGAACCAATGTTATTTAGACCTTAGGGATTGAGTAGTGAACAAAACAGACCGTCCCCGTTTTTATGATGGAACTTCGGACTTGTGTGGGAAGTAGACAATAAGCTTGTAAAGAAAAGAAATGCACATGAAATTACAAGTTGAGAAGAATGCACTAGAGGAAAAGAGTAGGGCAGAGACATGACTAGGACTACCAGGTTTAGTATGGTGAGTCCCATACTAAAGGTAAGAATGAAATTTTTAGACCATCCAGGTAAGGCCTCTCTGGGGAGGTAACTGAGATAAGAAGGTTGGAGGTAAGAAGAGGCTGAGAAAGAGAAAGAGGAGAGAGGAAAGAGAAGAGAGGAGAGAGAGCCAGTGGCTGTGCCTGAGCACCCCGAGGTAGAGAGGAGCTTCCAGGGTTCAAGGAAAAGAGAATAAGCCAGCACACACACAGGTAATGAGAAAAGGAGCAGAAGATGCCCTTAGCAGCTTCCCCACGGCCTCGTTAGGTAAAGGTAAAGTACAAAGTAGGTCAGTGAAGCGGTGAGATGATTCCCATTTACAGTTCTCAGTACTAATGGGTAACTGGCATACCTTCAAGTCACCAAGAACCAATGCTCACGTTCAAGAGGAAAATCTACTGTTTTCTTAAACATTTTTTCTACTTCACATATCATGCATGTTCATTATATAAAAAAATAATCAGAAAGCAATGTTAAAAAAAAGTGAAACTTAAATCACCCATGCTTTTATTCTCCTAGTAACCGCTGCTAAGCCTTCCAACATTTCTTCCCTCCCTTTCAAAACATGTACAGCTGGGAGGATCTTGACAGATGATCTGGTCTGCCCACGTATTTTTAGAAGCTAAAACTGCGGATCAAAAAAATGTTCTTATCTTCCTCTTCCTACCCCCAGTAGAACATAACTCCTGAGGGACAGAAACTTGGTCTGCCATGTTCATTAATTGAATTTACTAACAGTACCTGGCACTCTTCAGTTTTTGTTGAATGAGTACGTGGAACTTCCTGAGGGCCTCATAATCTGGGTCTCCTTACCCTCAGTCCTGTCTTCTTCCCGTTGCCCCAAGGCCCACATTACTTGGATATTTCTGTTTTTGTTTGTTTGTTTGTTTGTTTTTAATGCTACATCCAGTGAAGGGAGATTTTAATCAAAATGAAAACCCAGATATAGAGATGAGAAACAGCTCTGTCAACTAACTAGTTGGTCAGTTTTTTAAAGAAAAACACTGTAAATAGTAGCAAAGAAAAGGGGAAATACGGCTTGTATGATAGTGTATCTTGCTGTTCACAGCCAAGGTTGATTTTCGGTTCAGAAACCTTGTTTGCTCATGAAGTTCCCTGGCTCCACCATCCTAACCCCTAGTACATCTACAAAATGGTCAAGACTCCAGTTGCTCCTTGGCACTGACTAATATCAAAATACTAAATAACCCCCAAATCAACATTTACGCTTCCTATGTTTGTGAGTTAAAACTTCAACCTAAGGCATAGGTTTTTCTCAAGAGAAACACAATGACTATTTACTTATTCCTTTAAGACAGCAAAATGACAAGAAAGCGCCTTGTGCATCTGCCATTTGAGTAAGCAATTGAAACCCCAACAAGATATTAGTAATTTCAGGTTTCAATGTGAGCTCTGATGTTATGTGATTAATGCCTCGGGGAGAACAAGGTAATGTAGAAAAGGTGATTAGCACTGTCCTTATTGAGGAGGCTAGGTTTGAGCTAAGAACAGAAAGACAGGGGAAGGAGCCAGTCATCTGAAGATGTGGCAGAAGCTTGTATCCTCCAGAAAGAGCAGGACATGTGAGGGCCCTAAGGTACCTGTGCTTCCATGAAATCTGAGAGGTAACACTGCTAACCTGTGACTTTCATGAGCAAATCTGCCAGTTCCGACAATGACTCAGGGGTACTCTGTAATTTCCTATACTTAACAGAGAGGACAGAGGGCTGGGAGGGGAGCAGGTTTGGTTCTGTTCTAAAGAGGTGGAGTTAGTCTTTGCCTTTGCAGATTCATTCTGACACAGGCACCAAAGCAACTTACTTTGCAGGCAGAATTCACATCCAGCCATGACCACGTGTGGCAGTAACTTAGAGGTCCTTTTCTTTTTCACCAAGCTTTATTGAGATACTAGAGGCCCAGTGCACGACATTTGTGCACTGGGGATGGGGGCGGTCCCTCAGCCCGGCCTATGCCCTCTCGCAGTCCGGGACCCCTCAGGGGATGTCCATCTGCTGTGCTGGCCAACCATGAGCCCAGCTTCTGGCTGATCTGTGCTCCACCTGTGGGAGCGCACTGACCACCAGGCGGCAGCTCCTGCATTGAGTGTGTGCCCTCAGGTGGGCAGTGCACATCAGAGTGACCAGTTGTTCTGCCATTCGGTCGATTTGCATATTAGCCTTCTATTATATAGGATAGCTGACATAACACTGTGTAAGTTGAAGATGCACAATGTGATGATTTGAAAACATATGTATTGTGAATGATTACCACAATAAGGTTAGTTAGTACATCCATCACCTCACATAATCACCATTTTGTGTGTGTGGTGAGAACTTTTAAGTTCTACTCTCTTAATAGCTTTCAAATATAAAACATACCATTACCAACTGTAGTCACCATGTTGTACAGTAGATCCCCAGACTTTAGTCATCTTATAACTGGAAGTTTATACCCCTTGACCAACATCTCCTTCACTCCCCCCAGCTCTTGGCAACCACCATTCTACTCTCTTTCATATCTCCCTAAAGGAAACAGGAAATCGGAGCCTCATTGGCCCTTTTAAAGGCACAGAGGAGTAGGTAGGCGGGCCCAGAGGCGAGTGAGGATTTTGCCATGTGGGAGTGTGTTGCTGAAACAACCAGGCCCACACCTGACACGCTCCCACCACAGGCTGTTCCTCACGGAGAATGTGAAATACTATGTCCTTGAGCCTGAAATGTCATTTCCTTCGTTTTTCATCAAAGTCTGGGTTTAAAAATCACCTCTTCCCTGAAGATTTTACTGATGATTTTCTCAGAAACTTTCTCTTTGAAAGACCAACCTTTCTCTGCCCTGCAGGATTTTCTTTTGTGTTTGCACACAGTCCCTATTTTCAGTTCCTGGTTTTGGAGGACTTCTGTGGAGATCTAATAACAGATAAATGATATTCCTATGGGAAATGCTTTGAATTCAGAACTACTGGCTTTGAGATGAGTTTTGGGAAGACCATCCATCCACTTGTAACATGGGGGCTTCTTCTCTGACTATTCCACACGCTAACACCCCAGCACATTGTCTCGGCCTTCTTCCCGCAGGCAGTTCTGATGTCAAATTATGCCAACTTCATAGAAATATAATTGCAAAACAGCTGGCTGTAAGCAATGATCCTTTTGTCTGAGATACAAAGGGGCCACTAAAGACTTTTTCTATTTACAACGAGAACTAGAAAGCAGCAGTTCAAAGCCGAATAATGCAAGATGCCTGCAGTTTTCATTTCGACAATTTTGCATAATTATACCGTCTTCTTTCTTAACTACCACAATGACCGGGGCCCTTGTAACCCGGCCTTTTCCTTTCAACCAAAGACCTCCCTTAATACAAAACAGCCTCATTTCAGCTGCTTTGTTCAATCCCTCGGAGCCAGGATCCAGCTTCTGAGTGACGTCAGGTATTACTCCTTTCATCCTTTTTCCTTTGTCTGATGTTCCCTAAATTTCAACGTATAGTCTTAGATGAGGAAAGTAATACTTGTATCAGCTTGGGTTCTGAATTCCAAGTGACTGAAAAATCCATTTCAAAATGTTATAAATTGGAAAGGTAACTTATTGGTTTATGTAATGGAAAACCCCAGAAGTAGGGCTGTGTGGCAAAGATTATTAATTGTCTCCTAAAATTGATTTTCTCCCTTCTTTTTTAGCAATAAAGCTCCTGGAGTTTTATTGCTAGCTTTACCTGGGCACCAGCTAGAAACATTTATCCCAGACTCTTATGACTCACTATGGCCAACTGACTAACTTCTGGCTATTGGAAGTGAATGGAAGTGATGTGTGTAAACTCCACAGCGTATCCTTAAAATACTGGCTATTTTGCACTCCACTCCCAAGACATTTGGAAATGTCTGGAAACATTTTTGATTGTCATAACTTGGAGGGGAGTGATATGGGCGTTCAGTGGGTAGAAACCAGGGATTCTGCCAAACATCCTGCAATGAATATGACATCCTCAATAGAAAAGAATTTTCAGGCTCAAAATGTCAATAGAACTGAAAGAGATAAACTCTGTCTTAAAATAAGCTTTATGCCCTCCACTCTTCCTCCCTCCCTCTCTCCTTCTCTCCCTCCCTCCCTCCCTCCTCCTTCCTTCCTTCCTTCCTTCCTTCCTTCCAACCGAAACATGAATGTGATGGGATCACTGACCCAGCCTTTACCTTGCAATATGACGGCAATACTTTAAGATGGCGATTTTCAACCTGTGACTCGCAAGAATTTTTAAAACATGCGATACCTGACTATTTAGTCAGGGGCACTGACCTCTTTCCCCTTAGACGGCCAAATAAAAAAAATGACAACAGCCAGCACAACAGTTGTTGTCAGCATGAATGAGTCAAAAATTATACTTTTTTTTTTTACATATCAGCAAAATCATAATATACTTTTTTGGTGCGCCACAGAATTTTAGTAATGAGTTTGTGTGTGCCAGGAAATGAAAAAGCGTGCAAATCGCTACTCTAGGAGGACAGATCAACAAGTTAGAAGATCCTGGGGCCCTAGTCGACCTCACAGCCCCTAAATGCCGACTGGTTTTGCTCACCTACTCACCCATTTACAGACCTGATGGTGATAACGAATTTCCCACGGGCACTATCTTTTTGAGCCGCTGCTGCGTTTTGGTGTTTCTTTGTCACCTCAGTTCAGTCCATTCTCTGTCTGGTACAGATTCAACAATGTCAGCGAGGTCCCAGGTTTGCCTGTGTCTCTGCTCTGTTTTCCATGGAGTCCTCCTCCAAGTCTACATGGAGGCCGCCCCAGACACCCTAAGCTTCCCTCTTCAGGATGTAAATGACTGTACCAGCTGCAAGTCTTAGATCATCACACTGTCCCATACAAAGGAGAGTCCCCAGGAAAAGCTCATGGTTAGACTGATTGGACTAATGTAGACAACACATCTTCTCTCTATTAACCCCTGAGATGAAGAGAATGTGATAAGCTAGGTTGACTTAGTCCTGGGTCATGTGTCCATCCCCAAACCAATCAGGAGGGACAGGGGTTCTACCTTTGGAGCTGGGGGGTAGGCTCAACTCTAGTCTAAGCACAAGGCTCAGAATGGAATATGGTGGTTCCTTAAACAGGAAGTAGAGACTGGGCAACAGAAGTTGGGGGGCAACCAACCAATGCTTATAGAGTTTCTCAACCTGGGGTCTCTAGGATCCCATCCCTGTCTAAACCTGGCAGTGCACATACACTTTTTTTTGTGGAGACACATTCCTTCCCACTTGAGATCAAATTCCTGGTGATGAGCCACCAGCACTTGTATAGAGTGGTCCAGCAGTTACAACGGCCAGCTGAGGATTCAGTTTCTTTGCCCACTGCAGCATTTTCTTGAGTAACGTCTATTCCACCAGCAAACCAAGCACTTAATAGTATGCAAATAACTGAACAGTAATAGGCTTCTCAGAGCAAACAAGCCCCATTTCCATCACTGGCAGTTACAACATATTTACTTTGGGGGTTGTTGTTTTTAATAAGTAATTTACAAGTACTTAGAGAAGACTACATTGCAGAGCATATGTGTCTTTATGGTTTAAAATGCTCCCTGTAATGTTAAGGATGCAGCATTAAAAATATATTCTGGGGACATTTTCTATGTGAGCACATAATTTAAAAATGAATTTACATTAGTTAAGTGCAGTGTTTGCTAAAAGGAAACAACATTCCATAAGCGACTGCCACAGAGAAAATTTTAATGAGAAAGATCATAAAATAGCAAAGGCTGATTTAGTTCATTAACGGTGGCAGAGTGCTTCGAGGAGACAAACACATCAATGCAAAAGCTGTTATTATGAATTCAATGGAAAGCATTTTTGGCCATGGTGGAGGAAGCCACTGGATTCCAGCAATCATTTCTAACGTTGCCAAATGGCCTGTCCATGACGGCCAGCCCCTGGACTACCAATGTAGGAATGCAAGTCCAGAAACGTGGGACCAGGGTTACGGCAGGTAAAAGAGCAGTGTGAGGGGTGAGCTTCACACATAGTGGGGGAAGGAGGACATTATGTTTTCAAAATCCAGAGCTTTTCTGTTCAGTTTCTGTAGTTGGAACATTTTTCAGGAAGGGCCAACGCGTGAGGGCAGAAGCGGTAGTGATTATGTTTGATTCCTCCCTGATGACTACAAAGAGTTTGGTGGGATGACCAGGACTAAACTGTATGAGCTGGTGAAGGGGAACGAACGAAAACAGTTCAAGGATTCAGTGAGGCAAACAAAATGGCGAGTGGCACATTCTGACTTTTTTTCACTCCCTGGGATTTGTATTGGCCTTTTATTCATGCTGGATGAAGGGTCATTAGTAAAATCTTTCTTCTTCTTTTTTTTTTTTTTTTACAATAATATGAAGCATTTCTACTTGATAAAAAAAACATTGGTAACAATGTTACTTGGTAACATGGCTAGGATTTTTAAGCACATGTAATATAACAAATGGATGCCACTCCTTATCCACAGAGATAGTTTCCAGGCAATTCAAGTTGAGCACAAAATGAAAACAACGTGAGAATAGAGATCCCCTTATACATAATACGTTGAGTTACTTAGTGCTCCCTAGTAGGGTCACCTCAGGCTCAGCCAGCTCTCAGGTTGGGTTAGCCAGGATCAATTTACTCTCATTATCTCCCTGTTCCTTGCAGGTACTTGCTTTAAAACGTCGACATATCTTCTAAACAATCTGCCATCGAAGCATTAGAAAGCTTATGGCGTGAAACTGTCTTAGGATAATTAAAGGGGAGGTTGGGAAATGTTTCCAGTTGGACTGGAGGGATCTCTCTCCATGTCCTAATTTTGAATTGTTCCTAGAACGTGTCAAGGGTCTGGATACATCTCCTAAGGAGGGAGGGAATGGCCCCTCCGTTTTCTTAGCTGAAATGTGTCAGTGCTTCTTCTGCTCAAAAGGAAAATTCTTTAATGTTTTCGGGAGGATTTCTTTCTCTTTGCTGTTTCTCCTCCTGCCTTTAAGTGACATTGTTGAGTCTGTGGACCCAGAAGAAGGCGAATGATGCAGCTTTCATTTCCCCTTTGGAAAAGAGATAGTGATTTTAAGATGAAGAATATTGTGGGTAACCCAGACTTTCCACCTTTGGCTTGAGATTTTTACAATATGAATAATGTATGTCCTTTCTACAAAAAGACTTTGCATGCCCTGGTTGGCTTGTTATTATGTTCCTTTATTTGACTGTTGATTTCCCTTCTCCTTCCAGGGAGATATTTCATTTTACTAGTAATTCATTGATGGCCAAATATGGTTCTTTCATAAAGCTGTGAAGCTCTGTTTGAAATCAGCTGGTGCTCTGTCAATTCCAAAGACCTCCGTGTATACAATAATACTATTGTGAGTTTTCACTGAGATCTGAAATACTGATATGCTCATCTCTTTTTCTCCCTCCACTTCCACATATGAATGTATAATTTTATAAAAGGAATACAATGATATTTGACTTATGCAGAGAGGGAAACAGATAACTAGATGGATTGTCTTTTTTTGAACTTGTTTTTTTCCTTCGGCCTTTCCAGTCTTCCTGTGCCTAATGGAATTTCATGGTTACCTTAATGTGATTTTTGTAAATAGGTGACCATCTTAACCATCTTCAGATTAGTCGAGAAGATTAGTAGCTTTGTAGGGGAGATCAGCTTCTGGCTTGTAATTTGGTTTTCTTACAACATTGTAAGGAGAAAATAAAAATAAACTATGGCTTCAATATTTTACTGCATGTTGCAAAATGATGGGGTAATACTCTGTAGTGATTTCACGACTTTATGAAGCAAATTTGTAATTAAAGTCAGTCATTGCATATCAGTATTTCAGATCTCAGTAAAAACTCACAATAGTGTTATTGTATACACTGATTTTGTTGGAATTGACATCACCAAGATACTTCCTCCCTAAATTTGGGAGAAGTGAGAGTTGGGGTGTTAGAGTTAGTCAAATTCTTTATAAAGAAAATTCTATGACATGATTTAATTCTTTGCAAGATTCCATAGCCACATACTAAATGGTCACAGAGGGGGCCCAGAGGTGCCAATTAGAGCTGGTCTTATTTTCCCCACATTTTCCTCTTTCTTGAGTCACAGGCATTCTACGGGCTGATATCTTTCACCTGATGACTTTTAGTCTAAAATAACTTAAATGGTTAATACATTTTTCTTGATATTATTCCTTAGCTCTGTAGTACAGAATCCATCCATCCATCCATCCATCCATCCATCCATCCATCCATCCATCTATCCATCCATCCATCCATCCATCCATCCATCCATCCATCCATCCATCTATCCATCCACTTACTCACTCATTTACTGAGTGCTTACTATGTGCCAGGTATCTATCTTTCAGCCAGTGTCCTGTTCAGTCCTGTTTCCCCATGCTTGTCACAGAGCCTGGCACATGGTAGGCATCCAGTAAATATTTGCTAAATGACTGAATAAAACATGGATGTATAAATATCTACTGAGCAACTCTTAGGGAAGAGAATGAGGAGATACAGAAAATTATAGAAACCAGTTTGTTTTCAAAGAGCTTGCAGTTCAGTTGGGAAGAGCAGACATCAATGGCCAAAAAGTTATGTTGAAAACAACCCACATACTTCTGTAGTAGGAAAGATAGCATAAGGCAGGGTATGTTTTCTTGCTAAATAATCTGTATGGCAATGACCGTGAGAGAAATTCCAAGCAGACAGACACTCTTCACTCAGTTGGAAATGCTTAGTTTGAATTCAAGGCTCTACATTTAGGGAGGCCAAACAAGGGTCATGAAGAGAGAACTAACATTCTGTTAATTAAAAACCCGTTAGCTCTCATATCTTTTTCTCCCTCCATGTTCACATATGAATGTATAGTTTTATAAAAGAAATACAATGATATTTGAATAGTCTTTAGATTTATGTAGAGGGAAAGA
>NW_006299245.1:1014848-1036728 GCF_000327345.1 Myotis davidii | reverse complement strand
AGAGGTCACTAGATGGATTGTCTTTTATTGAACGTGATTTTTCCTTTGGCCTTTCCAGTCTTCCTGTCCATAATGGAATTTCCTGGTTACCTTAATGTGATTTTCATAAATAGGTGACCATCTTAACCATCTTAAATAAAATGGAATTTTGTATGATGTGCAGCATTTTATAGTTTTTGTAACATTTTCAGGACCCAGGTTAAGACTACAAAAGTAAGTCCATATACCATATGTCTAAGTTTTATCTTCTAGTTTCATATCTCAACAAACAGACAGATATTCATAATGATCAGGAAATCCAGTTTTAAACTAAGAATTCCCAGACTCCCGAGGTTCTAAAATGGAAACTGGCAATGTGGGAGAGTTTGCTCCCAACCCGGCCCCGTCCCTTTCCTTCTCACTGTCAGCTCCAATGTGCACGGTAAAAGTTACACATACGCACATGGGGACGCCCCGGCTTGCATATCTGAGCTTCATTCACCAGTCCTCAAAAGCTGCTCCTTAGCCACCTCTCAACCATGGGGTACGCACCTGCCCTCAGGTGGCTATATTTAGGGAAAAGAACTTCAAAGACCTTGTCAATCAACTTTTGATCATGTGGGCAAGGAAGCCTGGTTCCCAGGTGGCCGGAGCCTGCCCTGGAATGGAGTTGGGGTGCAGCCTCCAGAAGAGTATGTGCTGTTGGCCTTGTGGACCATCACCCCCTGGAAGTGTAGCTAGAGGAGGACCAAAGGGGGGGGGCCCTCTAAACTCGGCTCCGGGCTGGGTCCCTTCTTGCCCACATTTAAGGGATGCACTGCATATGCTTTACAATTTTTAAAAAGCTCTTAGCAGGCACTGTACCATCCACTCTCTAGAGGTTCTCTTACTTATTCCTCATGACCACCCGAGAGGCAGACACTATCACCTGCTCTTTACAGCTGAGGAACCTGAAATTAACTAAGTAGTCCCTAGTCATACAGTTGATGTTTGTTATGATAGAGGTCCTGAGACTTGGAACAGTTATCCTAATTCAGCACTCATACACATGATCAATTTCAGCCTATATATGTTACACAGGAAGGAATGATTAAATCATGGTATATCTCCTTATGTTATTGTCAACCTAGTAACTAGTCTGTAACTTCAGTGCTCACATTTCTTAACTAGACCACTAGACCCTGGATGATCTGGCTTGTCCACACCTCTGTAGCTTCACCTCTCAGGACGCCCCCCCTCTCGCTGCCTATGCTCCAGCCACACTGTCCCTTCAGCACCTTGAATACACTGTGTTTCCTCCCTCTTTGGGGGTCCCATGCCTGGAATGCCTCCTCTTAATGTCCCTACTTCACGCCTCTTTAATGAAGCTCAGCTCTAGTACCACTTCTTCATGGATTCTCTGACTCTCCATTTTAAGGCGGCCTCTCCTTTCACAGTCCTCATAGAGGATGGCTGTACTCCACTGAGGATGGCGGATGGACCTCAGTGAAAACGCTGGATTCACCCACATCCCTCCCCTGAGCTTCTCATCAGAAACACTCAACAGGGGCTGCTCCGGAGTGACTAGAGCGGGACAGGAATGACCAGCTGGAACACGTGTAGTGAGTTAATGCAATGATTTGCATTTGGTCTTTAACTGCTAGTTTTCTGAGAGGAGAGGGTATAAAACTATGGCGTCCTTGTGGAGAAAAGCTATTCCACATCATTCTTCAGGAGATTGTGCCTATTTGTAAAACAAGTTCATCTAGCAAAAGGCTCTGAAATATGTTTTTTCCCCTTGAATAACCGCCTGCAGTATGGACAAGGTTAGAACATTCTGTTCTCATTCTTCCCAGTTTAGCTTCAGGGTGGGAAGGGTTGCTACTGCTAAATGCTAAGCGCTGTCATCTCTAAGAGAGAAGATTAGATACAGAGGGAATATTTTAAAGTGAGCTCATGATTTTCCTTGAAAATCCATCCAAGAGAATGCAGAGTGCATTAATTTAGTGGACTTATTGGGCAGAGTCAGAGGTCTGATTTTGTATCTTGGTAGAAATATTCTGGGTGATTACAATTCTAAGTCCAGTTTCAATGGGTTAATTCTTACCAAGTAGTGCTAGATCTGAAGACACAAAAGCCTCACAGCTTGTTACTTAATCTGGAGGCCATTTTAAAGAGACAGTTAAATATCTTTATTAAACAAATGAATAAGAGGACAGACATTATGTTCTAAGAGAAGCTACCATTTATGGGCTGTGAATTAAATAGAAAACACTCTGTGTTTTTAATGCCTCTTTTAGGAAATGTTCTAAATTATTCAAAGGCCATACCCCAGTAAGCAGCATTCATGCTTTTTAGGTAAAACCGTTCCTATACAACTCGATTAGATGGAGAGACATCAACATTTTATTTATTTGTTTTTTTAAAAAATCTTTATTGTTGAAAGTATTACATATGTCTCTCCTTTCCCCCCATTGACCTCCTCTAGTCTGCTCCTGCCCCCTCCCCTCACTTGCCCCAGGCCTTCACTACCCTATTTTCTGTGTCCATGGGTTATGCATATAAGATTACAAGTTCTTGGGTTGATCTCTGCCCAACCACCCTCCCCTGCCTTCGCTCTGAGATTTTCCAGTCTGTTCCATGCCTCTATGTCTCTGGATCTATTTTCTTCATCAGTTTATTTTGTTCATTAGATTCCACATAAGAGTGAGATCATGTGATACTTATCTTTTTCTCTGACTGGCTTATTTCGCTTTGCATAATACTCTCCAGGTACTTCCATGCTGCCTCAAAGGGTACAAGATCAATTTGTGCTAGATTTTCTGGAGTTAAACACACACCCAACATTAAGTTAAGAAATTGTTAATTAAAATATCAGCATATTTTCTTCTTTAAAATATTGAAAGAGAAAATTGTCAAATGAAGAAAAACTTTCCAATAGCATTTTCAACATGGCAGTAAGATCATGGCAGTGAAACTAAAGAAGTTAGTGAGGTAACTAATATGAATTTGGTATTTGCCCTCAGTTCAGAACAATTAGGCATAAAGACAGGTCTATAGTGCAGAATGGAAAACAGTGCCTAAATGAGTTAACGGACCTTGATTCAAGATGCTCTGTAGAAAAACAGACTCACTGTACATGGTTTTTAAAAAGGGAGATTCCTACATAATCTTGCTAGAAGGCCATTGTGATTGTGAATAGATGAAAACTGAGTTGTAAAACATGACTAAAGAGGTTTTAAAAGTTCTTGGAGGGCATATTATGTGTTGAGTCAGGCTTATTGAGCATTCATCATACGTCAGCACTTTGTTAGGTAATATGAGAAGATGGTAAAATATATGGCCCCCTTGCTATTACCCTGGAGGAAGTTATAATGAGAGATGAGAGTAGAAAAAGGAATTCACCTGGAAACATTAGAACAAATATAAAAATGACATAAAATATGGCCTTGGTGAATTAGAAGAAGGACAGTAGGTCTGTTTTCCTATTTGTGGTAATACTTGGCTTATGTTGTTACTGCTTCTTTGACTATAATGAGGATTCAGTATTTATCACTTGAATTTGCAGTATCACTGTAGTTAGAGTGGTATCAGAATTTTCTCAAAAAAAAAAAAAAAGAGGCAGCAGCTGAATAAGGCAGTGGATAGCATAAGGATTAATGAAAAACATTTAAACTTAAAAACTTAAGCCAGATCTGGATATAATCACAAGTTTCACAGAAAAATGGGAGACCAAAAAGAGGTTAGAGAATAGACTTTGTGGCATAATTCTGAGGAAATCAAATTAGCCATCAAAATAGTCACAGTATTTTGGAGGAATTATTAATGAGCAGTTAATTGGTTTGTTAAAATTGATCCTTACCAACTACCTGTCAACCACACTCCAGCACCCCTAGAAAATCCTCAAAAAACAGAGGCTGAGCCAGAAAAAGATGATATGTTAATACTGTTGAGAAATCAATGCAACCATGGCCGTGCAAATTGTTGAAAGAGGAAAGATGTCCATATGCTTATACCTGCTGTTGTTTGTACTACCTTCTGTAGTCTAGGAGAGCGTGAGGACAATTGCCACTTCACGAAAACATTTGCAAGTCCTAATTATGGACAAATCTACACACACACACACACACACACGGCATCTATGGCATTTGTCTGTAAATGCACCTTCAGGGTAAGAGCATCATTCGTTTGTCCAGCTCTCTCTATGGTTATTTGTTTTCTGGCAATGCAGAAATTCCTCTAAATAGGTTATCACACTACTGATAATCATCTCCACGGTAACCAGCGTTCAAGGCAACTGGCTGAGGACTACATTTCTGGAGGGGGGAAATTACATTAGAGGCACGCTAGTCACACAAGAAGATGCAATCTAGTGACATTCAAATTCTCTTATAAGTACAGCATTTATCAAATATTCTCTTCATAATCTGAATTAAACATGATTTATTTGGGAGACATTTGCAGGTAATGCTAAGTCTCATGGTTTGCAATTAAGGACACAAGTGTTTGATGGTTTCTTTGACTGTTTCAGTTAAGCAAATAGGTCTAGAGCAGTGGTTCTCAACCTTCCTAATGCCGCGGCCCTTTAATACAGTTCCTCATGTTGTGGTGACCCCCAATTTCATTGTTACAAATTGAATATAATTAAAGCATAGTGATTGATCACAAAACAATATGTGATTATATATGTGTTTTCCGATGGTCTTAGGCGACCCCTGTGAAAGGGTCGTTCGACCCCCAAAGGGTTTGCGACCCACAGGTTGCGAACCGCTGGTCTAGAGGCTTGGGGTTTCTAATGCTAACACAAACCTCATATCTCAAAGCCTAGGGATAGGTATTTATTCTCACTCCTGTTTATGCCTGCCACTATCTGCATAGGTTTGACATATTCAGGAGAGAGCTTGGATTCTTATGGGATTGTGTAACAACCATCTTGAGCATTAGGTTTCATGACATTGAAGAATTCTTCTGACAAATGTGTTCTGCAGATATGAGGAAATGCATTTTTCAGTGTCCAGGATAAGACTAACTAATTTCTTAGAAGTCCTTAAAAGTTCAAGTCCTTGTTTTGTAACCAAGAGAATCTGGCCCATAACCCAACCAAATGACTTCAGCTTTAGGCTTTTTTTATTTTTATTTTTTTATCTGTGTCTTAAAGTACTGGAGTAGTTCTGAGAAAGGAGATATTTCATGGCGATCTTATATTTGAGACCATTGGTAGGGTTTTCAAAGAACTAGCTAAGAGAACTAGTTGAGGCTTCCAGCTCAAGTTTGATAGTGACAACAGATCATAGAATCTTCCTTTCTCTTTCACACAAGTAAAATGCCAATAAGAAGCACTAGCTCCTACCTCCTCAACAATAAATCAACCACCAAAGTGCGACTTGATAACATAAATACCCCAAACAAGGCATGAACATTTGCACACACACACACACACACACACACACACACACACACACGCCAACTGCTGACCAAGGAAAGAAAAGAGGCTGGAGTGGCACCGCGAAGCTCCTCCCTGCCTCCCTTCCTGCCCCTCTGAGGCTTTAGTGGTGAATTGTTGCCCTCAGTTCCAGAGATAATCCAACAGAATGACTACCCTTATTTCCCACCTCTTTTGACTGACGGATAGTGGGATGGCTGTTGGGCAGAAGTGGGCTGCTTCTTTCTGATACCACATTGTATCAGTAAAGACACCAACGGTAATGAATACAGATTCATGAGAAAGGGGGGTTTTGTCTCATTTGTTCACACAGCTGTATTTCCAGTGCCTTGATTAGAACAGTTCCTGGAAGGGAATAGATACTCAATAAAAATTTGTTGAATGGCTAGGAAACCCCCCCCCCCCCCCGAATACTCCTCTTCAGGGTAGGTAAGAGTTCTGATTGGAGGAAGGGGCTACAGTTTATTTGAAAACACCAATATACCCCAGAGGAGAGAGCAGAGCCAGGAGCCCTAACTTACACAGCTTCCAGAGAGCTCCCCCTTTCCTTCTCTACCCAGTCCTTTAATCTACAGGAAGGTGGGTGGAACTCGTTACCTAGCTGTCAAACTATATGGGAGAAAACCAGCTAGGGTCAATGGGAATGGAGTCAAGGCTACATCATCTACGCTAGATCAAAACAAAAAGTTTTTTTTTAATATCTAAACATGTTAAGGCAATGCTCTCAAATGAAAACAAAGAAAAGCAATCAACCCTTAAAAGATAGGAACATATCATGCAAAAGAATGATAAAACCCCCACCCTTAGAGAAAACATAGTCCAAAGAGCAAAACAAAATTCCTCAGAAGTGCTTTGTATTGTGAATCAAGTTAATGAACACATGAACTCAGAAAAATGTAAGCTCAAAGATAAGATGATAGAACAACCGGAAGGTTACAGGATTAAGGACGTTGAGGACAAAAACAATATTATAGAACAAATAAGCAAAGGTGACATAGAAAGGAATAAAAAAAACCCCCATGGCTGTAAATATAGTGATTGACCTTGAAGAAAGGCTTGTAAATACAAAGGGAGTGGAGGAACCCGATCCTAATAGCTTGGAGTTCCAAAGCACATAACAGAAGGAAAATTTATGTCTCTGAAGAAGAGGCTCCAATAAATGGAACAAGAAAGGCATTCACAAATATCACACAAGGAAATTCACTAAAGCAAAGAATCGCCGCATCTACAGATTAAAAGTATGCCATGTTCCAGGGAATATTGATAACAGAATCTCAACACTACAAACATGTCCCTGACTGAATATTGAAGCTCAAGAATTTAGACATTTCTCAGGCACTGAAGTAGAAAAAAGTCACTGACAAGGAAGCAAAAATTAGGTTGACTTCAAATATCTCCACAAGAACATCCAATACCGAAGCAACGTGTCTACCTACCAACATGTCAAGACAGACATCCTATCAGGAGAGAATTTCAATCCATGGGTGACATATAATTGGGTCGCCTGAATTTCTGGTCTCTATGATTATGGATGTTGGTATAACCAACCTTAGAATATCTAACCTAGCATTTCCCAAAATGTGTCTTTTGAACTGTATTCTTGTCAGATGATTCATGAAAGAGCAAACTGTGGTTAACCACTTAGAAACACAGACTCTCTCAAGTCTCCACCTTAGAGATGTATAATACATATCAGCATGGAAATGCCTTTAAGACATTTTACAATAGAGAAACCGGATTAAACATTCTTTAACTCAACATTTTCTTTGGAATGAAGTTTACTCCCCAGAACACCTACATCATCTTGCTGAAAGAATGTTTGACAGATTCCATTTGTAGAAAGTTTGGTCTATGATAAGAGGGAAGAAAAGATTTAATAACTCAAGGCAGTAGTCAACCCAAAAGAAAAGCATATTTATCTACTTCCTTCTCAAGGACAATATAATTTCATCATTCATTCATTCATTCTTAAGTATTAAAATACTAAAATCCAGGTTAGCTAGGACAAAGGACTCCTGGCCTAGTGGTGGGCTGGTAGGACCACTTTGAAAGTCCTAATAATAAACTCGATCCTCGAGCAGCCATTTTAGTCGTTCAGCACAGCCCAGTCCCACATCTGCTTCCTTGAAAGGAATGCGTCTTAAAGGCTGCATTCCCACCACGGAAGTCTGGACGTGGCAGGGCTTCAGCTCAGTTCAGAATGAGAGAAATTCGAGGAGGTGTATTGAAATGGAATACTGTTTTTCTCCTTTAGGGAACCAGGAACAATGTAACTAAGAAGGCAAAGGAATAAATATCTTCTATTCCAGAGGGAAAACAAAGCCACCACTGCTCTACAATACATTTCTCTACTTCTCAGTAGCTCTCCATTTGCATAAGCAGTCTCTGACAGCGTGTAATGCCTTCTAATTAGGTTGCATACCGCTGCTCCGGAACAGTGGAAGACTGTGTTGTCTGCTCAGATCCTCTCTTATGCTACTTTGAACTGGAAAAAAGGATTTTAATTCAATACTGACTCTTCTCTATTCTCCTCCCATCCTGTCAGGAGACAGAAACATGCCAGAAATGTGGAGTGAAAAGTGGGAGGGAGCTTTCAGCTTTCAGACTGTTACAGTCGTCTGTCCTTATAAGAGTCTGCCAGGGAGCCGATTGAGGTAAGGGAGTGGGCTGAGGAGTAATGGACTTAAGAGGTCAAAGCATTTCAAGGAGTGAAGAAGGAAGTGGCCCATAAACTGGAATGCAGCTTAAAGGAACTTTAATCACCAGGATATGCTGCCCTCTGCAGGATTTGTAGGAAAAATACACTAGTTAAAAAATTTAAACATTTATAATAAAAGTTAATATTAATGTTGACAAGGATGTGAGTGATAGGAATGCTCATGTTCTTCTGGTCAGGTGTTCAGTAACATCTAGAAAAGCTGAAGATCTAAATACTTAAATACCAGGTAAGCTGTTAGTATCAGTTTAAAAATTTTTTTGAAAATATATATATTTCTATTGATTTCAGGAGGAAGGGGGAGGGGAGAGAGAGAGATAGAAACATCAATGATGAGAGAGAACCATTGATCGGCGGTCTCCTGCACGCCCCCTACTGGGGATTGAGCCCAAAACCCAGGCATGTGCCCTTGACTGGAATCTAACCCAGGACCCTTCACTGAGCCAAAACAGCTAGGGCCAGAAACCCCACTCTTGTGTGAACATCCTAGAGATACGCTCCCACACTTGCTTAAGGAGACATGAATGGGAATGCTGCATTGTTTATGACAGCAAACAACCCAGATAATCATCAACTGAGAAATGTGAACATCAGTTGGGTTGTATTTCTACTATGGAATGAGTGCTATGTAGCAATTAAAAAGAGCAAGCTTCTATTAATCCACATGGGTGCACCTCAAGGAATAGAATGTGGACAGACAAGCTGCATAAGGATACATAATATGATACTATTTATATAAAGTTTGAAAACAAAATGCATAGAGTATAATACCATGTATATAACTGAAAACGTGCAAAAACAAAACTCTGTGTGTATGTAATAAAAACATGCACAGGAATGATGGACATAAAACATAAAATTGTCGCCGAAACCGGTTTGCCTCAGTGGATAGAGCGTCGGCCTGCGGACTGAAGGGTCCCAGGTTCGATTCCGGTCGGGGGCATGTGCCTGGGTTGCGGGCACATCTCCAGTAGGAAATGTGCAGGAGGCGGCTGATCGATGTTTCTCTCTCATCGATGTTTCTAACTATCTCTCTCTCTTCATCTCTGTAAAAAATCAATAAAATATATTTTAAAAAAATATCTCTGCTAATTAATTCCCTTTAAAAAAAATAAAACATAAAATTGTCCTGAGAATCATAAGCCCAAATTCAAGATAATGTTTACCTCTGAGGAGAGAATGAGAGAAAAGGGATAGGGAGGGATATACAAGGTGTTTTGATATATATATTTTAGAGGCCCGGTGCACGAATTCATGCACCAGTGGGGTCCCTCAGCCTGGCCTGCCGGATCAGGCCAAAACTGGCTCTCCAACATCCCTGAGGGGTCCCAGATTGCGAGAGGGTACAGGCCAGGCTGAGGGACCCCACTGGTGCATGATCGGGGACAGGGAGGATGTGGGAAGTTGGCCAGACAGGGAGGGACTGTGGGAGGGCTCCAGGGCATGTCTGGCCTGTCTCACTCAGTCCCAATCGGTCAGACCCCAGCAGCGAGCTAAACCTACCGGTCAGAGCGTCTGCCCCCTCGTGGTCAGTGCACATCATAGAGAGCAGTTGAGCGGCCTTAGCATATCATTAGCATATTATGCTTTGATTGGTTGAGCAGATGGCCAGACAACCAGACACTTAGCATATTAGGCTTTTATTATATAGGATATATAGGATATGTATATATATAGTATTTTATTTCTTTTGTGTGCTGGGTACATGAGTATTTATTATATTAGATTTATTGTAAGACCTAAAATATTTCATTTAGAAAATTTGAGGAGCTCTGATTCAGATTCAACAAAAAATATAAAGTTCCTGCCATGTATGTAGCAAGTGTCCTTTCACATTTGGCAATATGACAGCCAACTCTTAGGGTGGGGGGTGGGTCTGTGCTTATAAATGTAACCAAATCCCATTCTCTTGAAACTTCAGATTTGCCAGTGTAGCCCCACCTGACCTCCTGCTGGATGCTGTGAGCTTAACACTATGACTGATGGATTCACGGAGACAGGGTACAGGTGGAAGAAGAATGAGAAAGCAAGGTTCATTAAGACTTAAAAGAAAAAGAACCAAGCTGAGTTGACATTTTATTTTCCAAACTAATTCAGCTTTCTTCTTTGTTTCTTTTTTTTAATATATATATATTTTTTATTGATTCAGAGAGGAAGGGAGAGGGAGAGAGAGAAAGAAACATCAATGATGAGAGAGAATCATTGATTGGCTGCCTCCTGCACGCTCCACACTGGGGATTGAGCCCGCAATCCAGGCACGTCCCCTGACCAGGAATCAAACCATGACCTCCGGGTTCATAGGTCGACACTCAACCACTGAGCCACGCCAGCCAGGCCAGCTTTCTTCTTTCTTTGGTTCACATTCTCTATCAGCTTACCAATTTCTTAACAGAAACTGTGATGGGAGATATGGGTGCAAATAAAGAGATTCTCAGTTATAATTCATGAGTGCATGCTGCATGAGGAAAAGGTTAGAATGTCCTGCATTGGTTTTATTTGGCCTATAATGGATAAGACTAAGATACCAATTAGTTGGGTGTTAAGCTGAGACTAGACCTACACTTTTGAGGCAGCTGTAGGGGACTTCAAACATCTAATAAGGTGATACCCTCTCTCAGTGGTTCTGAACTCTGGCTTCACATGATAATCACCTGGAGAATTTTAAAAGCTACTGAACCCCTGACCTTGCCCCCAGAGATGGCCTGGGAAGGGGCTCCAAGTGTTCATATTTTATAACTATTACTTCCTGGGTGATTCTAATATACATTGGACCTTGAGAACCACTGTGCTGCAAATGCTATCTTTGTAGCCCCAATAGACTGTTAACCAACTTTTAGGGCCTGAGGTTACCATGGGAGGGACAGTTACTGCTTGCCCATCCTGTCATGTTTGTGACATGATAAAAGAAACTTTTGAAAGATGCTGTTTGTTTCTTCTGCTAGCTCTCTCTCTCCTCGATGGGTAGGGCAAAGGTCTCTGAGGTGCAACTTCCTGCCCAGACACTCTGCTGGAGATTATCCACTGGCCTTGGCTTTCCTTTGCTTTTTTGTGTGCAAGGTCAAGAGTTTGAAAACCGGCAGGGCTGTCTGATGCAGCAGAAGTTACGAGTGGGAGTGACAAAGTCAGCCTCAAGGCCACGAAGATAATCAATTTGTTCTGCCGTCTAACAGGTCTGGCCTCTTCAAACTCTTAACCAGCCTCTAGACTTAGCATGCTAGTTAAAGAGTGGAAATCAATTGCAGCAGATCCTCAAATAATGTTGTTTCCTTCAACCTTTTTGTTTTGTACTAACGCTGAAGACAGAAAAAAATCTATTCCTAGCCAGGCCACTGTCTGTGTGGGCCTCCTCCCACATCCCACAGATGCGCACGGGAGGTGAGCTGGTGTGTCGACATTGTTCCAGAGTGAGTGGGTGTGGGTGATGAGTGCTTCCCGGGGTGGGTCCCCGCCTAGCACCCTGAGCTGTCAGAAGAGGCTCTGCCCATCCTTCACCCTGCACTGGAATAAGTGGGTTGGGAAAGAATTCTCTTACTTATTTTTATTAATCTTTCTTAAGTGTATGTATTCAACATTTATTTCAGTGTTTAATATTAAAAGTCTTTCGGGCCTTTAGTTAGAAGTTTGATGTTATTTTTGTGACCAGAAATATGCTATAGGAACTTAACTCTTGCTTATATCAATTGTCCTGTAGTAAAACTGGTTTTCTTATATGTGGACTTACTATAGTTCTAAACCTCCCTTCTCCCATCCCTCACCCCACGGGAGATAATGGTAGTAACATAAAAAAAATAGATGAGATGATATGAAAGTTAAGAATTTAATTTAACCTTTCAATCCAGCATAGATGTTTGTAACAACATCTTATCAGGTGGTCATTCAAGCATTGCTTTACAAATTTTTGCTCATCTCTGTTCAAGATACTTTTATGAAATGCCTATACATCCGGCCTGAGGTCAGTAGTGGGACTCCAAGGAAGAAGCCCTTAGATGATGCACAGGTGGTGAGAGGGGCAGCCACGACTATAGTGTGACCTATAAGGCAATGGTGCATATTCTGCATACGCGTGTATGAGACTAGGGAAGAGGACGCTTTGCGCAGATCAGCTTTGCAGGGAGCAGGTTTTCAGGTTTTCAGGGGGGAGGGTGGCAGAGTGCCAGTAGAGCCTTGTGGTCAGCACGTGTTCTGAGCAGCCTCAGCATTACCCGGGAACCTGTTAGAAATGCAGAACCTCAGGCGTTTCCCAGCCCAGCGGACGCAGACTCATCACTGGAACAAGAGCTCGAGGAGGGTCATGTGGACAGGAAGGCCTGAGAAGCACCAGGTTAGCGGTTCTCCAGGTTGGAGACTGGGGGTGACCGTCAGAGCAGAGTGAGGACACCCACAAAAGCTCCCCTGTGTGAGAGGGTGGGGTGTTATTGTGGCCGCAGCACAGGGAAATGGCAAACAAGGGATGCCTTTTGGAGAGGCAGGCCTGAGCCTGGTTATGGAGGAGCTTGTAGAGCAGTCTAAGGAATTTGGATTCATCATGAAGGAGTGAGAAGCTAATTAAAGCCAATTAAGGAGTTCAAACAGGAGGGTGGTGCAGGGAGAAGGAAGGTCAGGGCAGGAGCCCAGGGGGTCTGGCATGATTTACAATTTAGATGAAGCTGCCCTCCCTGGAGAAATGTTGAGGCCCCACGGCCAGGCTGGCCTGGGGAAGGAGGCAGAGATGCAGACAGGGAGTTAGGAGATCTGAGCAAACGGACTTGGTACTACCAGACAGTTCTCATTCATTGAAAATCCTTTTAGAATACATTATGTGCCATTGTGGAACCAACACATAATCAAACAAAACACCCCAAATGTTCAAATACGGAATCCCAAATAAAAGTAAAATGTAAGAAAACATGACTGGGAGGAGAACAGGTGGGTATCCGTGACCGATGATAGAAGCTGGAGGGACTGAATGAAAATGTTCCTGGTTCCATTCTTTTTGCACTGCCACAGTTTGTACTAAACAGATACTCTTGATGACTGATAATTGATAAATGATTTACAACTTAGATTAAGGTAAAAATATAATATTGCTGTTGTATCATATAGGGAATATGAATAATGAAAAGAATACACAGACATACCTATGCATATTAGGACTATAGGAGGTTTCAAACGTGGTTTTCTGACCAACAATAGAGCTTTTCCTTTGTATTTCATTGAAGGTGTAATCATGTTCTAGAGCATGTTGTACCTTTTATACCTCTTTTCTTCACCAATAGCACATGTACAGTGGAATTTATTCATCCCCAACGTTTTTTAAGAGTAGAGATAAATTTCCAATAGCTTGCTGTTTGAAATATTAACACAACTGATTACATTTTGCTCATTTTCTTAGCAAAAAAAAAATCAGTCTATTAACTACATTAAAAAAAAAAGATATTTGCCCTAGCCGGTTTGGCTCAGTAGGTAGAGCAACGGCTCAAGGACTGAAGGGTCATGGCTTTGATTCCAGTCAAGGACACATACCTTGGTTGCAGGTTCCTGGCCCTGGTCAGGGTGCATACAGGAAGCAACCAATCAATATGTCTCTCTCACATTGATGTTTCTTTCTGTCTCTCTCTCTCTCTTCCACTTTCTCTAAAAATCAATGGAAAAATATCCCTGGGTGGATTAACCAATACACATCAATCTTTCTCTCTTTCTCTCCCACAACCTCCCTCCCCCTTCCACTCTCTAAAAATCAATGGGAAAAATATCCCTGGGTGAGGATTAACCAAAATAAAGAGAAAAAGATATTTGACAAAAACCTGAAATTGAATTAACGATGCTGTCATTTTTCTGTTGTCTCTATATATTAAACCCTAATATGCAAACAGACCTAATGGCGGAACAACTGAACAACTGGTTGCTGTGATGTGCACTGACCACCAGGGGGCAAGGGCAGAACATGGCAGGCATTGGCTGCAGTGGGATGGTGGAGCAGTTGAGCGGGGGCACCAGACCAAGGCAGACCACTGGTCGCTGTCACTGGGGCAAGCCTCTGGTGGTTACAGAAAATTCTTTGCTCCCATGTGCTGCGATCCTGCCAGGTGCTTGCAAATGCTGCCTGCGCCTGGTGCCAGTCCTGATAGATCATTCAGTGCCATCAGTGGGTGCGAGCGGTGGCTGCTGCCCCAATCGCCCCTCAGGAGCAGGGGGAGGTGGAGAAGCCCTCAGAGGCAATCGTGGCCAGCAGCCACCACTTGCACCCACTGACAGTGCTGGCCCTGTTTGCACTGGCTGCTGGCACTGACCCCAATCGCTCCGCGCCGTCAGTGCGTGTGAGTGGTGGCAGCGGAAACGGGGCTGCTGGCAGACTGGGGACTGGGGGCCATGTGGGAGGGGCTGAGTGGGGCTGCGGAGGATGGGCTGAGACCCACCCCTGTGCTCACCACAGCCTCGTGGCCCACAGTTCCTTTCAAGGTGCATGAATTCGTGCACTGGGCCCCTAGTATTTTTATATCTTTGAAAACATAGTGATTATCTTTTATTTTACCACAAAAGCATGAATATAGACCCAAATTCTATTTAGAAGAGGATTTATATATCTAAACATATATATATATAAGGAAGATGAAGTTGCATGTTTCTGAAAAGCATTTGAACAGGAGGTGAAAATAGCCAAGAAGCTGAGCATTTGGTCTTTGCCACTCAGTCTGCTACCACCCCTCCTCAGTGTCCTTCAGGCAATATGCATGGTACCTTTTCTTTCCTGAGACCGAAATGGTCACGTGACTGACACACAGCTCCGTATTCAATTTCTGCACCTGTCTCTCTGCCTGTTCCTTTCTGTCTGCCTTCCCGACAGGGGCAGCTCAGACTTGGCCTTTACGACCTCCTCTCTCATACTAGTTTGCTTTCCCAATAGAAGTTCTCTGGGTTTGGAAAGAAACCCTCTCACAGCTATTTACACTCTAGAAAGCAAGAATAAAAATGATTCTTTATGTGGGTGGGACTACGCCACTGCATAGTTTAGCTGAACTGCAATGCAAACTGCTTGGAGACATTAAAAGCTCAGAGAAAGCGCATGGCTGGGATCCTAGATACAAATAGGTAGGTTGGTTTTGAGTCTTAAGCTTGCAGAACTAGTTCTGCAACAGCATAGCTCACACCTTCTACAAGGAAAGCCCAACATATAAACAAGTCTCTGCCACTGACTGTCAATAGAACAAGGTTTGGGAGAGCAATTTGGCAGCATTCTATTAACACTTAAAGTGCACGTTCCCTCCCACTCAGGGATTCCACTTGGAGGCACTTATGCTCTAAGGCAGTGATGGCGAACCTTTTGAGCTCCGCGTGTCAGCATTTTGAAAAACCCTAACTTAACTCTGGTGCCGTGTCACATATAGAATTTTTTGATATTTGCAACCATAGTAAAACAAAGATTTATATTTTTGATATTTATTTTATATATTTAAATGCCATTTAACAAAGAAAAATCAACCAAAAAAATGAGTTCGCATATCACCTCTGACATGCGTGTCATAGGTTCGCCATCACTGCAGTTCTCTTGCCCAAGTAACCAAAGATAAATGTACAAAGTGATTCTATTGTTCATGAAGGAAAACCCTACATACAACCCGTATATCTACTACTGGGGAAGGATTACAAAATCATGGCCCATTCACACAATGGAATGGTAGGCAACCATTTGTGTGCTCTTCGGCAGAGATGTCCAATGGCAAAGCCAAGGAATTGGTTGGTATGGCTTTAGTGTTCCCTACTTTCTTTGATATAGACAGTTGATAATCTATGTTATATAAAGTGTATTACAACAGAGTTTCAGGACCCTGTTACCAACCAGATTGCTGTCGTCAAGTGCTTTCTATATAGCCTTTGCATAGTTACATTAGAAAGAGTAAAACAATATCATATTTGTGTGTGTGTGTGTGTGTGTGTGTGTATGGAAAACTTCTGGAAGGGTATACCTGGAACAGTGAACAGGGGTTCTCTCTGGATGGAAGGGTTGAGTATGGGGGTAGAGGGAGAGACTTCATACTTTTATTTTTACAGCTTGCCATAAACACATATTACTTTTATAATTAAAAATATTTTAAGCAAATAATTTTAGATAAATAAGTAAATAAAATGAAAAATAAATAAAGACCAATGAAACGGGGCAGTTATCTAAGTTACCCAGACAAGGCCCTGCAAAAAGTACAGGCCCCTGTGTTTTCTGTGGTGACCCACGAGACCAGAGATGTCTGTTTTGTATATTCCACTGAAGAAATGGTTCCCTGGAGTTCTACTGATTCTTTAGGATCGTAAAGCTTATGCTTTAAGTCTGCACGGGTAGGAAACACCACCTCCTCCAAGAAGCCTTCTGTGATTCCTGCAACCCTCATTGGCCTCTACCTTCTTTCCACTCCTATTACAAAGAATCAATTGCTTGACGTTGGCGACTCTCTGCCCTATATTGGATTGTATTCCTTTTATCTCTTGGGATTGATGGCAGGAAGAGGTCTTCAGTTCAATTACAGCTGCTCCCATAATAGTGTTCCCTTTGCTTACCCTGTAGATCTGCTGATAAGGAATAAAGGCTTTACTTCTCTACCAAGATTACAGGTACAGAGCTTCTTATTGCAGCAAAGGGGAGAACATCGCACAGAATGTGCCAAATTGCATATAATGAGGCTGCAAGTCTCCTGGGAAATTTCTGCTTCAGGACAAAATCCCAACTTCTTAGCATAAACTATAAGGATCTATATATGTCCTCACCCTGCCAACACACACACACACACACACACTCAGAATTCTCAGCTGAGGCCACTTCCTGGTATACACCCATACTCGTTTCACCAAATTATTTGTCTCCTGGAATGCACAATGAATTTTTATACCACAATAATAATTTGAACCAACTGTGTGTGGTTCAGTGGCATCCAGAATGCAATTAACCCATATTCATTTTCTCCTTCCTTTGCATTCTGATTTAATGATGCTTGACTCTAAATAGCTTCTCCCACAGAGGGAGAAAAAAAGACTACCGCAAGACAGTTGGAGTAAGTGCAAACCCCAATGGTGTCTTACATTCCTATGTGCTTGTACTGTTCCGTGTTATTGCCCACTAAATTTCCATTGGGGTGTGCTCCATGCGAGACACTGTACAAGGCTTGACCTAAATTGTAAACAATGCATATTTGCCTTTCTACCATATATGGAAAATAATTTTTAGGCCTACAGAGAAAAAGAGATAGTTGTGGTTCATTGTTTAATTTTTTATTTTGCTGGTAGAGGATGAACTTTTTCCTTATTCTTCCTATATTTAGTTGCCCCTTAGTATTTAGGCCCTCAGTTATCTGAAGGTTTGTCCTAATGGTCTAATTGGAAATTATCCTGGAGTGTTCAAACTATCTCTTATATTAACTCTTGATTTACTAATTGGCCTTTGGGCATAAAGAAAGGGTTAAAAAGTTATAGAGGTAAACTACTCCGAAGAAATTTATACAACACACAGCAAGGAAATATATCATATCCACTCACAGATAGAATGTGCCTGATGTGTTTGAAGTTCTCTACATCAGAAAAAGATGCAAAAGGCTATTTGCCTGGAAAACTGTGATCTGGATACTTGCTGTATGTCATCCTGGCTTCAGATGAAGTGAAATGTGACACATAGGTCAGGTATTTAAAGGCACAAAGTTGTTTTCAGCTCAGTTACACATTTAGATAGAAGATACCCTAGTTGGATAGATAGCTCTTGTGCTTCACTGACTACGTGAATTAAATTTGAGCTCCTCTAAATATGTTGCCACTCTGATGAGGCAAGAGCTCTACAGTCAACTTGAGGGAAATCACATAAATCACGTATGAAGCATTGTCCTTCAAGCTCATCACAGCTCGAGCCAAGATTGCAGTAGCTTCCTTCTGAAACAACGAAGCAACAAGCTGAGGCACCTTACTTGAAGTGATCCGGTGGCATCTTCCTTGAGTGCCATGAGAAATGAGAGGATAACCTCCTCTTTTATGTTGCCGGTCACAAGTCAGCAGCCATGACTTATCCAACAACCAGGAACTGATTCCTTCCTGGCTGAAGTTAATATTCCACATATGAGCCCATGAACCTCTTTCTCTCTCTCCTGTCTTATCTTTTCAAAGTAGTAAAGAAGGCTACATCTAAGGCAGGGAGAAGTGTTCAACTTCAATAGTAATTAAACAAATACAAATAAATTGAGACTCCACACTTTGGCCTATCAAATTGACAAAGACTTTAAAAAAGCATATAACATTCATTGTTGGTCAAAAGGTACCGTCATATACTCAGATGGGAAGGTAACGATGTAAAATGCTAACAGTCTTGCCAAAACTGGTTTAGCTCGGTGGATAGAGTGTCGGCCTGCGGACTGAAGGATCCCAGGTTCGATTCTGGTCAAGGGCATATACCTTGGTTGCGGGCACATCACCAGTAGGGGGTGTGTAGGAGGCAGCTGGTGGATGTTTCTCTCTCATCGATGTTTCTAACTCTCTATCCCTCTCCCTTCCTCTCCGTAAAAAATCAATAAAAATATATTTAAAAAAATAAAATGCTAACAGTCTTTCTGGAGGGGAACTTGGCTGTAAGATACGCATATTCTTTGATCAGAGAATCTACCTTTCAAGGAAGGTAACAGGATATGAGCAAAGATTGGTGACAAAGATGTTAATTGCAGTGTGGTTTATAATACAGAAAAATTTGAAATGACTAAAGTGTTCAATAATTGGACATTGGTTAAATAAATGATGGTATGGGCATATGAAATAATCTATAGTAATTTAAAACAATGTTGAAAGATTATTGATGCAGAGAAATGTTCATACTATTGTGTTGTTTAAAAAGGTTAAAAATCGAATGCTTTACATATTCCAACTTTATAATGGAAAGTATAGAAATATACATGTGTGCATAAAGAAAGGACTCGAATTATGTACCAAAAAGAGAGCAAAAAAGCCCTGTTTATTTCTGAGCAGTAAATTTTAAGGTTATTAATAACTAGTAGCCCTGTGCATGAATCCATGCGCCAGTAGGTCGCTGTCGTCCTCCTGTAATTGTACCTCACTGGCCCACCCTCCTGCTGATTCCTGACCTGCTTGTCCTTATGCCTCAGGGCGTAATCGCTAATTAGCACATTCCTCTCTTATATAGGATTGTTTTCTAATTGTCTGATTTTTCAAATTTTCTATAATTTATAGAAAAGCTACTTTTAATTTAAGTAAATATGAGTATTCATGGGGAAGCTAAATCACTGTATGACAATGACAGCAAGTCAAAAAGCCCATGCACCTAACTATGGTGAAGACGGTGTTGCCTACGTCAATACCTAAGTCACTCCTTTCCCTTGGTTTTAGCATCCCAATTTTTAGCTGGCACATTGCTACCCAGAACAAAAGACTACATTTCCAGCTTTCCTTGCAGTAAAGGGGTCAAGACTAGATTCTGTCCATTGAAATGTAAGTGGAAGGACTGTGTGGGACTTTAAGAACTTTCATGAAAGGATTTACTGCATTTACCCTTATTTCCCCCCCGTTTTTCTTCTCACAGTCCATGACAAGGACATCACATGTAGAATATGGCAGAAGAGAATGATAGCAGTCTAGGTTCCTTGTGATAGATGGAGACCCCATGTGAGATTTGAACTGCTTACCTTCACACTATTTCATATTATAGAAACATACATTTCTGTTTCATTTAAACCTCTGTTAGTGGGGTTTTCAGGTATTTATAGCTGTTCCTGGGCCTACATAACTGTATGGACTAGTTATGTTTGTGGTTGTTGCTAACTGATCAGAACCCTTTATTGAAGGGCTTCTTAGAATGAGTTGCCCAGAAAAAGAAAATAGTTGAAGCATTATAAACACCAAACTTTAACACAAATCTATACTAGCATGTTGCATTTCTTGGCCCTCTAGGTGACTCTCTCGTTAGTGACTTTTTTCTTTTTCATTGTTTGGATGTGGCAGATAAGCCTAAATAGACATAACCTCAAATGCTGAACCAGCCAATTTGGGGGCAACAGATGCCAAATATAATTCTTTGTTATATAAAGTAAACAGTAAATGGATGTAAATGATGAAAAATTTTACACCAGTGCAAATGTGGCCTTTTATAAATATATTCAGGGGGAAATGAATCCATTACTAAAAGAAAGTTTGTCACCTGGGATGTATTGTTTAAAAGTTGTTACCAAATAAATATTGCTGTGAACAAATCTATGACTCAGAGAGAAAAATTGTATTGACCTCTGAAACAATCAATACATGGTTTCTTTAGCATTAATTCATACTGTAACAAAAACGAAGAGGAACAGTCTGATTTGTATCCTGAGTAGATAGCATGATGTATTACTCTCCTGTGGGGACATGAAACTTATTTTCTCAGATGTCATCATTAGGTGGCTAATTTACAGAGTGGTGTGCGTGGGTGCTTCAAGGATTTAAACCTTGATGATAGTGAAAAGTGTATTTTGTTAGCATTGCTTCTGTAAAAAACTCTCAGGCATTTCAAAATGACTTTGAAATTTTCATGAAAATATAGATGATTAAACAAACAACATTAATTAATTCCTCTCTCCCTCCCACAGCTCGAAGACATTATTAGAAATTAAAGCGGCCAGAGGGAAGAAAAAAAACAACACCCACATTTTAAAGAGAGACGGCCTCTTTTTTCTTTCTTTCTTTCTTTTATTTTTCTTCATCAATGCAAATGTTCATGTTTTAATCTCTGTAGGATTCTTTCCTCACTGCATTCCACAAGCCTGGAGAAACTCACTGGAACTCAAACAAAACCCTCTCCTACTACCATATTAGGAATCAAAATGTGTAGCAGAAACCTACTGCCAAGTCGAGATAATCAACAGGGAATGTCTGTGCCTTCAAGCCAAATGAGTGCAGAAAAATGATCAAGGCAGCAAAATAAATAATAAAACCACGGACTGGCTTTAGATTATGGGCTTCTTATGTCCCACTCACTAAAAAGCTGGGCTGGAAATTTCTATACCTCTTGGCCATTCAGGTACCAGAGCCTAGTTAGGTCTAATTTTACTGTGGATGTAATTCACTCTGGGTCAAAAGTGGGGCAGAGTGAAGTAATATGTCTTTGACTTATTAGCTACATCAAAAATTTTGAGTGGTTGCATGCCTCCTAAATCTTCTACCATAATACCAAACTGATTCAGCAATATTCTAAATTTTAGATATTTTTCTGACTTTTGCAAAGGGTCTGTAAGTATATGGAAGTTACCAGAAAACATTCTGGTTCTATTGTTCTCACTTCAAATGAAATTGGTTATAATTAGTTATAGTTTCCTTATTTATATGCAGCACTTGATCCATCATACACTTGATTAGAAATAAAATGTTAATTAATGCATGAGCCAAATTAATAGATGTTTTAAACCACAACACAGTGGTTCTGGAATCCTAGCTAGGGACAGGATGGGGATTCTATAGTGAGCAATTATCTAGTGGATTAAACAGACTACTGTGGAACTGCCGGCTTTATTAAGATAGTAATGATCACACCTGAGAATGTAATGCTGTAACGATGAGAAATTTGACCTTGCAGCCACATTTCGTAAGTTTTAAAGGAGGCAGAGGTAAGAAATGAGGAGATCAGAGAACAGAAGGTTTCATAAATCAAGACAGCAGATGACAGGAGCCTGGGTGAGAGCATAATTGTAGACTCAGGATGAAGCAAAGAATTTAGAGCTATTACAGAGTCATTTGTGTGCCATAACTCTGGGAAATTATAATTATCAGAGAAATAATAGACC
>NW_006299245.1:1011018-1013537 GCF_000327345.1 Myotis davidii | reverse complement strand
TCCTCTGAGTGTCCGAATGCGTTACTCTTTCCTCCTAGTTGTAGGACTTCCACTCAGCCAGCGTTCCTGTGGGTCTGGGTGATGTCCCTTCCGTCTTTTAGTTTCACTTTTGAAATGGTTGTTCGAGGCGGCAAACTCCAGCGTTAACCTATGCCGCCATCTTGGTTCTCCGGAACTGCCGGCTTTATTAAGACAGTAATGATCACACCTGAGAATGTAATGCTGTAACGATGAGAAATTTGACCTTGCAGCCACATTTCGTAAGTTTTAAAGGAGGCAGAGGTAAGAAATGAGGAGATCAGAGAACAGAAGGTTTCATAAATCAAGACAGCAGATGACAGGAGCCTGGGTGAGAGCATAATTGTAGACTCAGGATGAAGCAAAGAATTTAGAGCTATTACAGAGTCATTTGTGTGCCATAACTCTGGGAAATTATAATTATCAGAGAAATAATAGACCTACGGATGGCCAAACTGCTTCTGGCCATATTACCTGGGCAAAGAAAAAGAAAAAGGAAGTAAAAAAATAAAAGTGGTCGAGGACATTTGGAAGTGCAGGAGCAAACCAACAAAAATGCCTTCCTTGTATGTTTAGAGCTTATAATTAACAAAGTTTTCCTGGCTGTTATATTATTTGACCTTTTATAAAGACTTCTTTACCCCCTAATCCACATCCGGGCATAGGCTGAGTCACCTCTGTTAAATAACTCGCTCAAAGTCTAAGTGTGTGACTTAAGGAAGATTTCAAATCCTGTGTTTTCCAAAATCCCCTCCAATGCCAGTCTAAATGGGGTGTCTGCACTTTCTGGAGGCCTCTTCCTTTCCTCTGTAGTGAGACTGAGTAACTGCTCCCCACATGCTTATTTGGTCATTCAGTGTTCAATTGGAGCAATTTTTAGTTGTTCAATAGTTGTGGAACTCCACACAATCTGGGACCTTGGACACATTATTTAGCCATTTTGGCTTTGGTGAGGCAAAATTATGCCCATAATTGACAAACAACAGATAGGAATGTCCTTTGTTGGCACTGGAAAAGGGCGCCCAAATTCCTTGGTTGCTACTGCCACCTCCTGTTCAGAGTGGCTCACCCAGAACTGCCTTTCCTTACATTTGCTTTAAATTCAAGTGTAAATGCCCAGGCCAAACTGATTCCAGGTAAGTCGGGAACACCCCCCATGTATGTGAGATATCCCATTTAACCTGTTCTGGAAGCACCATCGTTTGGCAGTGGTCAGTGTTGGGAGACACTGTTGTTTGTAGGAGGAGGGAGCTGGGAAGAAGAGAGTGTGGTGGGGTGGAGATATGGTCAAAGATGAAGGAAAAGAAGGTAACAATGGACCTCCGAGATCAGAGGATGAAGGACAAACTTCTGCAATGAAACGAAAACCTCAGCATGGGCCATGTGCAAGAAGAGAATGTAGACAATCTGAACCTCTTCTGATTTAAGGAGGGGCCATCAAAGGAGCTTTGATGTGCCTCTGAATCACAGACTGTGCTGTCGGTGCATCCCACCTCCAAGTGAGGCCAAACATTGGGATGGCCGTGTCCACAAAGAGGACGCTGGATCTTCTCTGAGCTTAGTATTTGCATCTCTCAGAGTGTGGCAACTATTCCAGGGGTCAAGCTTTCCTTTCTCTCCTGGTTGGCAAGCACCTCTAAGGAGCAGCTGGGTAACTGGGCTGAGGGAGGGGAAGTGGAACGGAGAGGTGGTGGTGCCACTACCTCGTGCTAGAGTCATGACAGGTGACAGTATCCTATCTCGCTCATCATCAAGTCCTTACCATATTTGTGGCATGGCCTCTTTTCCTTCTTAAAACTATAAGAGGCTACTCTTTTTTAAAAAAATATTATTTCATTTTTCATTGAATTGACTGGGGTGACATTGGTTAATAAAATTATGTAGGTTTCGTGTACAATTCTATAATACATCATCTGTATATTGTATTGTGTGTTCACCACCTCAAGTCAAGTCTCCATCCTTCACCATTTTTCCCCCCTTTATCCTCTTCAACTTCCCCAACCCCGCTTCCCTCTTGTAATCACCATACTGTTGTCTGTGTCTATGAATTATTTTTTTAGGCTACTCTGATAAACCTATTTTTCTTTCAGGATAGTTCCTGATGCTAAATTTAAGTTGACTTCACTTATTATTAATGGAAGAGGCCCACGCAGTATGATTAGTCACAGGTAATAAGTCACCCTAGGGGGAGTTCCAGAGATAAACCCAGAGAAGAGTGAGTCATGAAGGAGTGAAAAAAGAATCCAGATTACCCGACTATTTGTCTAGAATATGAGCTTCCAGTCGAGGGACTGTCCTTATTCTTGTGGCACCAGGTAAATAGCAACTTCTCCATCAATGAACTGCTGGTGTAATTGCTCAGTGTGAAATGCTCTCTGTCCCACCTGGACGCCGTTCAATACTACGGCTTGTAAGTAGCCCCGAGGCTTACTCACATTGTTCCTGCCCAAATCTATTAAGTTCACAGTTGCATTCTGTGACAGAATGTCACAAAGAGGCTA